>NC_057427.1:10180179-10493345 GCF_019457755.1 Venturia canescens
TTCTTTTTTCGCGACAAATTTCGGCATGTTCCTTCGATTATCTCGAGATATCGTTCGGTTCTTCCTTAAGCAGACGTGCAAGCGGAGATTGTCTCCCGAATTAGCATAGCCCGAAGTGAACACGAAAAAAAAGGCGAATTCGAGAAATCCGGCGAAGCTTTCAGCGATTATTCGCCTCGCTTTCTTTCTCTCTCTCTCGCTCTCCTCGGCTCTTCTTCTCTCAGAGAGCGTTCTGTAAATTCCGTGAGGTTCCACGATGACCCATGAAAATGTCTGCCAAAGTGATGCTGTAAATACTCGTATAAAATCTGGCTTTTCATTTCGTAGCGAATCGTTCGGTTATTTCGATGTTGTTCTTTTTCTTTATTTTTATTTTTATTTTTTTTTCCATTATCCTCATCGTTTGTTGAAATATTTCCAGAGGTTTCGAGGGGAACGAAAAATAAATTGAAAATAAAAACTCGAACTCGTTCGTGGAGAATCGCGTCGGGTGCTTTGTTGTTCGCCAGACATTGAGAGAGGGTAAGAGAAACGGAGGAAGAGGGAGAACGAGAAAGAGAGAGAGAGAGAGAGAGAGATAGGTGAGGGGAGGTGGTCGAGAAAAAAGAGAAATTGAGAGCATCGTGCGCTGAAAATTGTTACGGCGAAAAAAATCTCGAACGAATGTTATTCGTGTAAAAGAAAAAAGGCCGTTGCCGCATTGGTCAGGCCGATTCATCCTTCCTTTATCATTAAAAAGTAAAAATGAAAATACTGAATGCAGTCAAGCAAGCTCAAATTCATAACTGTACATATATACGATATATATAAATATATATATATATATAAATATATATAACATACATATTACACATACTTACATAAACACTTACAAGTACACTTACATACATACACATTGACACGAAACGCCTGATGCAACATAATTCTCCTTATATTATCCTCCTTTCCTGAAATCCTCCTTCGTGACCAACTTTGTGCATAATCATGACCTCACCTAGCGCATAATGGTATAAGTAAACAAAAAACAAGAAAAAAAAAACAAGAAAAAAATAATTGACTAAGAACAATTATGTTGTTGACGAATGATTTTTATTATAAATGAAAAATAAAATAAAGATATTTACAAGAAAATCAGTACGATATATGTACTCCTTGATGGAGCTTTCGTTTTTTTTTCTTAAGGAATTTGTGTATAACGTTTCATAGTGCGATGACATTATTTTTATCGAGAAAAAAATGTACAGTGTTTCCTCGTCTCGAATTCGAGAAAAAACTCAGTTTTCTGCTTGCTCATTGTTCGCTTTTCTTCTTTCTTGTGGCGGGAAGCGTCTTTGTAAAGAATACTGCGCGATCGATTGTTAAATGAGTTTGAAACCATTCAAAAATCAACGATGAATTTTGTTTGTTTTTGTAGTTGTTACAGTATTCTTCGTCTATTCTCGTTGTCGAGTCAAAAAAACTCGTTCGAAGGATGATATTTTTGACGCTATTCCCCATGGGTTCGAAGAAGAATCAGAGAAAAATCGGTTCGAATTACTGTGACGACTTTCTACGATAAGCAAAGCTCTGATTGTTTTTTATCTTTTTTGCTTTTTTCCTCAAATACTAAAGCATTTCGCGTCTATGTTTCGTACGGAAACTTCATTGGGTTCTCATGGCTGAGAGGTTAATATCGACGTAGCGAAGGAGCGAGGGAATAAGTATTGGGAAAATTGAACTCCCAAAAATTTTTATAGTATTTCTCACGGATAATAGAACTCGATATCTACAAAAGGAATTGGGTTACCCCGAGTGTTTTTTTAATTACAGTAGCAGGAAGGTGGGGGGGCGAAAAAACGTTTTCTCCCATCGAAGTGCCGAATACAAATACGATCAGAGCCAAAGTTCCTTTTTTTTTAATCTGGATTTTATCACCCAACGATTCCGTTAAAATCGTTGAAAAAACGCTCAACATTCATCTTTGAGATGTAATTTATCATTTTGGGTAATAGTAGTGCCAAAAAGTTGTAAAAAACTGTGTTCAACAAATAATCGAACAATTCGCGTATTCATCGCATGAAATAGAATTTGTCGATTTTTCCTAACGCGTGTAAATTTTCGTCTGATTTTTGTCGAATCGCCGACTGATAAAATCCTTAAATGAACATTTTGGCTAAAAAAGTGTATGTAAAATATCGTTGAATCGCTATTTGCTCTCGAATTCATCGCCAATTATAACTTTAACGGATGACGTTATAATCGTTATTATTTTTTTCTTCCGTTTTCGTCCAACGTGCTCTCATTTATCGTAGAATTTCATTGGCTCCAGACACAAAGTTTTTTGCATCGTTGAATTTTTCTTTTCAATCTCATGGACTCGTCGAGATTCAAGCTTCGGCTAAGTAACTTTACTTATGTTGCGTAACTTTGCTTGGCTACTCGTGTTTTTCTCTTGATTGTTTTCATTTTCTTCATTTCTCTTGAGCTGTGATGTACAGACGCGACATCACGCCTTTTCTTCGGTCATCTGTAATTAACAGATAGGCTGACTCATTATCACAACGAATTTTTTGGCACATTAAACCCGAGCCAAACCTGTCCCCGTGCCTATCGTGCAGTCTCACTGGCCCGACGTGCCCGAGTCTCGCCATTTGTCGCCGTTTCTGCAACAGATTTCAATGCTCTATATTTTTTTGAATACAAATACCTGAACGACGCGTCAAAATTCGAATAGATTCATCTGTTCAGGTATTTAGACAAAAACTACGCTAGAAAGCGTGCCCACAATTTTCAACGTGTCGTTCGTTCATATTTTTTCATGACTTGAAATACAATCAGTTCGGAAAAGTCCTTTATGGCATTCTGGTTGAGAGATTTTTCTCTCAAATTTCTTTCCGATTGCATATATATAAATAGTTTCTTTACCTTGACCGTTCGCTCTCTGATACCGCATTGCCATTCGATCTAAAACAAAATACCGAGGTTAATAGAATGTTTAGTGGAATGAGAGATGACCAGCTGAGAGAAAAATATTATTTGATTAATTTACCCTTTTTTAGCTGGAACAAAGTCGTCCCACTCGCTAAGGTCATACTTGGACAAATCACCATCATCATCTTCCTCTTCGTCGTCTTCCTCCTCATCTTCGAATTCCTTAACATATTTATCGGTTTTTGTTTTAATTAAAAATATGATGAGCAAATAGAACAGACAATGCGAAGAGAAAAATTACATTTTCTTCTGGTTCGCTCCGAGATTGATGCACTTCTACACTCGTTATTTTCTCGTCGACAATTTCCTTAGATTTACTACGTGGCGGGCTGTTATATCTAGAATCTTTGGAGTCATCGTCCGAACGGTTTTCCATTTTACGTCGTTTTTTGCGCCTACCGAACTCGTCGTACTCGTCATCTTCCTCATCGCGTCTCTCTTTGTACTCGACGACTCCACGATCATTGTAACCACCTCCGTATCCAGTCCGCTCCTCCACTTCCCCAAATTTTGGTGCATTACACATGTTACATTGCTGGCGACGAGCCCAATTCACGTTGCCACACTTGCTACATTGCCAGTCGTCCGCACTGTCAATCAAATAAAAATTTTCCAATTATCGTTCGTATCAACATTACTTTTGCAGCTACCCAACACGCAGTTTTGAATCCAATAAAACACAAGGTAATCAGCTGATTAAAGTCAAATATACAATTCCCATTTTTTTGCTCTGCTGGCAGTTAGGGGTTAAAGAGTGAACAGATGCAGCTTTTAAAATTTATTTACCTGAACAACCCTCTGCTCTTCTCAGCCGCAACTTTACCAATCTCTTGACCCAGTTTTTTCTTCTTTGGACATTCTCCTCTATCTGCGCTCAAGCAAAATCCACCCATGAGAACATTTCTCACGATAACATGTGCTCGGAAAAATTAAAGGAGCAAACTTTTTGTTTACCTTTGCCGCAACGGTTACAGGAATTTCGTCTTGCAAAGTTTACATTGCCACATCTGTAATGATTAGAATTATGATTTCTGGAATTTTTGTTAGCCAGGAGACAAAAATATGTTTATTGAGTCAGTTGTCAAAGGGGTTTGGCAAAACATTTTATTCAATTCAGTGGGTGTTGCTATGAAATTATTGACCAAACTATGACTGGACCCTCCCATGCAGTTTTTTAATTATTCTCTTATTCAAGATTTTATCATTTTTAGTGTATTTCTAACGGAATGATGGGAATTTAACTTTTACTGCAACGGCTCTGGAACTGTAGAAAACATTTCGTTTTGTAACTCTCAATTACAAAGAAACCTATGAAAAATTTCATTTAGAATTTATGTTCATTTTAAATATTTTTTGATTACTTAACAAACTTTACATTTTTACAGCATGGCATGCTGGTAAGTAAGACTCATGTGATATTCTGTACTGTACATCCAGGCTTTTATAAAGTAAACGGAGAGTTGCATTTTCAACATGATTAGGGCAAAAGAACCAACTTCGATTTCAAGAGACTCTAACTCCAGATTTTCGTACAGCAATCCATAATTAAACAGTTGTAACGATCGTGTGTCATTATTGCTCATGCTTGTTAATGTTTATGAGGAAGGAAAAGGATTGAAAATCAACTATGTTCGAGATTGTTGTTTTGTTGAAGGAAAAAAAATTAGCGAATCTGGTCAATTCGAAACTTCGGTCGGTAATCGATGGACGTGAAGAAACAACAAAGAGAAGAAAACCAAACAAAAAATGTTTGTGTACGAATGTGGGTGTTTAAAGAGTTTACGCACTGGGAGTCGGGGCATATCCAATCGCCATCGTTGATGCCGCCTCGCGGACTGTCGTCGTCCACTTTGCCACCATCCATTTCCCCTTATTCCACAAAAGCCTTCACTCAGCCCCCGACAAACTGACGAGACTCTTGTTGCTTTTTCTTTCTGAAAATTCTCTCTATTTCTCGTTTAAATTTCGACTCGATTTTATTATCAACGTTTTTTTATTTTCTTGTCGAAGCACAGAGAAAAAAAATTCCAGGCTCTCGTTTTCCCAGCAAGCAGAACACCAACCCCCCGCCGTACTACCGCACGAATAATCTAACCTGAGAAAAATTGCAGAGGGCAGTCGTATACGCGGACGAGGCGCGCGCGGAAAAAACTCGCACAGGAACAGTAGAAAATGCTTTTTTTTTCTCAATCCCACTGAAAATCTTATTTTCCATCGACTATAACGAATCACGGAATAATACCTAAAATTCGAAGAGTTCTACAAGTATGCGCGATTGATTTTTGTTTTACAAATATTTTCCCTTTTTCTTTTTTTATTACAATTTCAGAGGAAATTTTACATAATAAACAAGGATTTCAACACTGCAGTTTTTCCACTACTCCTATATTCTTGGTCAACCATTTTTGGTTTGCCAAGTATTTACGATTGTTTCGACCATCATGTCTACCCAAAAACGGTGATAGCACTCTGAATTATAAATAAAACAAAAACAAATTTTAAAAATTTTCGAAAACAATTGGAAACGCTATCGCACCGGTAAAGAGCAAGTCGTCATAACATACATAACATAAAATAAATAATCTAGATTAACGCCGCTGCCGCGACTCTAGATTAACGCTCGAAGAAAAATCGGTCAATTATTCTTCTATACGATCAGTTCTATATGTACAGTACAGTGAGTTTTGCGCGTTTTGCGATGGAGTTGGCGGGAATTCTTTTATGCGCCTTCTCTTTTTTTTGCGTATGTAGATTTTAAGTCTTTAATATCACAAGAACTTAATAGAGGGCGACAGGGATTTTAGGTTCCAGTTTGCCGATCTTGTTCACGTTTATTTCATGTTGAAGCAACTGGCAATACGAAAACTCGAAACGCGAGAAAACCCGGGAAGCGTGTGGTTGTTTTTTTCGTGTTTGTTTATTGTTGTAGTTGAAATCGAAGGAAAAACGCAGCTTTTTTGCACGTGTCTCAAAGTAGATTTTTCAAATTTCATTTGCAATGGATGACGAGGCGGAAACTTATAAACTCTGGAGAATTAGAAAGACGGTGATGCAGCTCTGTCACGATCGAGGTTATCTCGTGACACAAGATGAATTGGATCAAACATTGGAACAATTTAAAGAACAATTTGGCGACAAACCCAGCGAAAAGCGGCCAGCACGGAGTGATCTTATTGTCCTGGTTGCTCATAATGACGATCCTACGGACCAGCTGTTCGTGTTTTTCCCTGACGAGCCAAAAATTGGAATTAAAACCATTAAAACCTATTGTCAACGTATGCAGGAAGAAAAAATCCACAGGTACTACTTTTTGAAACATCGCTCAATTCCATAAGATTCATAGGACTACCAGTTGAGGGACAACATTATGAATTTTCGATTGCATCTTTTTATTTCACTGTTCATTTTTTTCCAGTCTTTTGAGAAGCAAAAATTTTATTTTATCCGCTGGTTTGCAACAACATTGAGATGAAATTAATTGCATGCATTTTCTGCGGATCTGTTTTGTTTCTGGATATATTTAAAGTCTTACTACCATTAGAAAATGACAAATTTTTTATTGTGAATTGTGTTACAGGGCGATAATTGTAGTCCAACAGGGTATGACGCCATCCGCCAAACAATCTTTAGTTGACATGGCACCAAAGTATATACTAGAACAATTTCTTGAATCTGAATTATTGATCAACATAACGGAGCATGAATTGGTACCAGAACACATTGTTCTAACGCCTGATGAAAAAGAGGAGCTGCTCACAAGATACAAGCTCAAGGAGAATCAATTGATGCGAATTCAAGCGGGTGATCCAGTCGCCAGATATTTTGGCCTCAAGCGAGGTCAAGTTGTCAAGATTATTCGACCATCGGAAACAGCTGGGCGTTATATTTCATACAGGCTGGTTTGCTGAACAAATACTGCAACAGGCTCTTTAACAATAAGTTATTATCGATTTAAGCCTCTATATTTTGTACAAACTTACTGTAAATCTGTGTGAAGACAAGTGAAACTGAAAAAAAAATTACGCTTCTCTCAATGGAGTAAAATTTTTTATTAAAAAACCTCCACTTCTTATTGATATAGACAAACAATGTTAAATTGATTTTCCAAATATTTCAATCAGCGTTCAAAATAATTGGTTTGATTTTTTCCATTTTATTCTGATTTAATCGTAATTGTAAAAAATTCATTGCAATACAATATGGAATAGAATTGATTTCTTATTTTTTCTTGCTCCTTGAAAAATCGATCTGCAGTTCTTAAAATATTATCCGATGAAATTGCAGCTCGTAAAAATATCGATGAATTGCGGACATAACGGAATATGTATTTTTAAAAATGGTATTAATCTGAAGGCCATCTCTGTTTGAAAAACACGCGAGGCGCTGAAGCTTCAATATGCACTTTATTAACGATTGGTTGCTCGGGAATGAAAGCCCCGACGACGACTTCTGAAGAAAAACGCAGTTTTTTTTTCACTCGAGTACGTCCGTGGCCCGCCACTCGCACTCGAAATCGTTGGTGTTGGTGGTGCTCGTGAGTCACGTGACCCGCGGTTCGCCTTAAAACGCGTATCGTTTCATGAGAATCCGGTTTCACAACATTTCAGAATTATCTCGATGATGATAATTGAGTACAGTAGACGGGTACAGTGTCAATTATCGTGTGCCGAAGCTACGCAGGCGATCGACCGTAAAACAAAAAAGTGATAACCGAAAAAAAAAATTATTTGTCATTGATAAAAATTGAAACTAATGCGCGAATCGCCTTTTCGGAGTGTTTGTAGCTTTATTCCTTTCGAGTTTTCGATCGAAAATTCATTCGCCTACATGTAGTGTCAATTATTATGAAATTTTGTATTCGAGTGAATATCGTGAGCGAAAACAATCTATTGCATTATGACAACAGTCATTAAATGAGAAGGATAAAAAAGAAGACAAAAATAACAGTCATTCGTCATTAACAACGAATAAAGCACAAGCTTACGGAGCAGAAAGGTGAAGCTATTTTTACTATCTTTTTTCTTTTTTCGTTCGCACGTATTTATTATTTTTTAGAGATTGCTCAATTTCCACTTTTTTCTTTTTCACTCAAATGAACTTGAGTTTCATACAGAAAATATACAATTTTAGGTTATGCCGTGTTTTGAGTGTATTCAAACATATTGGTTTTTTTTTTCATTGTTTGATGAATTTAAACTGTTTTTTGTCTGCAGCAAAATAAGACGATCCATCATTATGATTCACCTCATTTGACGCTCTATGAGTTGCTGGAACACCAATCCTCTTTGTTTTTTTTTTACCTCTACCATTTGAAATGACAACTGATCCCACAGACATTACAATGCTAAACATAGAAGAAACTGAATCACCAGAAATTGGCGCCGACAATGATGACATGGATGATGACGGCTCAGATGGAGCTATAGTTCCGGAGCTTCAGGGTACACTTTCCAAGTGGACAAACTACATACATGGCTGGCAAACGAGGTTCATTGTCCTCAAAGATGGTACCCTGTCCTATTACAAATCTGAGCAGGACAGTGGTTTTGGCTGTCGAGGCTCTATCAGCCTTTATAAAGCTGACATTAAGGTATTAATTAAAGCCGCAAAACAAATTGAATCAATGAAAACAAACTAAAGATTTGATGTGCTTTACAAAGTGTTATAAAATATTTGTGAACTTCCAAAAGTCTATTGTGCAATTGGGAATTACAAAGGAGCTGTAATTTTTTTTTTTTATTTTTCTATAAGTTTTTATCGATTTATAATTTTAAAATATCTATTTTTTTTTTTTAAATGAAAAAATGAATGAATTCAATTCCATTTATGTTTCTACTTCTTTATGTGCTCATTTAAACCGAATCTTCAATCGTAACAAGTCAGATTGTACCCAAATTATAAACAATAGTCGGTAATTTTTTATACCAATATTTTTTTTAATTAATTGAAATGACCTTTTACAATCTCCATGCGATTTAGGGTCACGAGTTCGACGAATGTAGATTTGACGTTTCTGTAAACGATGGTTTAGTTTGGTACTTGAGGGCAAACTCTCCAGAGGAAAAGCAGCGCTGGGTTGATGTTTTGAAATCATACAAGGTAAATATGAAGATTGATTCTAACAACGTTGTCTCTCATTTCGGCTATCAGAGTCACTTGACATGTTGAAAAGAAACGTCCAGACATTGATTCTTTTTTTTTAATTTGAAACATTTCAAAAGGAAATGCCGAAAGGTTTCCAAAAATATATTTTTTTAAGTTTGTTCATATTAAGGGGCGAATGTGGAAGATTGGTTGACAAAGTGAGAATTTCCAAAATGGAAAAAATGATATTCGAATCTTTTCAAACTTTTATATTAAAAAATTTGAATGTTCTGTTAATGGCAGGCCGAATCCGGATATGGAAGCGAAAACAGTCTGAAACGTCATGGAAGTGCGGTGTCCCTGATTTCGAGTACACAATCGACAGCGAGCGCGGGAAGTTTCAGTAAACGCGGTACTCGCGGGCTCAAAGAGAAGCTGGCCGAATTAGAGACTTTTAAGGATATTTTGACGCAACAAGTCGATTCGTTGCAAAAATATTTTGATCAGTGCGCGGAAAATGCGAGAAGTTTGCCGTCCCGAGGTAAGAAAAATATTTCTACAAAAATACTTTAATTCCGAAATAATTTCTTATTAAGATCGTAAGATAGAAAATTTAAAAACCAGCAGATTTTGAAAATCTGAGTTCGTGATTACAAAACATCGCTAACTAAATTATAGAAACGACGAGTAAAATTGAAAGTATGATGAGAACGAGTCTCGTGTTGGATGAATCATGAATTTTTGATGTTTCATTAGCCTGGATCGATATTACGCTTGAAAAGTTTCGAGGTCAGCTTCTAAATACATGCAAACATATGTATATTTCTCTATAGAATCTTGAGCACGGTTTTTTTCTTTCATAACAATTATGCCAATGCTCTATGAGAAGAATAATTAAATCAAGGCGTGTCTTCACTAACTGCGAGTTTTTAATATTTCTTTTGTTTTATTTTTCGGCAGAAACTACGATCGATCAGAGTCTCGATCCGATCGTACAATCAGTGGATTTCAAGGGCGAAGCCATAACTTTTAAGGCGACGAGCGAGGGTGTACTGGCGACGCTGCAACACTGCGTCGAACTAATGTCACAAATGGAAGATTCTTGGCGTCGTAAATGGGAAAAGGAGGCGGAAAAAAAGCGTAAAATGCAAGAACTTTGCAAAGCACTCAAGGAACAAATGGCTATTAGTCGTGGCGATACAACGAGACCGAGAGTTCACATTCACGGTGGCCCGGACTATGAGGTACCGGGTCTATACCGATGTTTTTTAAATTCTCTGGTGCCCCTTCTCTTTCTCTGCTCGGCGTGTTTCTCAGTCGTGAAATTTCCATTGCCCTTGACCGAATAGGCTCGCTCGCCCCTTTCTCCCGCGCCATTATTTCCCAATCGTTTTTTTTTTTCGTTTCGTCATCTATTACCAGGGGAATTTCGTTCACGCGACCTTGCCAGAACCAAATGGAGAGAGAAAAAAGAAATTGAACAAATCATAATACGAGGTTTTTAGGCTTGCCGCGATAAATTTATATTCAACTATTTTACGGACTATACAACCTGACTACAAAATCATGTTATGTAACGAATCCGTACACAGCACGTGAGTTACAAAATCTTTGTGCTCATTGCCTTCGTCGCTTCTACCTCATTTCTTCCATGTTTTATATAATTAAGCCCATTCAATCTTCAACCCGACCAATTATCGTGGCTGAACAGTTTTTAACACGACTACAAAATTCATTTCGCTAAGAAAAAGTCAAAGGGAAAATAATGCAAATTTTTATCATTTATTTTTCGAATAATTCAAATAAAAACCCTCAACTTGACGTTGCTTTTAGTTATCGATATCGAGTGTCAATTGTTGAGAAAAAATGAGTATTATGACAGCGTCTTCGATCGTATCGGAGACAGGAGTTTTTTGGAAGTTATATTTTTAACCGAAAATAATTTATTGCGGCACGAATATTAAACGTTGGGGTACGATTCGTTATAATTGTTGACGAGTTTCTTGAAATAATCTTAACGATTAAATGTTTCACGCGAATTAAAAATTGAGGGAAAAGCACGAACATAAACATTATTATCAACGCAGTCGGTGCCAAAACGATCGGGCATCACGTTCGTTCGAATACTGCGTCAACGCGATCGGGGGAAATGAAAAGTTCGATGAATTATACGCTTACGCAATTTTTGTAGAGACCGTCTCGATGAGTAACCGCGTATCGAAAGAGAGTCTGACAATCTAGTTTGGCTCAGAGTATCGACGTAGAACGGTCGACGGCTTAAACGCGTTCGAAAAACCTCATCGAGAAATAAGTTTTATTTTTTTCTGTTTATTTTAATAATAGTATCAATAGCCACGAAAAAATGGGAAAATTACGAATGAGAACAAAGTTATTTCGAGTGAGTCACACCAAAGGAAACGAAAAAAATCATTATCTTATCACAAATTTACTGCCCAACTCTTCTATGATGAACCAGCACTCGGATCAATTACTAAGTCAATTTCATTTTTTTTTTGAGTTAATAAATTAAAAGTTAATCAAATCAAATAATTCAACATCAAATTCACGCGATTCATTAATTTTTGTAAAATTTCCACGATCCCTGCAGGTTATAAATTTTTACAATTTTTCACATTACAATGAATTTCAACATGCTTTTCATCATTTCTAAGGAAGGTCCTCACAGTGCACTCTGCGACGAGGAGTTTTACGACGCCGTGGAAACTGGACTGGACAAAATCGACGAGGATAATCAGCTGAGAGATCGCTTGAAACAGAAAGCTGTTGCAATTCCTAGAAGTCCTGCTGGGCATGCTGTGTCCCACCGATTATGGCCTGAGGTCTGTATAATCATTATTCGTACGACGTTGTTTTCTTAGTGTTAAAAATTGAAAAAGAAAATTCTCATTATCACAATATTTCTCTTTTGTGGATTGCCTATTTAGATTTATCTCTCATTACTTTTCTCTTGAATTTCAGTGAAATTTAGAAAAATTTTCCATCCTGGTTGACAATTCTTGTAATCTCTGGAGTTTTTTGAGGCGATTTTGAAACTCTCGTGTTGTAAAAAAATTAAAAAAAGTATTTTGAATCAACAGCAGCATTTTTATGTTAAAAAAAAACTGGGAGATTTTGTTGAGTGCGTGTGTCGGACACAGTTATGTGATTGAGAAATATTCTCGTTACGTGTTGTTCTTTATTCATGAGATATTAACTTTCCTTTTACTGCGAATATGAAGAATCTTCAAAAAAGTGGGAAAACTGGTATCAACGAAATTCTTACGACGAAAAAATGTTTTTGGTTCCATCATATTTTTTTCTCAATTTTTCCGCCGATTTTTATGAAAAAAATGAGTTTAACTGGTATAAAAAAATCGCCGAAATTTATACTCTAAAGAATCATTTTTATCTCTGGGTTTAGATCGAAAAAGTGACGACGCAGCAGCTGCACAATGCTCGTTTGGGAATCGGAGGTGCGGGAGGCTGGCAATTATTTGCAGAGGACGGTGACATGAGAATGTACAGACGAGAAGAAGAGTGCAACGGTTTGGTAGTCGATCCTTTGATGGCGTGCCACGTGGTCAAGGGCGTAACAGGACGAGAAGTTTGTCAAATATTTTTTAGTCCGGAATATCGGAGCGGTTGGGAGGCGACGTTAGAAGATATGACCGTTGTCGAGACGATATCTAAAGACACGCTCGTATTTTTGCAAACGCACAAGCGAATATGGCCGGCGAGCCAAAGGGATGCCCTTTTTTGGTCTCACATGCGTAGCTCTCCTGATCCCGAAGATCCGGACGGTTCGGATTTGTGGATCGTATGTAACCACAGCACCGAACACGCCGACTATCCCGTAAGCACTTCTTCGCTCTGATTTCACTAATCGGATCATTACCATAAACATCCCTTCTATTTATAACTTTGAATAACTCGCAAGTGTTACTCCGCGTATCTTCTTTAACGTCATGCGAAAACACATGCGATTATGAAAGATACAGAACATACATTATTCGATGGACTGTTATGTCTGGAAACATTCCGTGAGTCAATTATACACTCGAAAACGTCGCTGGAAAGAAGAAAAAACGTATGACGTGAATGAAAATTTCGGGGGAATTGGAATCGGATTTCTTAGAAAAGTCATTAATTCGTTGCTCCAGAAGATGAAAGATTATCGGGCGACCTACTTTACTTGCATTCCTGAACCAGCTATTATTTTATTCTCATTATATGATGTTTTCAAACGTGCTGTGATATACTGAGTTTCTTTAATCGATTTGGGCTGTTTTTTTATTCAACTAATGAAAGATCAATCGTCCTTAAAATTGCATTGTGCCTCGAACACAGCGCATGGATAAAACGCTTCTGTTCTATTTAAAATGGTTTTTAGCGCGTTGTATCAGTTTAAAGTGCGTTCCGCAATTTCGTTATCATGCAAATGACAACACTAGTTTCCAAAGCATAAGCGTGTCACGCGACAATCTGCTCAACAGGGGGTGATATACGAGTTTGCCTTTTAACGTAAAGGGCGCCACGAATATATAAAAATCACGAAAGCTTGGATGATTCTTGGAGACAACAAAATTGAGTCTCCTAGCACTGTTTGACAGTTTTTTTTTTTTTTAACCAGTCTATGTTTAAGCAAAATCAACAATCTTTTATTGTCTTTGTTCACAGGCAAATTCAGGAAAATGTGTGAGGGTGTACCTGACCGTGTGCATCGTATGTCAAACCTTCATCGATCCACCAAAAGATCCAGAAAAAATAGAGCGTAATGATATAACGTGCAAAATAACGTACTGTTCCGTGGGTAAGAATAATTCTCATTCTTGACTCATTCTCTTCCTGAAACTTGGGGAATTGTGATTGATAAGAAAAATGTGATATCTTTCAGTAAATCCTGGAGGATGGGCGCCCGCTTCCGTTTTACGTGCAGTCTACAAACGCGAGTATCCAAAATTTTTGAAACGTTTCACCAATTACTGCATTGACCAGTGCAAAGACAAACCGATTGAATTTTAATATATAGATGTGAAAAAAATACCCGTATATATATCTATATATGAAAACGTTACATTTAAATATTTTTTTAAACTTCCCTAACCTGCATTCACGCGATAATCGAAAGCCCCACCATTGATTATTTTCTTTTTATTGTACGTGGTGATCATTGAGCGAATGTGAACTGTGAGCTTGTGAAACGTTAGAAAGAGGGGGAGAGAAAGCACGACGTGCATTTTTTAATTCTCGTATAATATGAATATGTAATACCTTCATGTTTCATTTTTTGAATTTTTTAACTGAACATTCTTCAAAGAAAAAAAAAACAATCTCACGCCAAATGCAGACACACCGAAATATCGAAAAATTAGCTCATTTTTACTGATCATTGAGAACAGAAATGTAGTGTTTTCTATGTTTCTCTTCTCATTTTCAGATTTAAGGGGAGTGAAAATTTTCCGATCTTGCGTCTCATTCGCATTGATTTCTTGCTATTTTTTTTTCTCCACTCTACGGGTGTCAGTTTGAAATAAATTAAAAAATAAATGAACGTATTATACGCGAATCCATTCGATCGCAAAAATGAAAAATCGTCACAATATCATGATAACGCTTATGATGTTATGAAATATGTGGTAACATTTAAATGTCTTCGCGATTATCAATGTTTTGTCGTGCTGCACACACACACACACACACACACACACACGCACGCGCGCGCGCGCGCGCACGCACACACACACACACACACACACACACACACACACACACACACACACACACACACACACACACAACCGATTGAATAAACAAAAGAAGGGAAAATAATTAAAAAATAAAACACACTGTCGCGAGAATCCAATTGTACAAATTTAGGTACGAATATCTTCATTGAATTATTGAATCGTTACATTCTGCCAATTATATATGCGAAACTGTATAGTGATGATAAAAATTATATTGTTACTTTTATTTATATAATGAGAGGAAGACGATGAAAATAAGCACTGTGAATATCGTAAATGCTTGAGAATATGCGAATTGCTTATACAAATGGAAATTTAATAAAGACTGTTAGAAGTTTATGCAAACCATCGAGAGGAAATCTGCTTAAACCCATGATTTAAGTTTTGTTTTCCACCTTTTCACTTCTTTCTTCTGCGATGATTGAAATACAGCGCAAATACAATTATTTTGTCCATTCCATCTTAAAATCATCCTTTTTTTCTTTTCGTTTATTTCTATTCTTTTGTTTTTTGTTTTTTGTTTTTTTACAAATTTTGTTAAAACTCTGAATCTATTGTTGAACAGAAAAACGTAAAAAAAATTGTCTATTGACTTTGGATTATTTACACCTTTGTAATAACAAATTTAAATGCAATCTCGGGAAAAATCGAGTAAATAGTCGTAACAACGTGTGAATTCGTCGATTTTTATCTGTTCTCGTTTTGGATACATTGAGTAAATAGCTACGATAAAAGTTTGTCTTTTTTTTCTTTCGTATTACTCTCGAGCCGTTATTTCTACCGAAGCCAACCGCTCAAATTCCGTTGAAAAATTACTTTTTTTCGAGGTTCGGTCAAGCCTCGTACGAAAGGAAAAACAATAAATCCGTAGACTGAATTGTAATATCTCTTATTTCGACAACCGTCCGCGGATATTTTCAGTTCGTATTTACATGGGAGCTCGTAAGGCGTGACTACATTAGTACCTAACTAAGATTCGAACGCGTGGATCGCATTCGAACGAGGAAATTTTATCGTCTCTCTCATCGTTTCGGAATAGTACGCTCTCACGTGGATGGTCGAGTGTTCGCCTTTTTGTTGTAAGTGTGCAGATATCAAAATTCTTTTACCGACGTAAAATTTCATCAGTTCGCGACGTACTTAGTCAATTTTTCAATCACTTCTACCCCCTTCTCTTCGTACTCTTCTCTCATTATCCAAAACGAATCCCGATTCCTTGTGAGCTCGGCCAATACAGCACCTCCCATAAAAACCATGTCTTTGCGTCTCGGTGAATCTTCGATTTTGATTTTGAATTTCTGAAATTAGAAAAATCGAATATTTAAGACTCGCTTTCTACAGTCTCTTGAACCATTTTTTCAAATATTATGTTGAAAGAATTTTTTATAACCAAGTAAAAGAAAATTCATCGTAAATATCTCGTATCTGATTCAGAAATGCGAATAATTATTTTTTTTAGTTAATAATATTTGGCTTGACCCTGAAAAAAAAATGCTTGAAAATTCGTGATTTTTATTAAAAATAAACGTACTCCTAGCTTCGAAACATCGTTTTTCAGGACACGCTGAAGGTACAATTGTTTGATTTCACGTTCGAGTCTCGATGGCAAACCAGGATACATGGTGCTGCCTCCGCTGAGAACAATATGTTTGTACAATTCGCTTCTCATATCGATGTCGGCGGACTGTATAGTGTTAAAAACCAATTCGGCGATGCCTTGAGCCTCGACATTGATGAGATGAGGTTGAAACAGTGCTTCGGGAGCAGTAAATCTTTCACGACCTACTTTGATGACTCGACCATCTGGGAGCTGCATAATAAAGCGTTTCTTATTAAAGAAATTTCAGAAGAAATACTCCTTCCGCCTTTCAAAAGGGAACGTTGATTTGGGGAAAAACAAACTTCAATGATTTTTTAGGGAAAAAAACGTTCGTAACATACGAATTCTTACCGTATATGATTCAACGAGTACTGTTGTTTCACGAGACAATTTTGCCTCAGTCTCAATGTTGTAACTGACGTAACAAAGTTTTTCTTTCATCATACGAACAGTTTCGAAATCAGCCGAATGGTTGAAAGCATAACCACGCAAAAGCAGTAGTTTGATAAGATACATGGTGATGTCGCGTCCTGCTATGTCCAATCTTCTTGTGAGGTGGGGCAAAGAATATTCTTCATAAACAGGACATATGTGAGTTACTCCATCCCCCGAGTCTATCACAACGCCGCTGATTAATCCTTGGGCATAAAGTGTTAAAACTGCTTGTATTGCGACATAAGTTCCGGCAAATCCGTATTTTTCAAACATCACCTAATTGAACAATAAGATCCACAATTATTTTATATTTTTGTGTACATTTCAACGTTAGAAAGATAGCCAACTGATTTTCTAGAAAAATTTTACCTCGATCATTTTTTTTCTGTTGGCACGTGGATTCATTGGTGGTTCTGTTAGAAGAATTTTGCACTCACGAGGATTAATATTCATTTTTTCTTTTCCAAATGTGTAATCCCAAACATGACACATATCGTCCCAATTCCTTCACAAAATGACAATAATATTTTATCAACATGATCATAGGTGAGAGAAAAAAATGAAGGAGACTTCTCTTCTACTCACCTCACAATCCCATTTCGCATTGGATAGCTGATTTCCAGCATGGAACGTAGTTTACTTGCCTCATCTCCCACCATCAAGTCCTGCATGTGATATCTCATTTTAACAATGCAACAAGCACTTTGAAGTCAAACTTAACAACCAATCAAAGCAAGACATCATCAACAAAATTAAAACATTGACTAATGCGGACTGGTAAAGATCTTTAATGAATTTCAAATTGAATTTAAGCTTCATCTCAATAAATACGTTTTTAATATGACATTTAGAGTAATTTTTGATAAAACGGATATCCTTCTTTGAAAGACAATTGGGATGATAATTCTATAGAGGGACATAGTAACAGCACAACAACAAAAAATTAAAAGAATTACAAACTAATTTTGCCCCACGGTATCACGATTATTACTTTTGGTTCAATAATTTTTTTATTTCTTAAAATGTCATCCATCAGCAAATCATAGTATCATGCATAGTAATGCATAATTGTTCATCGAGTAATAAGGGACAAGAATGTTAATAAATGCTCTGAAAACTTACAGGCATGTTATGCACGTCCTATGATGGCAAATGTAAACACACAAACACATTTGACAATTACCATGAGTAATTACATTTTTCTCTCATGATAATGCGACAGAAAAAATCTCCGATTGAACAAAGGAAATTTTCTCCAACGATATTGCAGTCACCAAAATAATCAAGCAAAACAGACGAACGACAAAGTTTGAGTGGGACAAAAACAGAAGGCATAATTAAAAAGTTAGCAACTTTTGGTTTGGATTTTTGGTCACTCAAAAAAACAAACTTGGTGCTGAGACTTACGCGAATGCAATAATCTTGCTGGAAATTACAAGTTTTCAATTAATACGAGTTATAAAATTTGTCTTGAATAATTGGATTCATTAATATTTTTGTATTACGAATTGTTTTTCCTTTTGGCGCTGCACGATCGAATATTTGTGAAATATTATTCGTGTTTACAAATAAAATTAACGCTGCTACTTACTTTGACGTCAATATCACCGATTTTTTTGACAGCACTAATAATCGGTCGGCCCACAATCGAAGGAAATATATGAGCTGGAAAATTAGCACCAGCATAACCGCATTTGACGAACTGCGAATATTAATCGCTAATTAAATGAAAACGGTTAAAAACGAGATACGTGGAAAGCAATTTTGTTTGCTCTATGCGATTCTGAACGTGACAAGAAACACACTTCAAGCACGTTATAACCTTACCCCCGTTCCATTGTCACACACTATGACTTTTCGCCCCTGATCATCCATTTTTATTGTACTCAGAATTTACACAACAATTTAATGAAAACTTTCAATTCTTTTGATTTTATCTTCCTGTACAGTTAATAGAAAATCTGTTTCCGCTCGATGAGATGACTAATTCCCTGAAATCAAGCAAGGGCGTCACCGGTTAGCGAGCTGTCGCTCTCCCCGAGAAGAGACAAGCATACAAGCTAGAAGTGGCAAAAGTGCAAAGAGTCTAACACACACATTTTTATCTGTATATCTATATATATATAATACCCATATAGATTTCTACCAGCAGTTTCTAGTAAGAAAAGCTCTCCCGCACTGCTGCTGTATAGCAGCAGCACAACACTGAGCGAGCAATAGCAATATATACCTATACGTTAGCATTCCCTATCTTTTCAAAATTGTGCGTTTTATTCGAGAAATAAAATTGTAAAGCATCGCTCGTTCCAAAAAATGAGATCGAAAAATCAAATCAATCGAACAACGAATTAGTTATTTTGTAAATATATAATTACAAAGTTACATCCATCGAGACAATTGAGGTTATGTTGAATTGCTAGGGGAATCATGATACCTTAGAATATGCACTTCTTTATTATTGAAGAATCGGCGCCATTTTTAACCGTCGTACGATATAAAAGTTGAAGCGTTTTCCAATTTTTTAGCTTGGCTAAAAAATCGGTGCGGAACGGAGAATAAATTAATGTCACAGGGAAAAAATATATGAAAATGGACGGATAAAAAAGAATTTCCAATTCCCATTGAACAAATATAAAATAGAATTTTGTAAATTACAATAAACACGGATCTGGAGTCGTGGTAGCGACTCAAAACAAGTACATTTAGGATATAATGTAAATGTGATACGGTTTTTGTTCAATCGATGATTCGTACGCCAGGTACAAATCATTCGTGAATTTTGTCAGATTTCAAATGATTCTTAAAGTTTTTAGCGATGTCCTTGATCTTGGCCAGGTCATTTTCGAGAATTTTACGAGTTTCTTCTTTCGATTCTTCATCCGTCGAACTCAAAAATTCAAGTACCCGATCTGTAAAAAATTACAAATAAGTTTCGTCGGAAGGGACATAATATTCATTTATATCCAGTGATTCCCCTGACAGTTCTGTAATAAATCCAGAGAAACTTAAATTGGTTTCGGAAAGAATTTTTTTTGATAATTTTTCCAGAAACGCAATTTATTAAATTAAAGATATTTTGATGGCCGTTTTCTCCGATGCGACCCAATTGGGTTTCACATGGGATGGATCGAGTTTCTGTGCAATTATCTTTCGAATTGAAGTTCGTACGTACCGTGATACTGTGAGAGTTCTGAAACCGTCGTGGTTTCGAGATGGGAGCGAAGAAAGGAGAGAACAGAAGAGACATGCCTACCGGACATGTGAAGGGCAGATTGAGTCGAAGCGGTAAAAAGAACACTCGTAACGAGATGAAGAGCTAAAGCAGGATCGGAAGTTTCTCGCAATTGTTCTAGAAGGGCTTGTCGGTGGCCAAGGACGACGGGCCTTTCTTTCTTTTTATCGAATTTTTTGAGTACCAAGCAGCAAGCAGCCATAGCAGGCTCGATGCTGTTTAGAAATTCTTCGGTCGAATTGGCAACGATCGTTCGGTGTAAATTGCCTAACGCTTCTTTGACGTCGTTAGGAAATTCGGTGAGCATTTTGATCCTCGCTTCGGTCGTGATATTGCTCGGGCACTGGAGAAGATTCTGCTGAGCGGCTAATTTAAAAATATCAGTAGCAAAGTCAACCGCAAGTGTCTTCATGAGATACTTGGCCAAAGATGATTGTGTATGTTTGTCGAGGAGTTTGATGGCTTTGTCAAAAATGCGTATATTCGTAGCGAGCATGTTGAGACGCTCCTCAATTTCCGATAGATTGTTGTTATTTTTAGTAGTTTGAGCTAATTTTTCAGCGTACGAAAGAGCCAGTTTGTTCAATCTCGGTTGTAAATAATCAGCGAGATCGTCTATGAGAGATCCCATATCAGCAAGGTTTTCATCTTTACCGAGTTCATTCTTAATCTCCTCGAGGGTCACGAGAACGAGCTCGGTTTTTGTGTTGTTTTTCGTGTTTTCGTCCTCGCTATCGTTGTCGTGATTCTTCGATTGATTGTACTTTTTCTTCGTCGATCTCGTCTTCGTTTCTCGACCTTGACTTCCACCTCCCGCTTTTCCACTGCTCGCTTTCTTTCGTCTCTCTTCTTTTCTGTCCGCTTTACAGTCAATTATGCTGCTCGATGTACGTGTCATTTTCAATTTGTTCTCCGCTACAGTTTGCAGCCATTTTCCACTGTCCACCGCCTCTTTTGCATGCTTTTCGGCAATCGCCTCCAACAGTTTTATCAACGATTGTAAATACGCTTCCGACATTGCCACTGTGTGCCCAAAAATGTGGAATTTAATAGGCGACCTCTTGAGCTCATCTAGAAGAAGTTCCTCTGTATCCTCCGTCCGGAATACCGTGGGCAAAAGTGGATAAAGATCCACGAATGAACTCGTCGCTATCATCTCCTCAATATTTGCATCGACCTGGTCGATTATCGCTTTACCAACAGCCGCTGAACGTAGTTGAGTCAATGTCTCATTGGGAAAACGACGATTGACAAAATTGTGAGGATCCGTTATTCCGAGACCGGAGAGCGCATCGTACTCTGCAAATTTTCAATCATTCAAGTTGCAATCACACAATATTTATTGTCTTTTTAATCAATTAGAACAAAAACATCATAAAATAAATTTCACCGTTTTGTTTTTATACTGACCAATGTATCCGTTCTGCTTGTAAAAACTGTCAACCCATTCGGTCTGTTTTTTTGTATGAATTGTAGGAATGTAGATACTATTGTGACTCTGTTTCCCCGTTACGATGCCAGGTATTTGCATCATTTCTTGTAAACTCTCCAGGATGGCTGAACAAACAAATTCATTCCAATTTTAGTTTAACGGTCTTCCTATTGAGTGACTAAAAATTCATGAAAACTTCTCATTTTTTCAATGCTTGTCTATTTTGACCTTTTATGGAATACGTACAGAAAAATATTCTCTCAGGAACTTTGCACTGCCCCAAAATGGCCATGACGGGAGTTGGTTTGGTGATAGCGGCTAGTGCTCCTCTGATTTTTGCTCTATTTCTTGCAATGAATCCCTCGGTATAGAATATTCTGAGATCTTGTTTGTCTTGTTTGCCCTGAATAATTTTACCAAGCTCCTTTTCAATGGTTGATTGTAAGAAATCAGCAGGCAAGTCATACTGCAGTGTCAATTCAGCAACATTGATGTACCCATTTTGGCACAATTTGTCATTTATTTCACCAACAATTTTCAGCACATAAGATTTGTCAATCAATTGTCCAAGTATCAGCTTCATCCCTTTGTTGTGTCTCTCTATGTCGCTTGCAACTTTGCTTATTTGCGACAAATCAACATTTAATATCTTTGCCAATTCAACCAAATTGATGCGGCCTTCATGAACGTATAATTCATCCTTTATTTCTTTTCCAAGATGCTCAGGAGTCACATACTCTTTTCCATCCACCGTGAAAATGATATCCAAAAGTTTACTCGTTGTTAATTTTGTAATTATTTCAACACAATTTCTCTCTGATAATCTGTGAAATTTGATTATGCATTAAAATTATTGTACCTTCTTTTCACCTCTTTATAAATGAACATGCTTTTTGATGGAATATTGTTTATTTATTGATTCATTAAATTTAGGTTGGAAAAATCGTGAAATATTATCTTTCAAGTTCCAAACTTTCTTATCGTGCTGACAGTCGTTTTTATATTCTAAATTTATTCAGAGTCATATGGCAACAGATGGACATCAAGGAATTGTCATCTTGACGGGCGAAGACAGATAAAATAAGAAAGAAAATATTTTTACGTACTTTTGTAACGTCGAGCTCAGTTGAGCTTTCTGAAAATCGGCGGCAAGCCGCTTTACTTCATCCCAGTCGACGGCAGTCATGTTGTTTATCGTCTGTTATTCAACAATTGAAACAATAATTGCTTTAACTTGGCCGCGAAAGAAACGTTCGGTTGTACAGCTGATTATGCACCACGTTACAAACTTCGACGATTCTACAAAACCGCACTGACCGGTAGCGCTATCTGTGGTCCAATATAGAGAAAATAATACTTTCAAATAGACTTGTTTGACGATTCTTCCGTGAGATGACACAAGGCGTTTTTTCCGAAAAAGAAATTCTAAACAAGAACCGAACAATCAATTGTTTCTTCTTTTTTTTTTCCAATGTTCAATTGAAACTTCCTGGGTTCGTGTGTACAAAAAAGGACATTTCAACGAAATTTCCTTGAAATTGAGTGAAACATACGTGGTATTGCGTATCGCATTAAGTACTAACGCTGAGAAACGTACATGTGCGCGTACGCGTTGAAAAGCGCGCGAATTCCTTTGTTTTTCTTCCCGCAACGGCCTCAATTTAACGGAGCACGTGAACATTTTTAGTAAAAATGTCGTCTACAAATACGACAGAGAATATTTGTCGTACTTGCCTGAGTACGGATGGTGATTTCATCCCGTTATTTTCCTACGATTCAAAAATGTCGCATGTAGCCAACAAAATAATGAACATCAGCAATGTTACGGTGAGAAGCTCATAACATGATTTTTGTTCAGGATACTCTGTCGACAATGCGACTCAACAAAAATGTGTTTGTCAACATTTTTTTCCACAGATAAACGAGCAAGATGGATTACCCCATATGATTTGCAAAAAGTGCCTTTTTCTCGTAGAGTCTTTTGACTGTTTCAAAAAACAGATTGAATCTGCTTACAAAAAAAACGAGGAGATCCGGCATGGCCCGGAAAATAAATTGAAAACGCCTGAAATAAGAGAATTTGAAAAATTCAATGATTTCGTGGCAATAGATGAAGATAGTGAATCGGATTATGAGATTCAATACATTTCTGACGAAGTAAAAAAACAAGTGGAAAAAGCATTCAGAAGAAAACGCAGATTTTATATGATGAATAAACTCAAGGCTTTGCACTTCAATTATGCACATTTGAACAAATATCATGATGCGTTGTTGTTTGCCATGAGAAATTTAAGGAATGGCAAAAAAAATGAATCGCAAGATTCTAGCATGGCGTAAGTTCTTGTCAAAGTTGCTGTTCATTTTCTTTTTTCTTTAGTACCAGTGATCGGCTTAGTCTTCTGGAAGGTTTTTTATCAAAATTTCCTTATACTTTTGAATATTTTATCGTTGAATATAACTTCAAAAAGTCCCTCACAATTTCGAATAGTTCTTTCGGTAATGAAATTATTTGGATAATTCTTTAATGTTGCAATGAATTCTTTACTTTTAGAATAAAATGAATCTAAAAAATTTTGCAATTTTCCTACAAAAATTTTCCTCTAAGAAGATTCCAAAGTAATTGGAAAAATCCTTGCACTTTCAATATTGTTCACAGAGTTTAACTTTTTACTGCTGTTCCTCTGTCTCTAGAAATTGCTATAAAAATTATCATGTTCAAGTGACTCAAATCATTTGAATCATGAACTTTGGAATAAAATTATCATTTACTGCATATTTTTGGCACTTGGTACATTAAGTATTTTTATCGAGTACAGGCAACATTTCATGATGAAGACAAGATTGGCGTCTCTTGTGGACTTGTGAGGCTTACATTTCGAAAATTTTGTTTGTACGATATTTCAAGTAATTCGTATTTCTGCTGCTTACAGCATGTCCACATTTAGGAAGGAAGTTCTTCAAAAGAATGACATTGATATTGAGGAAGAGTCCATAAAAGAAAATGCTCTGAACGGTGTTGAAAGAGGGAGCATGAACGGAATGAAAGAGAGACAAAACGAAAGATCCAATGAGGATATTGAATCCGAAACTTACTACTCCACCAATCCTGACTGCAGTGAAAGATTAATGATTGTTGAAGATTCTGACGAATCAGATAAGAAGATACAAGATTCGGTCTGCCCAGCATCAGAAGAAAATTTGGTGTACGAAAACGTGGCAGTTTCGATGTCTGAAAATACGAAAAATGTGACGCACCAAAGCTTCGGTGCATTCAATCGAAAAAGTGAAAATGGGGATGGAATTTCCGAATATGCGAAAAATGTCGAGCAGCAGCAACCCTTCGAATCGTTTAATCGTAATAGCGGGAATGAGAATGGAATTCCCGAGGATTCCGACGCGAAAAAAATGGTTGGAAACATTGAAAAGTTTCGCCATTTTTTCTATCGTCAAAAAACAAAAATATTACCGTTTGAAACGCCCTCTAATAATGGAATCGTAAATTGGATGCTTGAAACGCACACGAGAACCGATAGCAATGATCCGGTGCAATGCGACATTCCTTCAGCTGGGGACGATAAAGAGACAGACTCTAAATCAGCAAAAGTTGAACGTGTTGATGAAAATGTATCGGTAAGTGTGAAATTCTCAAAATTGTCAGTAAAATCAAAATAATCCTCCACAAGATCTTTGATGTGGAGAATAAAACGTTTTAGGGCAAACAATTTTATTACGAGAACGAGGACGACGACATGATGGTGGATAATCCTCTGAGTATTCAAGAAGAAGTCGTGGTGGAAACTTCGAATTTGGAAAATCCAGAAGAAACATACGTGGATGCAAAGAACTTCAACGAGTCACCTTACGAGAATGCTTTCGTAACCGAAACTTTAAACTGCGAGAATACCGAAGATAATTCGAGGTCGCAGGTCGATTTAGATGCTGAAAAAGTGGAAAAAGATCCTCTGCAATTAAACAACCACGACGAAGAAGCTGAGCAAGTTGGAAAATTAGAAATCGTTGAAAAAGCCTTCGACACTGAGGAGCAATTGATTGAGGCCACAAAAAGTGGAGAAGGCGAGAAGGAAAACTTAGTACCAGTAAAAACCTACGAGAATCTACCTTCAGAGAAGCCTCGTGAAAATTCAACTCCGAGCGAAATGAAACCGATCGATGTGATCGTAATCTCATCGGACAGTTCGGACGAGGAGAGACGAAAGAATTACAAAAAGTTAGAAAATCGAGGAATTCCGCTCTCTGTTCGAAGGGCGAGAAACGCATTGTCTCAGACTCGTACCGCGGTGCGGAAAGTAATTCGCGTAACGCGATGTCCGGATAAAAAAACTTGGATCGAGCCCCGTAAAAATCCTGCGACGATTGACGAACCTAACAAATTTCAACCTAGAAAATATTTTCATTGCACCAGTTGCAACATCAATTTGTACTCCGTTTCCGCTGTGCTTCATCATCACAATCAAATCCATACACCGCCCGAAGAATTGCTGCATTGTCAAATGTGCGACGTTAAATTTGCCACGAAGACAATTCTCCAGGCTCATTTCGATCACCACCACGAGACTCATCTTTTTCGGTGCAATTTTTGCTCCTGCGAATTCGTTCTCAAGAGAAATTTACGCGCCCACATGAATGCTCACATCAGGCCACAAGTCGAGGAGCCCGGGAACAAGAGACTTAAAATTGACGAACCATGCAGAAAGCTCGAACTTCCGATTCAGGAACATCTCACGAATCCAACGAACGACGAGCACTTATCAACCGTTCAGAAAACAGAAACTGATCAGAAAATTCTCGAACAAGAGAGGGAAGGAGTTCGAGTCAACTAGAAATATTTTATCAATCGAAGGATTGTTTTTCAGGTTTTTCACTCGTTGTTTCGAACAATTTATTTTTTTTGACCAAAAATAATTACAAGCCTTAAATGTCATGTATCATTAATAATTTTGTTCATTTTTATCTATTTCCCAGCTACGTAGTACTAACACAAGTTTTTTTTTCTCAAGCATGTTACATTTTCTCCAATTTGTTATCGTTTGGAGCAACTTTTATGTGAATGTTGAAATAATAAAAACAGAAGCTCTCGATTTATCGACAAAAAACGGAATGCGATTTATGATTTTCACTCGTCATTGTTTTTCCATCTTGAAATATTTTGTTTTTTGTACAGGAAATGTTAAAAACATGAGGGGGACACCAGCATAACGAGAATCAAGCGATTGAAGGCAAACCGCGTAATCTCGAGACAGTTGATTTTAATTATGCCCGAGTATTTTAAGTGTGAAAAACGGAAGCTCATTGTCAAGGAGACTAGTGAATTCATTCGATTGGAAAAAAGGGAAAAATTACAAAAACTATTGGGGATGACGATCCTCGATTTTTTCCGGATCGACCA
This sequence comes from Venturia canescens, assembly GCF_019457755.1. Taxonomy (NCBI): domain Eukaryota; kingdom Metazoa; phylum Arthropoda; class Insecta; order Hymenoptera; family Ichneumonidae; genus Venturia; species Venturia canescens. The sequence continues at coordinate 10,207,087 of NC_057427.1, forward strand.
CACCGGACATAATTCTCGCGGGTGTCGAGTTAATTTCTTCACTCGTCAATCGTTCGCGCTGTTCGAGAGCACAATCAGTGATCGGTAGTGCGTCGCTCAGGATTACATTTGCTCGCGTACACTCACGATGGGGACAGTTGCTCGATGGAGCCCATGGCGAAGTGCCAGAACATTTCGATCACGAGAAAAAATCTACGCGTTTGAGATTCCAACGGATCGGAGTGCTCGAAAAATTGGCAAAATTTTGAGCGAAAGTGAGTCCAGTTTGACGATAAAAGCAGGAGAAAAACAAATCAAATTTTACAAGTTTCAATCATCCAAGAAAGATATAAATGTCTGACGTGTGCCTCGAAACGAATCCGCGGTTTTTCATAAAGCGATGGAATAACGATAAGAAGACGATTTTTATTAATACTAATTGGTAATTGCCCCGTTAGAATTTTTCACGAATGATCCATTCGCTGAAATACTCCGCGACTGCCCTGTTCGTTGGTGATAACGGTTCGAAAATCCTTAAAAAAATTCGACCGTTTTCTGTCATTGCAGTGACGTTTGAACTTTAAGGATTTTCCCCTGGATTATTTAACGACTCTAAACCAGTGTGCGTTTTTGTTGAGGAGAAATTTCAGGTACTCGAAGATGTTGTGCGCCAACTTGCACGTTCTACCGCTGAGTCTTTTCATCTTAATACCAGTTACATTTATGATAACGTGAGTGAAATCGATTGAAATAACTCGAGATAATTCATCGATTTATTCGACGAATAATACGGCAGTGGGTGATATTTTCCTTCAATATTTGAGATCGTTTGAAAATGACGCATGCAGCAAATGCGATATCGCACTCCCGAGTTTTCAGGTGCACAAAGAGACGTTATTAGACACTGATAAATCGATATATTTCTATACATGTATAGACGATATTGAGAGAAACAAAGGAATGACAAAACAGTGATTGTTTGTATTGTTTCGCGTTTCGATTGAATAGTTCTGACTGCACGAAGGAGCTTTGTCAAGTTATTTTTTAAATAAAGGCTTAATATCGATTCGAATATGCGCATAAAGAGATCGCATTTTTTCAGTATTTTACAATGAAAAATTATTCATTCAATTTCGATTATTTATACGAATTAAACATTCTTCCAGCTTTTGATTTAAATTTTGAAAATTTCAATACTCCTGTCTCTCGACGAAGTTTTCAAAGTGCCATGGACAATGGAAAAAAAAGTAGAGAAAAAAGAGCGATTGAACGCTGCGGTTAATATAATCACGAGGAAAATGGTAGAAGAAAAACGATTCGTGTAATGCGATAATGCGACAGACGTAAGTTTTTTAATTGATCGTATTTCAGGTACACGATATCGGTGCAATGGGACCACGTAGTGGCTGGATTTCCTTACATTTCTGAGACCGGAACTTTATCGCCCGAATCGTGCATATTCACGCAATGTCTGAATATCGCAGCTCTGTTGCGTCAGTCCAGAATTATTATTATTTTCAAAATTATTTTTATGAAATATTACCATTCAATGAACGGCTGATTTCAGTTGGATTTTGCGTCTACATAAGGCATCGACAGGTCGAACAATGGCGAAAAGAACGAGGCCTCGATCTCGTTGATCGTCGAATTGTTACTGTAACAGCGTGGTGTGGTTCGCTCGCCTGTTTCGGCCTCGATATTCTCGCCAATTTTCAAGAAGCTCGGGTCGTCGCTGCTCACATGATTGGGGCCATGACTTGTTTCACCGCTGGAACACTTTACTTTTGTCTTCAGGTGAATTGTGCAGTTTTCCATTTTTATTGCTGCCTTTTTCATTTTTCCTCTTTCCAAGCAAAAATGATAAAAATTTTTAACAATTTTCCTCGTATAAACAGAAATTATAATTTAATTTGAGTTGCAAAGACTCGTTTCGTCCGAAAAACGAAACGAGACGATTCACAACGCTCTTTTATACGTACACGAGAACCTGCTGCTTTGTTCCATCTCTTTTGGCTGATTGTGAGGTCACCGAGTTCAACGGAAGGCAGATACGACTTTTAATGAACACTGACAAATCTTTCGGGTCTCTTGAACTCATGAAATTCCCCTTTGTATCCTGATTCCTGTTAGATAACGAAGGTCATTTGTTATCCACCATCATTTCGAATCCCCTGTCATCTGACTTGGCGAACTCGCTCGATTCCTACGTTTTTTTATTAAACTCTCAAATTTTTCACATTTTCAGACTTATCTCAGCTACAAAATGCAGTCCGCAGTGAACGGATGGTTCGTCGTGGCTGTCAGAGCGGTTTTATCAGGCCTCACTTTCGTTCTTACGACGATGACTATTATTCCTGGCTACATATCGATGTCGGAGTTTCGAGGCGAGTTCTTGGCTATCGAAATTATTCTCTTCGCAATATACATCATTCGAGCTTACCATTAACGAAAGAGTAGCGATAACTGCACTCATTATTTCTGTATTCTCAAATCACTGTACGCTCAACGCCACCATTCCAGTCCACATTCGTGGTCATAAATATCAGCAAGTACAAATAACTTTGTTCGTTGGTTAACGAGGTTCTTAGAAAACCTTATTTTTGAGTATTGATGTTGGAAAAAAAGTTCTAACTTGGAGCCTTCAACAGATGTTTCAAAATACAAAGGTTTGCATCTACAAATGATTAAATTTTCATTCGTATTCGTGTCTATTCACAAACATCTGGATACTCAAATATCCTCTGTGGTTACATCTTTCTGCCAAAATATCGGTAATCACGTGGGACAATTTGTCATCCAAATGCTTCATTCGTAAATGTTTTTATGAGTACTTTGACCGTTGATTGTTCCACACAATAACAGATATTCTGCAAGAGATATTATTATTAATGAATCAACTGTTTCAGCATGCAGCTGTTCATGAATAGAGGAATATTTCAATGGAGATTTTTTTCGCCCACATTCACGGTTACAGATGTTACGGAATGAAATTTTGAATGCAGTTATTGTCGTGAAATATAGAGGGTGTCCTACGATCGATGACTTCGGTGGGAGCGTAAATTCAGAATCACATTTTAAGTGAAAAAGTTCAGTCGTTTGCTTCTCATGGATTTTCAATGATCAAAGTTCAAAAATTTTCATTATTTGTCGAACATTCGTTCAAACGATTCGTCCAATTCTTATTTTTTTATAATATAATATTTCTTATTTTTTTTTTGCTTCGTTTTTGTTTGCAGTAGTTGAAAAAAAAAATATTTTTCGCGAACGAGTTTTGAGAATTCGACATTTGGTTAGATGAAAATTTGTTCAAAAACTGAAGTCCCATTGGAAATTCGAATCTACGCTTGAAGGCACGTTCGAAATCATGTTTTGTGGGACAACCTAAAAGTTGTTACTTCATGAAAATTTTCATCATGTTGAATAAGCGAAGATTATTAACGAAATTGGGTTTTTCAAAAAGAAACTCAAAGTTGTGCCGGTAAATATAAATTAATGGAGAGATAAGTTTGAAAAATAGGAAACGACTACAAGAAATGGCTACCGAGCGACGGTGGATGGGGTTGGCATCTCGTCAGCGCAGTTTCCGAATGGATTCTTGCGATAGTTTACTGTATATTTCTACTGACATTCGTCCCGGAGTTTCGTCTGATAAATTTTGAGCCTCCAGTAGTTACGGTAAAAGACAATAAATATTTTCCACAAAATGGTAAAATAATTTTTTTTCGTTTATTTTAATATTTGAATTCGAAAATCGCGTTGACAGTGATCTCTGTTTTCAGTTGTCGTATTTGGATAAAAATCACGATGGAAAATCAGCAGGAAAGAGAGAAACGGTTCAACAGGAAGTTTGATCACGAATTACGTTGAAGTTGGTAAAATGTTCAAGCGGAATAATTGGATTATATCGACCGATCGAACGAATTCTTCAATCCGATTCTAGTAATAATTTCTTCTTGGCCGGATAACGCCTGCTGAAGTACATTTGTTAATTATTTTAACTAATTTTACTGTATCATTTTTTTCGACGAAGGTAGACATTTTTGTTCATGTGTTCAAAGTATTGAGGTCTTGCGGTCGCTCGAAAAGTACAGAGAAAACCGTGCATCTACGTTTTCATTGTTTCTCTTGCAAAAATAGAATCTGACGCGGATGATATAAAAGCCTCGATTCAATAAACACCTCTAATTTATTGAATTATTTTCTGTTTGATTGGATGAAATTCCATTGCGAAATGACTTTTCGGAAAAAGCGAGAACTCAATCTCATTTATACGTCATATGTCATTAATCGATCACATTTTCAAATACTGTTAATCGATACGACAGAATTTCTTTCGAATACTACAACAGTCGGTACAGACTGTGTGTGTCACAAAAATTCCGCCAGATTGCGCAATCCTCGACAAACGGGAATCGGCACATTTTCATGTTTATAGAAAAATACGCATGAAAATACACACATTTGAGGCAAAGTAAACCTTTGAATAGCTTTCTAAAAAAATAGCCCGATTCGTGATACAAGAAAAGTGAAAATAAACGGCTCAGATATAGCTCGAGGCTGTGTTCGACGTCATCTTTTCGCTAGTCGTGTACAGGAATCGGGTCTCGATCGATCAACCAAAAGTGCATAAAAATTCGTGGAAAATCTTAACAATTTTAGTTACTGGGCAAGAAGAGAATACAAAAGATAAAAGTTTCGCACCGTTTCGTAATAAAATTTAAAACTAAATCGAGGTCGAGGATGACCGACATAAAACATGAATTGTAAAGAAGATTGCAATAATTATTGGCCACGGTTCGTTTTCGCGCATTCCTATGTACGAAATGATAGAAATAATAAATGAATTTTCAAGCAGGAACTTCGGTACTAATTCTTTCGAGGTGCCCTATCACAAATTGGAACTTCAAATTTTTCATTTTTTCACGAGTCCCCACCATTTATCGTTATAAATTTTCGTGAGACACGCAATAAAGAATCCACGTAACGCAGCGTAGAATTTTCAACACGAACTCGTTGAGGAAAATACGAAATTCGATTACTGTGCAAATAAAGGAAATTCGTGAATATTATGACAGCCGAGAAGATTCGCAAAGACGTGTGTGCTGCTTATTATATTATTTCGACCATCGGAGCATCTCCTATTCTTAGAAAACTTACGCATGGTAAGCCAAGAGGAACGCGGTCAGTTACGAGGCGCGTTTCTGCACGGTGAACATATCTGCCATATGCATCGCTTTGGTAACCAGAGAAAAAGGGGGAGCGTAGAGAAGGAGCGACAGAGGGATGGGGGAGGAAAACAGAGAGATGGAGAAACAAACAGACAAAAAGAAAAGGAAGGGGGAGGCGGGCGGCTCCGGCGAGCGGCGGCAGTGGCGGGGGGGGGGGGGGGGGGGGGGGGAGGAGAGTAACGCCATCGCACGGTCATGCATTCAAAAGCTATTGTACATAATATAGTGGTCGAGAAATAGAAGGTTATGGTACATGCGGAACGGACGGTGTGTTAGAATTGCATGTGGAAAGTGCTTTTTGGTCTCTATTCGAATAACGAGGTGAACGTTCCGAGGGAGCGGGCATTACAAAGTAATCTTATGATATTTCCTCCAGCGGATTTAGTGACGGGCGACGCAGGAGGAAAAAAGCACAGGAGCATGACGAGCTTTCAGAGGATTACGAAGTAGCAAAAATATATGGAAGTGACGTTGACACAAAATTGGAATAAAATCATCGAAACGCATACTCGCGACCGATTGGCCGATAAACGATTACGATATTCGTGCGTATTTTCCTCGCGCGGTTCGGTTAGTCGAAAATATGTATTTTCGTACGACTCGCGGTAATGAGCTTCTCTAAAAGTTGCTTGACTAACGGAAAATTCATCTTGGGCACTGTTCGCTCTTTTTCTGCATCCATGCTAGTTCCCCCTCCCCTCCGTCTTCTCCTCGTCTTCCGACCGAGCCACCTCGCCTCGGGACTCGGGACTCGGGAGCAAAACGCAAACTGTGCGCGTTCCAAGAGGGCGCGTACTGAATCTACGAAATGCTCGACGAGCGGAAAATGCACTTTTAATTGCACGTCAAAGTCAAAGTCGGCCCCTGGCTTCTCGTGATGGCGGCGGCGCCTAGGCTGCGTCGCTCTTTTGCACATTCCCGAATGCCCGCAAATCTGTATGCTCTTGTTAACTTGTATACACACATATACGTACCTATGACGTGTAAAGAACGAGAGTAAAAACACAGGTCCGTAGAGTTTCCCTTCCGTTATACTTTATTATTACTACTCGCGAGACCCACCACACTCTCTCCTGTATTTACTTTCGTTTTTTTTTCAACGCTCTTTTTAAAAACCCCATCGTTCGTCATACATTTCGTCATTTTGTTTCATTTGCCTCAATTCAAATTACATCGCGTATCTCTACGACATGTGTGACACTTTCGTGAGAAAAATTTCAGTTAAAGTGCAACGGCGTCGGAGTGGAAATGTTCTGGAGGGGCTTGTATTGCCCATTTTTTTCATATGTCGCGCGAAACACGAATTGTCATTTCGAATCTGAAAAATAATTGGCGCGAGGAAAAAAGTTTTAATGAGTAGGATTCGGGTCGGGTGGGTAACACATTCGATAGCGTAACATCGAAGAGAAACGAGCGTCGGTTGTAAGTTCGACAGTCCACAATCTTGATGAAATGAAACAACTATTGAATTTCAATGGAAGCAACATAACCTCTGTAACTTCGTACGCTGTTTATGGGCTCTTCCTTCCTCGCTTTGTCCCCGTTCGCTGGTCGTTGACGCGTTTGCAATGTATATTTTAGCGATGATTCAACAAGTTTACTTGGCAGGACCTCGTGAGGTTAAATTAAATTTTACCGCAGTAAGAAGATCGGGCTCAAAGGGGTTTCTTGTATAGATCGAGGCAGGGCCATATTTATAAATGATATACAGCATGGAGGCTATATATGTGTATATATCGAGACGTATATACATAGTCATGGTGGCTTTATGGTTATATTTCATATGTACATGGTAATTATGCGAAGCTGCCGTGGGTAAGGGGTGTATAAAACAGGACAGTGACGTCAAAAGCCAACGTTAACGTAACGGGGGTTTAGGCGTTTGAAGGGAGAACGAAACGACGTTATGAGGCTGTGTCGTATACTAGACGGCATGTTTCTCAAAGAGGGTTTTCCCTCGCTCGCGGTTTTGTAGGTAATTCAAGCGACTTAACGCCCTCTACCGGTGCAAAGTGGTTTGACCCCATCGCATTCATCCCGCGAGCGAGGAGCGAGTCTTTTTATTTCTTTCCATCCTTCTCTCCCTTACTTCCCCTTTCCGGTGTACCCATGAGAGTTTCTCTTCGTGTCACGCGTTAAATTTACACAGAGAAAGAGAGACCGAGACAGCGCCGAGAGACCAACACCACCACCCCCGACACTCGGAGAACTCCCGAGCAGAATCCCCGGGCAAGGCGAGAAATTTCCTAACAGCAGGGAGGCAAGATTACCCCGCGTATTACTATTAGGTTGAGCATGCTTCTTTATGGCGCGCCCTCTTTGTGTCGCCCTCACAAGCGCACACTTGTGCAACGGTTAAACCAAGTATTACATGTAGAGCCGCCACCTCTATCAGCGCCATCTACTTTACGAAACGAGAGCTTACAGCGTTACGTTTCGTTTGCACGGTATCTTTTCCTTCCACACAGTCTTTCGCGCCACGTAACGCTGAACGCCTCTTTTAATTATTACCTCTCGCAAAAACGTGTTTTTTCCAACTATAACTTTATCGGAGTCCGCTTCACTACTGTTTTTGTTTTTTTTATGAATTTTCGAAATATATTCTACACTTTTATAGCACAATATGTTCGTTTATTCTTAACGCTCTCTCCGCTATGGCGCAACAGTTTTATCCAACAAGCGACCGAGGGCAGATGTTAAAAAATACGATCAAGTCATTCGACCGAATGGACGGTCAGCTGTGTTCGCAGTCGGAAAATTCATTTCTACGTAACCATACGTAACCCACATTTCTCCATCCTTGGCGTTTTATCCCTATGGTATATATCACACTCGTACGTATATCTCGAGGGGGGCCACTGACCCGGTGGGCCACCTGCATCGACGTTCCTATTCACCCCGTTTTTTAGTGACCAATAACTTGGGGCTTAAAGGAAACTGTTAAATTCTACTCTTAAATTTTTTCTTACGGACTTGAAAAAAAATGGGATCCTTACCGACTCGCATGAAAAAACGGTTACTCATGCTAACGCCATTTTATTCATGACTCTGTGGTGGATTCTTGTGATAGATTTTAAGTTTATCATGAAAATATTAATCGTGCTATGGCTTATTTATGTCTGCATTCGAATGGTATATTTACGAGAAAAGTCGTTATGTATCAAGCGAGGTTAGCTTGTCGCTGAGTGCACTGCGGGATCCGCGCTATTCTCCAATGGAAACAAACATATTTTATAGTCGAATATTACAGTTTGCATTTGTGACATTTTAGAAAAGTAGAAACACGAAAAGAATAATAAAGTTCGCGAGAGGGATCATACAGGGTTCGGAGTGACGGCGAGTGAGCAAGAAACGACGGGAGCGCGGGACGACACACGGGGAGTGCCGGGCGAAGGGGGGGGGGGAGGCACCGCGGGAGAGGGAGGGTTGGAGCGTAACATCGCGCGCCCGTGGTTTCTCCCAGTAAGGTTCGGGCAACCGTTTGGTGCGATAGTGTTGTGTAAGCGCGAGTGCGGGAAAAACCGGCATCGTCGTTGAACAATTCTGTGCGCACAAGACCACAGGCGATTGCACGGACAATTTTGTGAATCGAAATACACACAAGAAATATATCACAAAAAGCAAAGCTTCTGGTGGTAGCGATCGAGAACCAACATGACCGTTTAAAGTTCATTGCACCCGGAAGTAAATAAAGTTTTCGGAACAGTGTACAGTGACGAGTTTTAAAAAAGTGGCACTGGAAATCGCGTTGATAAATCGTGTCGTTCGATATCCTCCGTACACCGAGTTTATTCGTGCGGGCTTCAACGTTTGTTTTTGCTTGTTTGTTTTCAATTTACGTATTTAATAGTAGTTAACGTTGATGAACCGATTGTAGCGTTGAAATAACGTGTGAGTGAGGGACATGGCTTCAGGATTATTCACGGAGTTGAGAAAGCTCGAATTTGCAATGGGGTGGACAACGTGTTTGTTTCTCTCCTGCTTGTTGCTGATTGGTCAAGTTCAAGGTTAGTGGAGGACTAGCGGCGACTGCTGTAGGCTTAACACGCACAGCGCCGTTTAGCGTGCTTTTTTCAATCTCCAACGTATTCTATCACTAATTTGAATCGTAAACAACATTAACGGTCTTCATACAGTTACTTTGGAACAATATTTGACTCGACTAATGTTCATTTTGTCATTCAAATACGCTCCACATTAATTTATGTACATAACTATTGAGTTGATGCGAATAAAAGTGAACACGCGTAAATACACATAAATAAATATTTTCCTGACGTTTTTTCGAGCCTCTGTGCGTGTATATTTGCAAGATTTCGTACGAAAGATTTTTCACGATAAAGCTTTCAGACCACGTGCATTTTTTATATGTGAAGAAAGATAGAGAAAAAAATGGTAAAGCGAGTTTTTTGCCAAGAGATATTATATATATCGGAGTTGCAGGTGGCTCTGCGGCGAGGGATTTCTACGAGTATCCCTTCACCGTGCTATCCTACTATCTGAAAAAAAGCCCCCAAAAAAAAATGTAAAAATACTCGATCGCATTTGATGGTTGGATTTCACCGGATTTACGTGGAGCGTTTTTATCAGTCGTAAATCGGGATGCATTAGTTTCTGTCATATTCATAGGGAATCCGCAGTGTCAGCGTCAATATTCAATCGGAATGTCAGCCCTCCGAAGTTTTAACTAAATATTCTGAAATTTCGAGCATGACAATATCCTTGAATTACATATTTCATATATGACGCTGAAGTTTCCAACGTCGGAGTCCGACGAGATGATTGAAAAAAACTCTCCAATAATTCCAGTAATTCACCTATTTTGTTCCCTGCCAAATTTGCGATTCGTAGTTTTTCAAGCTGCCCCAACGATTCGTGAAATAAAAAATTGGTGAATTAAAAACGTTTTTTTCGTTCATTTCGTTGGACTCCAACGTTGCAAACTTCAGCGTCTATTTTCATATTGATTTCATTTCATTACTATGACCGCAATATTAATGACTTTAAAAAAAGACTTTTTTTCGATACCCCGACAGTTATAAATTTTCATTTTTCTCCCCAATATTTCATTTCTCCCACACTAAATTCAACGTTTCGCTTCCGTTCCCAATATTTCGCGTGTAAACTCCAGTTCTTTTGTTCCTTTTCTTATTATGAATTTCGAATACGTTTTCGTACGAAGCTCTCCCGGGACAACGAGGGTACTTAAATTAAGTCGTTTTATTAGCTTTAAATTCAATTCTTGATTTAATTTTCGTGAATTTGCAATTCGTACGTGGCAACGTCTACGTTCCGCGTACATTCCACGCCCGTATATATATATATATAAATACATGTAAATACGCACTCGCTACGCGTAAGATATCACCGGTAGAATTCGGTGGAAGATAGAGAGGGAGATTATAAATTCAATTAAGTGAGCAGATTATTCGAGTAGAACGGCAGGAGTTTGGGCGTCGGACGGCGGAGCCGTGGAGGGGGGGGGGGGGGGAGAGGAGGGTACGAGAGATGAAATAGGAAGAGAGCCCAATCTCCGTGGGGAGCTTTAATTAGCCAGCGATAGATCATCGCCTACATATATTTTAGATATGCCTACAGATCGAGTGTAGACTTAACATATTTATGTTCATATAAATATAGAACATGCCTTTAATGTGGAACCACGTCGTGCATGATCTTCAGGGTCGATTATTTTTGACTGTAAAAATTTCTTTTTCGAGGAAAACCGTGACTCTGACGGGCCAGAAAATTCTTTATTGACGACTTCTTGTCAACGGGCAATTAGTGGGTATAAAAAATCGGGTATAAAATTTGATTTCAGCACTGCTGAGGAATTTATGGTGATTTTCAGTGAGTAACGAAAAAAATAATGAATCGAGATGTTTGTTTATAAATATCGCAAAATATTTTCATGAAAATCGAATATTTATTAAACACTTTAATAATTATTTTAATAATTGTTACAGGATCGTATTTTTAATGGCAAAAAAAATGTAAAATCGATACAAACGCCTCGATCGAGAATACTTATCCGTCACTTTTTCCATTATTCACGTTTTCCTGTTTATACACGACTTTGAATAGAAATCAGATTATCCAAAGCCTCCATGATTGAGACTTTGAGCCCCGCCCAGCGACGAATGCACTGAAAAACATTTCGGTCCATTCAACAAACAATTCCTCCACCATTTTTTTTATCAACAACCGTCAACATTTTTTTCGATCAAAAATCACCAAATAGTCGAATAATACGAGGGAATTTCGTAGTTCGAAATGGCGGAACATTTTTTCAAATATTTTCCGGGCATTTTGGTGAAAAAGTCTTCCCTCCAGGCCGGCAAATATTCAATGGCGCAGCTCACTTCCCGTACGATTTGGAATTTACTATTTACTTTGTCCACGTATATAGGTATATAAAAGCGAGTGGGTGTGTACTGTGCATATATAGGCTGACTGGGGAGAGTACAAATTGTTCGTGTCCGGTGTATACGTACCAAATAAAACGTGTTTTACAAGGCTCGTTCTCGCGTACGCATTCATTTTACTTATTCTTTTTCTTCGTTTTTTAAAATTTATTTATTTTGTTGTTTTTTTTTTTATATTTTCATTACCGTACTGACTGCTTATTTTTTGTTTTTATTTGATTTTTCTTTTATTAATTTTCGTTCTGTTTCAATCTGGCGTTTCGTTAAATCTCGGTGTTCTCTGGGCTGGCTGCATTGTCCGGGTTTTTGGTGCTCAATCGTTGTTATTATTTAACTCGTAATGTCCGAATCGAACTGTGACGAAAATCGAATAAATCTGCGAATAACGCAGGCTCCTGCTCGTTATTAAGGCTCCGCGGTTTTATCAAATTCAACGACCGGCGCTGCGCATCCCCGACTCATTTGCAAATTGATCCAGTCCCGTGTTAACCTTCGCGATCGACTTCGTAAATTTGGGATTTTCTCGGGCGATGTTAAAACTCTCATTCGAATCTTTGATTAAAAGAATTATCGAGATGTTATCTCGAAATATTGTCAAACGCTTCGAATTCTGAGCTTCTTCTTCGTTCAATGTTCATTCCAAAAAAGGGTTTTCGATTGGATTTTGCCTCTGGCCTGCTCTCACGTTCACTCTCCGAGCGCTAATGAATGTTTCTTTCGTATTTCTTCGGCTAGCTGCACGAGGCTCTTTTCTTCTTAAACTCCAACTTCGTTATTGCGCTCGCCGAGGGCTCAAAAGAATTGCATTTCCTAATCGTGTTTTCGTATGAGGAAAAAAGGATTCTTGGGACGCGAACGTAGCGCGCCTCGCTGTCTGTATTCCCAGCGTTTTTAAGGCAGTTCATACACGAAACAATTTTATTAAGAAAGGCTTGAAATTTAGAGAGTTTAAATGGGGTAGTCGACTCACACCGATATCACATTTCAAAGGGTTCGTCTTATTTTGGTTAATCGAATAAACGTGCTTAAATATGAAGAAAAATACACAGGGTTATAAGGGCTATTCGTAAAAAATCGTTTATCTTCCCATACAACGAATGAACGCTTCTTACGAAGTTTTTGAAAAACGTCAGAATAACAATGAAGTGCAATTCGAGACAAGGCTGAAGTTTGCAACGTTCGAGTCGAACGAAATGGAGGAAAAAAACATTTGCATTCACTCATTTTTTATTTCACCAAGTATCGGTGCAGCTTGAAAAACTACGAACTGCAAATTCGAGAGGGAACGAAATTGGAGAATTACTGGAATTATTGGAGGCTTTTTTTACATCATCTCGTTGGACTCAAACGTTGCAAACTTCAGCATCGTAATTCGAGACGATTGTCTCACCAGTAATAAAGATATATTACGTTTAAGCGCGCAGAGAAAATTTCACTAAAAACTACTATGGTGCCATAGAAGTAGGGTTCTATGTCGTCATATTTATTAATTCTTACGAACATACATAGTAATTTTTTGTTAAGCGACTCGATGAATATTCATGTGTGATGATGACGCTGAAGTTTCCAACGTTGCAGTCCAACGAAATGATCGAAAAAAACTCTTAAATATTTCCAGTAATTCTCCTATTTTGTTCCCTGCCAAATTTGCGATTCGTAGTTTTTCAAACTGCACCAACGATTCGTGAAATAAAAAATTGGTGAATTAAATACTTTTTTTTCGTTCATTTCGTTGAACTCCAACGTTGGAAACTTCAGCGTCGTTGTGTGATGTAAAATCGCGAATGAAATTCTGTTATTTACCATAGTAAATTTCTAAACACTTTGACGTATGATCGATGCTTGTGTTCGAGCTCCTCAAATTTTACTATGTTGAACTGTAAATTTCAATCGTGAAAACAGTACTGAGCATAGCAACACGGTATAATAATTCTACTTGACGCAGTTCATCATCGAGTCAACATAAATTTTACAACGTTTCCTTGGTGAACTATGTAGGAAAAAATAGCACAGTTTAAACCTTTGTCACAGCAAAATACGCAATTTAAAAGTTTTCATTCAGAATTAACTTGGAAATTACAATGTTTTTGGTAGAAACCTCCAAAATGGGCGATATAGAGTCCCAATAGTAATTAGGCAACATAGTAATTCTTACAATTTTTTTCTCTCCGTGAGATCGAACGAAATTGGTAATGAGCACTCGTGTAACCTCACATTTGATTATTTCGGCATTCTGTTTTTTCTTGGCTTGACCCATTCCTGTCAGTGTTTTCGCTTTGCCCTCTCTAATGCGATTTTTGACATAAATAACTAAAGTATTTTCGCCAGGGACGAATGGAATTTTGGGCTCAGTCAGTGATGGATCCTCGATTAATTTAATGGCTTGTGATTTCATTCGCCAAAATATAAGTTGAAAAAATGTATTTACAATTCCGAATCGATAACTCTGACATCAATACGATGCTGAAGTTTGCAACGTTGGAGTCCAACGAAATGATGTAAAAAAAGCCTCCAATTATTCCAGTAATTCTCCAATTTCGTTCCCTCTCGAATAGGGTATTTTACACCATGTAAAAAAATATATAAAAATGCATGATTATGATAGATTTCGTAAAAAGTAAACGGGAAACGTCAATATTTATTCATAAAAATGCAATGTAAATTTTATAATTCAATTTTAAAGATCGCCTTTTTTCAACTGTTTTTCAAATGTCGAAAACGCCATCCGCCATATTGGATTCCAACGTGACGTCACTCCGATAGTAAACAATCTAGATTCTTATTGTGCGCTCTGTGTTATTTTGAAATTTTACAAGTTACTATGCACGTTTGTGGACTTTTATCATTCATTTTATTAAAATCGCATCATGGAAGACGGTTTTGTGAAAGCAGATAGTACAAATCTACCAATGATAAATATGTTGATGGTGGCGATGAATCCACAATTTTAGTGGCATTTTTATAACACTGAAGTTTGCAACGTTGGAGTCCAACGAAATGATCTAAAAAACCCTTCAATTATTCCAGTAATTCTCCAATTTCGTTCCATGCCAAATTTGCAATTCGTAGTTTTTCAACCTGCACCGATACTTCGTGAAATAAAAAATTTGCGAATTACAAGTTTTTACTTTTCGTTCATTTCGTTGGACTCCAACGTTGCAAACTTCAGCGTCGTGGCATTTTTACACTTGTATTATTGCATTCAGGCACGAGACACCAATGATATACCACTATAACTCATTATTTTTACGAATCTAAATACTTGGTCTTTCGCAATAGTATTGTTTACTAACGGAGTGACGTCACAAACCGAAAAAACATGGCGGCTAGCGTTTCCGCGCGAAAATTGAAAATCATAAATAAAAAATAGTATTCAAGACAGTTTTCGGTCTTATAAAATTGAAATAAAAATTCTACTGGTTTATTACGATCACAGGATTATTTTAAAACAGTTTTAAAAAAAAGGTGTAATACCCTATTTGCAGTTCGTAGTTTTTCAAGCTGCTCCGATACTTCGTGAAACAAAAAATGGGTGAATTAAAAACGTTTTTTTCGTTCATTTCGTTGGACTCGAACGTTGGAAACTGCAGCGTCGTATTCAGACACAAAATACGATCCTTCGGAATGATCTACCTTAATCCTCTCGCATGATCGTCACACGCGAATTTAGCGCCGCGGCTGCTCCAGTTATCCGAACGTGTGCTCCGCTCGCACACTCGCGCCGGCCAGGCCATGATGTCACGATTCCTCGAATATTTCGCCTAACCAAATATACGCGCTGCGGAATGACTGCGAGAAGGGCGACGTCGCGCCCACATTCTCAGATGCTTATTTTCGCTTTGCGTGTTCCGAAGCACCATCTTTTTTGGCCACGTGTTTCTCGCCGGCCCGTCTCAAGGACTCGATAACGTTTTATTCGCACATTCAACGAATATCGTCCCAACTCCCACGCCTGCTGTTCGGCTTCGAGATTCTCTGCATCGTTGCATCGTCCCTGCGGGGACATCAGACGGGGAAGGAAGTAAGTCGCCTCCCTTCCGGGGATCGTGCACCAAGAAGATTTTCCAGTGCACTTTCTCCGAGAACGCTTCCTTCTCCATTTGCACCGTCACGGGATGAAATTCCATTGGATAAAGAGGCGCGAGCTCCACTCGTTTCTCCTGCGGTCGCGGACCGCAAGTTCACCAGAAACGTGAGAAAACGCTTTTGATTGTGTGCCTGCTTGCGGCTCGCTCGATACATCGGCCTAAAAATAACAGCCGACAGAAAGGTGACAACGTTTCACTTGCCCAGTGCCGAAGCTATTGACAGTACAAAACACGAATTCGAGTCCAGCAACTATTTTTATCGCAATTTATCTCCAGCAGGACGAAAATCTATTAAGAACCTGCAAAAGCACAATTTTTAGTCGCTTCTCACAATTCTGACTCCGATTACAAAGCATTTTCTTCCATTGATTACTTCATCCGTGGATAATCCGAATTGCTTAATTGTCAGAAGGTTTTTATGGTACGGATCGAGTGCTCGATTTCTTTAGCAATGCGATACGAGAAGGCTATTTATAGACGAAAGATATGCGGGAGTATCGGCTTTCTGGGGGGGGGGGGGGGGGGGGGGGACGACTCTGGATTGTGCGAGGCTCGATTGTTTCGTCGCGCGACAATCGCAATTATCTTTTCTCTATTCGTTCCTGCTCCTTTGTTACCTAAGTTCTCAGGGGTGTTGTACGTCTCAGTGGCTCGTGAAACACGATTCTTGTTGCCCGTGTCCTCAACTTATAAGCGGCGATAGCGGCGGGCAGATCGTACAGCGAGTCTCAAAACTGCCGCCTCCCCACTTTCGGGAAATCCTTTTTCCATTCGCTCGAGGCCGTCCCTGATTGATGAACGTTCAAGCACCGTTGAATTTCGATGAAAAAGGGAAGTCGAAACTCTCTTTGGTGCTTACGTGCCCCCAGGAGAACGTTTTATTGACATCAATCGGGATCGTTTTTTCGAAAATATCGGGTCGACGAGGGGACATCGAACTAAAAACAATTTGCTTGGAAACTCTTGCAACTCTGGATTTCGCAGTAGCAGTGAGAGTTGGGCAGGATTTTTCCAATTGTTGAGAGAAAATTTTGCTCAGAAATACTGAAAAATTGAGGGAAGCTGTAAGCTCGAAAGTTGGCGAAGCCAATCATTTTCACGTTGAAATTTGGGTGGATATTCGAATGGTTTCAAGTTTTATTCGTTTGGGGCGATCCGTTGGGTTATAGAACTCCCTTAAAGCTTCCTATCCCCAGTCACCAGGTGACGCGGAGTATCGAAGCGTTTCTCGCATACGAAATGGACTGTGCGGAGGAATTTTGGGAAGCAAAGTAGGATTATCGTTCTGACTGACCGTCTTACGAATCCATGAAAATTCAATCAACGTCAGGAGACTTTCGGGATAAGTAGGTCGACACGGCTTCGTCATCCGTTGGCCCGAGACTGTCTTATCTCTGAATGCAATATCTCGTGAAAGTATGGCAAGTCATTTTGCTCGATTACGAAGCTCGGTAATTCTTCGACGTTTCGAGAATGCAAGTGGAGACCAATTGAAAAATTCTCTTTCGATTGAGCCCGATATTGGACTCATCAGCGGCGTAATTGACGAGATAAACTTTGCACGGATTCGAGTTCCCTTTGAAATTCATGAGCATCTTTGACTTCGACTTTCACTATTTTCATTATTCAAAAATCGCGTTCTCGAACAACAATAAATACGACTCGCCCTTGAGACAGACAATGAAATTCGATCGAAAACTTCGGTTCCGCGTCAATTTTTCCCGATCTCTAAACTTTCGTTTCCCCGACTCGAATCTCGAATCCTCCAAACTTCCGCAAATTCATTGAACCTCAAACTATTTCCAAAAGATTTTCCACGATCCTCTACCGACCAAAAATCCTTTTCAAAACCGGCAAAACCTGGCAGAAAACCGGAGCTTTTTGGGCCGGAATCTCACCTTTCACATTTAGCTATCCACACACACACAAAGCTGTTAAGAATTCAAGGTATGAGAAATATGCGAAATTCAAAAAAATCCCGCATGCCGTTTGTAATTCTTGAAAAATAATGTATTCCCAACCGAATCGATTTTCTCCATGTATCGGTGCAGGTTGGAAAACCACGAATTGTTAATTCGACAGGGAATGGAATCGGAGAATTATCGGAATTATTGGACGCCGCTGAAGTTTCCAACGTCGTAGTTAAGCGAAATGAAGGAAAAAAAAACATTCGTAATTCACCAATTTTTCATTTCACGAAATATCGTCGGTGGGGGTTGAAAACTATGAATTGGAAACTCGACAAGAAACGAAATTGGACAATTACCGGAATAATTGGAGGCTTTTTTTTACATAATTTCGTTGGACTCCCGTTGCAAACCTCAGCGTCATATTATTGGAATGTTTTTGTACATTATTTCGTTGAACTCGAACGTCGCAAGCTTCACTGTAGTTCTTGAAGGGCTCTGTACGCTCGAGCGTATAGAGACGTATGTATATATCAGTGAGATCGTTGGCTCGGTTATATATTACAATAATGCAGCAACAAATATCTCCCCATGTGTACTCTGTACACAAGAGGGGTGGGCTGGGGGTATCGTTTTGCTGGAAAAGTAGGTGCGATCTACAGACATATTCGCAGTAGCGTTGGTGTAAGCCCGGCCCGCTATTATTCTCGAAGGAAGCTTTATTAAAGCCGAGTGCATAAATTCGTTGCATATACGTATACGAGAGCGATGCGGACGCTCGTATACGCGCGTTTATTAAATATATATTCTTAGCTTTAGCTACTATCGCAATTCGACTGAAGAAAATAAGTTTGCGTTCCGCGCGTCCCCCCCCCCCCCCCCGGTGTTGAGATCTATTTAAAAAGCTCTCAACGAGAGTCAGTCTCCTCAAACAAATCGTATAATTTATACTTACACTTCTCGCGCGCGCTCGAAAGGAAACGTAATGAAAGGCAAACAAGCGTTTCTATGGTCGGATGGAAATAAATGTGGAGCGAGATTTTTTGTGTTGAGGAACATTAACAAAACTCATTGAAATATCAATTCGTCTGGAGACTTTTTTCGAAAGATCGCCGCAGTTTCCGTCCGAATTTCATCGATATTCGAGACGATCTTATCAGCATTTTTCTGTGGACACCGACCTCGCTTGCGGTTGCAAGACAACAGCGGTCGCTTCACGCTTGCTCTCGCTTCATAAAAAGAGATCGGCGCGGCCCGATGCTACCGAGTAATTAAAAAGATATTTTGAAAAGCTTGCCCCCCCCCCCCCCCCCTCTTGGCAAGTTCGCTCTCCGCTTTCCCGATCCCTCTGTATGCAAAGAATCTCCCAGGTTGCATACACACGCTGTTTCGTGGATGAATATAAGCATGAGCGCATACACGCCGCTCTGGAGGCGAATGAATGGATTGCACAACGAGGGTAGAACGAGCGCAGCATATTTTCAAGGATCTTCACATTCGTATGTATACGAGCGGCGTCACCACACGCTTGCTTTTATATACACCATATGTCAGGGTGAAAAACTCTCAAAAGACGAACTTGAACTAAAATGGGAGTGTCGAGGACGAAGGAGCCGAAAAAACGGAGGATCGTCTCATATCCGACTGGAAAAAAAACGTAAAATTATCTTCGTTGGCTGTTGTTTCCAGTTTTGTTGTTCTTATTTATGAAGATTATAAAACATTCATTCGTATCCGTGGAAAATTTCATTTCGAGGCAGTATTTGTTTGAGAAAACGCTCGCGTCGAGTATTAATGAATATTTCAAAAAGTTCCATGAAAATCGACTTTTTTCAGATTTATATTCGCATCCTCTTGATTTCCTCCCATTCATTTATTCAGGACAGAATGTTTTTATTGAAAAATATGACGCTGCTCGTCTGGTAAATCCGGGAGGAAGCAACAGTGGAAAAAGCTTCGCGGGCCGGGACTTGGAGTCGTTTCTCGGCAAAAGGCAGCAGAGCTTGTTCTATTTTTAGTGGAAATCTTTTGGTTGCTTGGGCTGGCGGTGCTGAAACGTCTTCGTGGCTCCTCGCCGTCGTCTCTCGCCTTTTATCTCTCTCCTTGTCTCGCACGAGCTTTCCGCGTCTCGCATCTCACCGCGGGCGGCAAATGTGCGCGGGATTTGCTACAAGAATCTCGTTGGAAATACACGCATATATGCGGACGCCATGGGAGTGTAGCGCTAAAGCTTCCGGACAGAAATAACGAAGGAAACGAGACTCTCGCTGAGCCCAGTTTTCTCGCCTCCACTCATCTTCTCTCGCTTTCTCCCCTCGCGATTTCGTGAATTAGCAGTACACCGAGCCGCAGTATTGCGAGTAATCCGCACGTACGATCTCACTTCTTACTGTCATCGTGTGTATATACCCGCGCATAAATAGATTTACAAGTGCATAGAAAATTTCACAACGATTCGAACACAGCTACGCTTTAATGGAAAAGCGTAAAGATAAGCACGTACGTTACGACGTGTTACGTGACCAACCCTCCTCGCGGCGGTGTTTCACTGCGAGGCGAATCTCTCCTCGTTTCCGTGCACGACGCACACGCGTGTGCGCCCTCTGAGATAATTATTCATGACCTGGGACGAGATTTCACACGAGGAGGAGAAAATTTAACTCCTCGTATGGAGTGTGTCGAGGACGAGCGGGCGACGAGAGTCGCAGTAGTAACAGCCGCGGCGTCGTCAACACGAGCGTGAGAAAATAGTCGAGCTACTCATCCCCCCGGCTCGCTCTAACTCACATTCGACTCTCGAGACGTTGGAATTGTCCTCGAGGAAAGAATATCCGCGTCGCGCGGTAGGGCTTGGTACGAAATTAGTTTCGCGTCGGGATTAAAGTATCGCGATTTCCGACTCGTTAATTTTTTTTCCTTTTATTTCGTCGTGACGAGGGAAATGAGCACTCGCGTGTCGGTGATCGAAGACTGGAGGAAATGTTCAGTTATTTCCTCATCTCGCAGGCCCCGCCGAATGCGAGAGCTTATTTGGGAAATTCTTGTTTGAATTCGCGAGACGATATGGAAGTTCACGCCGCGGATCAGGAAAATAAGAAATAAACTATTTAGCAGCCCTGTGCACTCGAGGGCCACGGATATTTGAAATTTTCATAGAGATTAGCAGCAGCTTTCTCGATGCTTTTACGACGCGAAACAGAAGAGAACGACGCGCACACAGCTCGTCTCCATTGAATATCATAAAGGGTTTTAGCCAACGTTCCTCCTCGTGAATAGAGGAACGTCGCCAACGTGTTTGACGTCGAAATCTCTTTCTCTCAAGCCTCCTCTCGCTCTGCACGGATGTACAGAGTCCGTGTGTATATGACGCTTCAAAAGAGGTTGATCAATGGCAAGGTCCGGCCATTCAATCAAGCCCGCAGGCAGAGACGAAGTAAAAGCGGCGGCAATGACTCGAGGACGAGGCCGAGAGAATTCAGCCATTTAGACGAGCCTCGACTCACTCTCTTACGTTTAACATCCTTCTTTCATTCTCCTCCTTGCTTCGCTTTTACACTTAAGAGAACGATGCTTCAAAAGGTGACGAAAAGTCTTGACAATCGTTTCGTTGAGAGAAAAAAACATCATCGAGCTCCCTTCTAATTGCCTCGTTATTCATTCACCCGAACTTTTCATTCCAATTTACTTTTTTCGACGTTCCTAATGAGCCACTTTTTCTATCGATGCTCCATATACAAATATGCAGACATACAAACTTCATTTTTTTCTCTTTTTCGAATATTAATCATCGTATCGAACGAATTCGGCTCGTATCAATTTATTTATTCATTCGCGTTCACAGTCAAGTGTGGCTCGGAAATTTTATTCCTCCGAAATTTTTTATTTGTTAAATTTTCATTACTTATTGTGACATTTCCGTTATAAGGATTCGTCAACGCATAAAAGCCCGGAAAAATTGCGAAATTCTATATTTTTAGCGAGTTTGAAAAAAAAACACCTCTGGAGAAGAATATCACTTGGACGTCCTGTAAATATAGAATTTCACAATCTTTTCCGGTTTTTATACGTTCAAATGGAAGGAAAATACATGAAAATGGGGAAAAAACATTGAAACTTTTGTTGCAGACAATAATTACGATCTCCGCATTGTACACAGCTGAGAAACTTGGACAATCAGACTTGGCGCATAAACCATGTACAAATAGTATTTCTCACATGAAAAAAATGTTTTTGTACTTTTGAAATATCCTTGAAACTGTACCGAAAGGTTCGCTATGCTGAGTTATTTCCGCGTCTATCCTAAAAAAAATAGCCGAAAACAATAAATTTTTTTGACTGTTTCTCAAGGCACTGTTTCGAGTGTCGATTCCACCTGAGCAGGTCAGAAAAAGGGAGTTTTGTGCAAAAAACAGGGAGAATCGGAGGATGAGCGTGTGCTCATTTTCATCGTTCGAATTGTCCGAATCCTCGCTGGAAGTTTTAATTGATCAATTTGAGAACGAACTTCCTGCGCAAGTATAGCGACCGAGTATGCGCTCTCGTGTTTTCAATGCTTATTCCACAAACCATTTGAGAGAAAACGTGGCTAATGTAGGTCGTGCGAGGGAACCTAACCCCGTTTACACTCACGTATACATACGTTCAACGCTTTGAGCAGCGAGAGAGACGGACTGACCATTAGCCATGATAAAATATAATAGACGTGTCCCAGGCGCACAATGATATTTGAGCTGTGTACCAACAAACGAGCAAAGGCCGCTGGACCTTGCCCTGCATATGTTACTCTCAGTCAACACACAATTCTATTTAGTTTTGGTCCGAAAGAGGAAAAACCGTTTGTCGATGCATTGCAAAGTTAGGTCGTAAGTTTTTTCAAGTTTCTTTTAGTTGAAAGCAACTTTGGCTCGAGCCGAAAACAATTTTTACGAGTTAGCGAGCCACCGACGTCGATAACTCCCGCGTTCAGCGGGATTCATTATATTCACGGTATTTGAAGAATAATGCTCCAAGTTAGAATTATTTTTCTTTGGGAGCGATTTATTCTGCTGCGGGGAAGAATCTAAACATGAAAAAAAAGGAGAAAATGATTAGGAAAAAGTTGAGTTTTACTCGAGAACGTGTTTTTTCTTTTCTTCCCCTTTTCGGTCTCCCTTTCACTGCGCTTCGCTCTATTTTTCTCCATCAACGAAGCACAAGGGGTTGAGAAAGATTGCATCCTCCTCTCGCTTTCTTATTTTCTCTTTAATCCACGGCGAAGCCTCTCAATCTCAAAGTACACACCGAATCAACTTCCTATTTTACCGCGGCGCACGAGACTTTCCGTGCCCAGTCAATCTTTTTATTTACAATGTTTACATATTCCGATGCGAACAAATAGTTTTCGAGATCTTCCCAAAATTACTTTTCCCCGACTTTATTTACAGACTTGAATCATTTTTTCAGAATCACTCATTTTTCATTTCTCCTTCAAAAGCCCCGATTCATTCGTTTCCGCTCAAGCCCGAGAACCCATTGAAACTGACAATTCGAGTGTAAAGTTTTGTCTTTCAATTTCCGAGTCCAATCCAATGAATTCCCAATAAATTTGAGCTCGTAAAATTCGTGCTACGAGATGAGCGACGGACGACGAAAAATTGGAGCAAAATGAATTTCATCAAGATTTTAAAAGTATAAAAAAAGGGTAATCATTTCGCACAACCTGTCCCATCCGAGCCGAGATTCCTCGTCGTATAGTTGCGAAGCCCCGATTGAGAAAATCCATACGCGGTTAACAGAGAGAGCCAAATGGTGTTGTTATCCGATCTCGAGGGGGCGAAACCCCGAGACTTTAAAAAGCACAACCCGGGTCTTCTGTCCTCCAGTTTTTTCCTCCTCTCCCTTCATTTTTTCTTCCTTATTCTTATTAATATACTGGCACGTGCCAAAATGTATACGAAGGTATCATTTTCCGAGATTAATATCCCTCGTTCCTTTGATCTCGAGTTTCTCCTGTAAGAAGCGGGGCTTCGGTTAAATAGAGGTGGTTAAGGAAAGAGCGAAAGATAATCTCGCGTCGTTTGCCATGAGGCCAGAGATTGGAAGTACCGCAAGGTAATACGGGTTGGAGAAAAAAAACGTAAAAAAATATAAATGGAACTTCGGATCGTCCCCAATCTCAGAATCATTTGTACCGCAGCTGATCCTGCGACGGATCATCATTCAGCATCTTTTCCTCGACGCCGGTATAGCCCACCGGATGGAAGTCCGTTCGATAATAATCGCGCGAGTTCTCTGGGCGGAACGAAAAGTCGAAGAATTGACGAATAAAAAAGGGACTTTTTATCCCCAAGAGACCCCCGCGTGTGCAGTCGCGAGACATTTTATTGCTTTCCACATAGAATTTCTTCCCATTTTCTTCAGTCCAATGTAATACGAATTTCATATACCGCTCCTTGCTCCCTGGCAGGTTACTATTTATGTATTGGCCAAATGTACAGGCGAAAAGACAATTTTTACGGTTTCTCTCACTCTCGAGCACGCAGCTACTTTCTCGCCATATGGCATTTTTCGTATACACAAAATTTGGCGTATACATACCCGGTTTTATTTACATATTTGTGCGTTATAGCGTGCGCCGATCCACCTCGTCGTAGTAGTTGGTGGTTTTCGCTTTTTTCCATCCTGTATTATTCTACGCCTTTTCAACCTCGTATTTTATCGGTATACGTTGCAAGTGTGTTTTATATGCACAAACAGTGTGTATTCCCACGCTCCTATTCGCGTCCTCGTATTACCTACACGCATTCGTAATTTCGTCATGAAAATAGCGCCTCTATGTAGTGGGTGAAAGATCGACAGAGAAGTTGATGGCGTTGACATTGGGATGATGCGAGGACTCTGCGTGGGCTTTGTCATCCGATATGGAGGCATTCGCTCACGGAATAAACTGATAGTTTTTCGTTCGATAATCGCCGTTAACGTTTAGCACAATCCGTTTGAGTTTCCGTCGCTTTTTTCGCCACGTTTATCTCCGAAGTTCAACGATTATTCGTGTTCGATCAAATAATATGAGAGAGGAATGAATGATTTTTGAAAATGTGTGAAAATACGAGGAGTTCCTCTGGGATCGCGCGTCGAGTGCAGACGCACAGTTCCACGGTGGCACGCGCGATTATCTTTCGCCGGAAACGGAAGTACCCTCTGCTGCTCACCCACCTGGTCTTTCGTTCGCTTTCCCGTTCGGGTTCCGCTCCTTCTCCGATAGCCCGCGTACCACGCGAGAGTGACAGCGAAGCCAACAGAGCCCCCATATGTTTTTTAGCATGTATATACGTGCATTAATATTATAGTGACGAGAGCATCAACCGAGCACGATCAGCGAAGCGTGCTCCAGAGCTTCTATCTGCATTCGTTTTACATTTATACACTCGCGGAGTTGTCTCTCTTCATTTCATTCCATTTCTCAAATTTTTTTCTCATTTTTTCTGACGATTCCTCCACGCGGAGAACTTTTCTCATTGATTCGCACCGAGAAGGGGCAGGGTTCGATAGGTCAAATAACCAAATTGTAGAACGCTCGATATTTCGAAATTTTTAAGCTATTACTGGATGGATAGCCCAGCCGATAAATTTTGTACCTGATCGGAATTTCCGTACTTCGTGATGCAATAAAAATGTTAAAGAATTCAGCAACATTTGGAAAGTTATGCACTACAATTATCAATAATAATATATTGCCCAAAAGTTATTTATAAATTGTTTGAATGAATAATTTTTTAACAATTATACAGTAAAGCCTTGATTTTTTTACGAATCGAATGTGCGCATTTTTCTGAATGCTCGTGTTTTCTTTTCAGAATTTTCGTGGATTTTTGAAATTCCTTTTTTTAAATTTTTTAAGTGGCTCTACTTGTACATTTTTGATCCAGTAACCTTGAGACTTTTCAAAACTGATGGTCTTCTAAAACATATCCAAAATTCAAATTTTTAAAAATTTTGTTTCAACATTTTTTCAAGAAAAATTCATGAGCATTCGGAAAAATGCACACATTTGATTCGTAAAAAAAAACAACAGGTCACCGCAAAATTATTGAATAATTAATAGTTTAAACAATTTGTTATTAACTCTTGGGCAATATTATTATTGATAATTGTTGTTCATAGCTTTCCAAATGTTGATGGATTTTTTCAGATTTTTATTGCATCACCGAAGTACGGAAATTCCAATCAGATATAATTTTTGGTCGAGCTATCCATCCAGTTATGCCTTAAAGTCGCGATATCAGATTGGAGAAAAATAAGTAATTCGAAGTCCTCATTTCCGATCGACTATTTAGCAGATTACGCTAAATAATCGAATATTCCTTTATAATTCCAACATTTTATCTCCACTTCAAGCAAACGCGTTCGGTCGCTCGATCGATCGGCCCGAATTAATATTTCTCCCTGCACAACGTGGGAGAGCGCCCGTCGTTAAATCAACAAAGTTAATTCGTTCCCTAGGATTTGATGGTTCTAGAAAAATAGCGTTGAATAAGCGAATTTCGGTTGCTGCGCGATGCGTCCCTACGTTTCTCCATTCCCAGTAATTTTCGTGTCGCGCATTATCATCCAGAATGAGAACTATATTTTTGCCTTATCGAACGCAAAAGATTCTTTTGTTTTTTTATGAATTATGTGACTTTTCCGTGGCTCATATTCTGGCAGCGAACCAAATCGAGTCGCTTTGTTGTATTGCATTATGTCTGCGGATTGCTCCAGTCGAGTGGAGAACCTGGAGAGAAAGAGGGCGGCGCGGGCGCGTTATGCAGCCAGGAGGGAAAGCAAATCGTATATATAAATACTTGCCTGTGTATATTCGCTTATAGGCGCGCACTACCGAGATTCTCAGAGATAGATATGTATTATTACATCTGTTGGAGAGCCATTATCGGACGTAACGAAGCGAGCAGGCACGGGCCATCCAGGATGTGGCCTTTCTGTGCTCGATCCAATGCGGAATATTATATATCGCGGTGGGTTCTTCGTACATGCACGCAGCAGGAGGCATATAACGTGAATGATAATGGACGAATTACGTTGTCGCGGATGCTCATTTAAGGAATTCATCGGAGCTGTTCATTTCTCTGGGGAAAAGATGATTTTTATACTTTTGTCGCAACTAAAATGGGATTCCTGAACGAGGGTGCTTTCGGGGACTGTGCGATTGGATAAAGGGGCGCAATTTCTCGTTTCGTTTTATCAAAAAGGGAGGAAAAACTTTGAATATTGTGCGTGCACTTGGAAAAAAAAGTTGGGACGGCGACTCGATTGGACAATTTGTAGAATTATGATGGATTCGAAGTGCGATCGTGCTCGTATCCCCTTTTTTAAAGGAGCCTCAGTAAATATCACTTTCGGATCAGCCCCCCATATTCTTTTATCTTTTTTCCTCGTTGCGCGCATCGAGCAAACCGCCGACACAAGGAAACACAATAAAAGCAGTTCGCGCGGTGGTAGATCAATCACGAAAACTCATCGAATCGATCAATTGATTAGAGGAAGTGTCAACAACTGGGGGAACTCGTGACGATCGATCAAAAGGTGCCATCACTGCACGCACCAATGCGCGACCTACTTTCTCTTTCTGTCTTCCTCGAGATGATGCTTTCATCGCCTCAGTGTCCTGTCTATGCACAAGCTTCGTTGTTTGTCAATTTCGCTCGAGATGTAGCGCCTTTGTCTTGCAGTGATTTCGATCCCGCGCCACAGATCGTACCAGAAAGTACACGCGAGTTTGACGTCCTCAAAAACATACGCCTCCAAATGAAACTGAAGCTTGCAACGTCGGAGCCCAACGAAACGATCTGCAAAAAACTTGAAGAATTTCAGTAGTTCTCCAATTTTGTTACCAGCCTAATCTGCAATTTATAGTTTTTAAGTCTACACCGATGATTCGTGAAACAAGAAATTGGTGAATTACAAACGTTATTATTTTCGTTAAGGTACATCATGTCCGAAGGATCGTATTTTACAGCTGTCTAAATTGGATCGATTTTTACTTCCTAATTAAAGATATAATCACTTCTAATCAATCTCAGAGTCATTAATTCGAAATTGTAAATACATTTTTTTAACTTAATTAATCGGGGATCCATCACTAACTGAACCCGACATTTCATTCATCCCTGGCTGAATTACTATAGTTTTTCATGTGAAAAATCAAGGGAATGGATCAAGAAAAAAGTGTTAATAAAAAGACAGAAGGCTGTGACAGGAATGGGTCAAACCAAGAAGAAACAAACTGTCGAAATAAGCAAATGTGAGATTATACGAGTGCTCATTATCAATTTCATTCAATCTTTAACGCAATATATCTTTGCTGCTGGTAAGACAATCGTCTAGAATTTTTTCTCAAACCTCCACTGTATACTTCATTGTTATTGTGTACGTTTTTGTTTGCGTACGAACTTCGTAAGAAGCGTTCATTCGTAATATGGAAAGATAAACGATTTTTTACGCATAGTTGCTATAATTCTGTGTGTGTTTTCTTCATATTTAAGCACGTTTATCTCAATAACCAATAAGACGGATCTCTTAAACTTTGATATTCGTGTCAGTCGACTACCCATTTAAACTCTGCGTGTAAATTTCAAGACTTTCTTAAGAAAATCGTTTCGTGCGTGAACTACCTTAATTCCGTTGGATTCCAATGTTACAGACTTCAGCGTCGTGCCTCCAATTAGTTTTCATCGACATATGAAACTTTTATTTATACGAAGATGAGCTCGATTTTTCATCTCTTTCACTTTCTTCTCTATTGACACGATTCTGGAGACTTCTTTTTTCTATCCTCCTTTTCTCTCTCTCTCTCTTTCTCTTTATTTTATTTCTTTGATCTACACATTGTGCCACAAAGCCTAGCTATGCCATTAATAAATTATAATCAATCAATCTCTCTCTCCCTCTCTCTCGCTCTCTCTGCATCTCGTTCTTTTGATGGATCTTTGTCACTTCCTTCGTTGCTCTGCCTCTCTTCCTCTCCCAGCACGTTCATTTGGTATTTATCAACCTCTCTGTGTCACGTTTCATCTGGAGCAGTGTTCTACTCCCTGATGAAAGATAGAAATTCAATCAATAGATTCGAGGTGTTCAACGTAGCACAGATTGTGCATTCTATCGAGTTGCAATGCTCGTCCTCGCAATATCCTATTACATATCATCCATGTATCCTGTGCGTATATACGTACACACGATATTGAAATTGACATTGTGAAACAGGAGGATGTGCAGCCTCTGGGATTATCTGCGCAATTAATTTGCGCTTCAACGTATTTGTCTCTTGATGTAATGGAGTATTGATGTCTCGGGCTCGCTTTATTTTTTCATTAATTTCATTGACAATCGAATCGTTGATACTTCCTGTTACGGCAATCCATCTTAGCAGTGCCGCGTTTGCTTCTCTTCGTGGGGAGTATAAAATATCGCGCATGGGAAAGTAGAAAATGTAATTTTCAGTGTTCTTGTTTGGGCGATGATGCGAGGGATCGGAAATTCGTTTGATCGATGGGGAATTTCCGCCAGGAAAATCCGAAAATGTCAAAGTTTTGGGTGCTCTTTGATAATGAAATTGGGCCTCGGGCTTTGGAGGGAATTTGCGAAAATCGACAACCCCCGAAAGCCCCGCGATCCTTTATCGATCTCCGAGCGAAATACTTTAACGAGAATTGTATAGTTGCGCTTCGCCCAGAGCTTTTGAATAACACAGAAAACTACTTTTTCCGGGAGCTCGCACCAGTCAGCTCGCCGGATGAAAAGCCTCGTTGGAAATCAGTTTCAAGAACGTGAGAGCCGGCGCGGTGGCTGCAAACGAAAAAATGTTTATATAAACTGATGAAAATCAAACGAAATTCGGAACATTGCGCTACTTCAAACGGAGTTCGACCGTCAATTGAGTCAGCAGCGCTCAAAGATTCATCTCGAAAGCAGAAAAAATACCGCGCTCGCTCCGTCGAGCGTTCGAAGCAACGAATCGCCATGCGCTCGCTCCAAAATCCCCTCCGGAAGCGAACCTGCTCCGCTCCGATCTTTTGAATACTACAAAACTACTTCGCTAAATATGCAATTTTATTTAGACACACGCCCAACTGAGAGAGAGAGCCTTTTCAACGGGGACCAACGAAACTTTTTTTCACCGCACACAGTTCCACTTTATTCAACCATTGTTCAAATTATTTCGGTAATGAAACTCCGGCGAGAGCGCGGCTGCTCTTTATTATATTTATATATTTCCCTCTGTGTGTTTCAATTTCCGCCGCTCCATGGAAACTTGTATATTTCATTCCGTATATCTGCTTTGAGTTCGAGTTTCTCTACAACCGCAATCATTCGACGAATGTTGCTGTACTTTGCACTTGTACACACGCGGAAGAATGTCAGCGTGTATCGCGGGGTTCGTGCGAGCACGAGGACGGCAGTTGTGCTCATCGGGCCATTCATTTGCTCGTCGACAAACTTCTGTCGAGTGCGGATCTCACAATCGATATTAACTGCGCGCTCCTGCTTCGAGGTATCATCCTTCCGAATTTCCCACCGCGTCTTTCTCCCTTCATGTTCAGCGTCAAGTTTCCGCGTCCGCGTGTCTCCGAGCGAATCTGCTCCAGTTTTTCGTCAGTTTTTTTTAGATTTCATGATCGATTAAATGTTGAATGATTTTCAAAGGCAGCATTGTTATCACGACGAGGGGCGACGTTAAATTCAATAAAGATGCTGCGGCCAGCACACGAAAAGTTGGAGGGAAATAAACCCGATGGAAATTCCGTCGAAGGATCGTAACATGAGGAAGAGATTATGAGGGTTATGTGCGCGATAGGAAACAGAAAACAAGCCTGGCCGAATGGAAAAGAGGGTGAGAAGCTGAGAGGGAGGGAGAGAGATGAAGTTTTAATTAGTTCCATAGTATTTCACAAGCACAGGACGCTAAGTACTTTTGGATGAAGTTTCATTCACGTTATCATCGCCGTCAAGCGTTAGCCCGCTCCACTGATCCCCTAAACATACACACACGCGCGTATGGGTCGTTTGATCCCGAATTTCATTTTGAGAGGGTTAATTAAATTCATTTTTCGTTCGAATTACAAAATGTTTATTGAAAAGAAACGAGCGAAGGGAAACAAAGTTTCGTCGCGTTTTCATAACCCTCTGAATAACGCGCTACCGAAATATCGTGTCTCGGTTATTCACCAGCAGCTTTTTCCCTTCGCGCGTCCATTTACACGACGCGTGTGCGTACCGGTGCATCGTTGAAGGATTTGCAATGGATTTTTTGCTTCACTGCCTTTTTTCTTGTGTACGGAATGAAAAAATGGAACATTCTTGTTTAAAACTCTGGAGAATAATGGGTGACGATGATTTTTGAAAAATTCGTACCAGTTGCGAGTCGATCACGAGGCTTTGTCGTTGGTTCATCGTTCAAATGGGATTAAGTATTTTTTTTAAGTTGAATATACCAAGAAGCATTCGATGATAAAAACATTCTTCAGGGGTTCGATCACTGTTTTCAGGGGCCGCTCAAAGCTTTTGTTCGATCCAGACTACGGTCTATTCCGTGCGGAACGTCTTGTGTACGAAAATTGAATGGTCGGAGTATTTGAAGCAAGAGTCGAGCGAACGAGAGCTCGGTTTGGCCATAGCTCGATTAACTCGTTAATTGTTTCGATATTCCAAGAGCCCGTTAAAATATTATGCTACACACGAGTTGCACGGGTCGTGCACGTAAATTTAAATCGCCTGTCACGATAGATTGGCTATTATGCAGATCAGAATTGTGTGGATATTTGTGGCGAGGGTAGAACGAAAAAAGGGGATGAAAGCAGACGTCGTGCCTTAGCGAGATCGCTCAACGACGATGATTATCGATCAAATTTTTCACCAGTAATCAATAATATTCTACCGCGTTGAACTCTGCGTGACGGTAATTGCGATTTCGAAAAAAAACATTAGTCATTAATCAATTTTTGATTTCACGAAGTATCGGTGCAGGTTGAAAAGCTACGAATTGCATATTCGACGGCGAACAAAATTGTGGAACTGCTGGAATAATCGGAGAATTTTTTTCCATCATTTCGTTGGACTCCGAAGCTGCAAACTTCGGCGTCATTATCTCGAACTAATCCGAGCGAGAATTCGTCTATTTTCAATGTCGACGATTTCAACACATTGCTTTTCCGGGCTTAATCACTTTGCCGAAGCTGCTGCGACTCTAATTATGGTAAACTCGCGTTTCTTACCCCGAGTCGTAAAAAGAAAAAGATGGAGATCTAATTCGATGCTTTTTCTCTTCTGCCAGGAGTACTTCGAGGCTTATCTAATTAAAAAAGAAAGTTTTATAAACTAGCATTGGGTTACAGCAATTCTTCCCGCTTTCTACTCTTTTCACAAGAGCGTCTGTGCTATATAGCGGGGGCCGCGAGTGATAGCGGGTCTGGATCACTCGAGCGAGTGAATTTACTTCGTTCATTACGAAAGCCGAGCGCGTGCTGAGCACCTCGCCGGGCACCAGGACATTCTCTTGGCGATTCGTGTGAGCGCAGCGCGCTCGCGCGCCTCCACCAACCCAAACCCTTTTCGCATGGCATACGATCTACTTTACGACTCATACGTGACTTTGAACTGACGCTCGACACGAGAGCACCAACAGACCCACCGGCGGAGTATTATGCCGGCGGAAAAGACCGGGCAACAGGGTCGCGAGAGCGAGAGAGCGAGGCAGAGATGTAGCAAGAGGTTACCGAGAATGTGAACCCGCTAAAAGACGAGTTATACCCAAGCTCCTGTCTCGCGAGTGAACGAATGTTACCTCTCGTACGAATCTATAGAGGCTGTCCCGAAAATCGCGTTAAATCTCCAGGAGGAAGCGTTTTTTCGAGAGCTCTCGCGTGGCGAATCGATCGTCCGTCGAAGCTGAGGGAGGGAGGAATTCGAGTGGCTCGAGGCGCACTCGAGGCTCGTTCTGCCCTCGGAATTTTCATATTCCGAGCACCCTCTACGTGGAAAGTCTTAATACACGAACATAACATATAACGTCGTAGTAATAGAGTGGAAAAGGCCAAAATGAAGGTATAAGGATCGTTCAAGTGGATAAAGTCGATGAATCAACGAGAAATTAGATTTCTCAAGGGTAGCGCTCGAAGAAGGAGAGCCTCCAACGCTAGTAGATGGTTTTCCCCAAAGGCCTCGCACGAGAAGCGCAATTTGGTAGTCCCCGCTATCTACAGCTATATAACACGCTAAATTCGGCCACCCCCTGACGGCCAGGGCACAAGAATAACTTTAATAAAACGCCCTCGCGAGCCCCTTTTCTCTCTCGCTCTCGCTTCTCCTCCGCGATTCATAATCCAACTTCTTCAATGCTTTGCTTCTCACTCCTCGCCGGGGAAGAGTATGCGACAACGCGGTGATCAACTCTGGAGATACTTTGGGCATTGTTCATTCATAAATTTGAAGAGAGCTATTCAAGAGGCATTCGGATCCTCATAAATACATCGTTTTGACGCTTTACGGGAATATTTTATCAAGACCATTTGGCCGCGCGCAGACGCACGCGAAGATGAGCTTCATTTTCTCGGATTATTATAATCATCCGCAAAAATAAAGCAATTTTCAGTCACCTTCTTCGCCTTTTTCGCCTTTTTTCCCCATTCCCGTTTCCTCAATTAAACAAAAATATAAGTCCGGGCTCGTTGCTTGCCGGATTTTCATATCGAATCCCACCCCCTCGCGGTTTATCGTGAATGAACATTTAATTAAGCTCTTTCCAACGACGAGACGAGACTACCGTATTATTCAAAGTCGCTTCGTCGTTCCTGTCTAACTATTTCTATTTGCCTCTCAGTCTAGATTATAGTATTCATGAATAAACGAGTTAAAAGACACGCCGAATTTTCGGCTCCTTCCCCCCCCCCCCCCCCCCCCCCCCCCCTCCGAGCTGTTACGAGCCCGTTATTGCTCGGATCATCAGCGTTACCTCGTATTTTTACTACTCGCCCGACAAATCTCACCCTCGTTTACGCTCCGTACGCTCGTTTTTCTCCCCCCCCCGGCGTAGGTACTTTCGACCGGGGTTTTCGCCCTCCGACCTCTCGCTCCGCGAGGTCGCACCAGCAACTATTTGACTTTATTACATAACTATTTCCAGTTTTCTCGGTACTCCGAAGCTCGTCCAGCCTCCCGCCCCAGCGGCCCTTTCATTCGTCCGAGAATCGCCTCGACTCTTTCGTTTGTACTCAGGAATGTAATCACACTGGATGCTCGTACCGACGAAAACGGGGAAATCGAGGGACCGAGAGATTACGAAAAGCTCCTCCCTCCCCCCGTACTCGAAGCCTCGAATGCACGCGCGCGCGGCAAAGGTTGAAAATGAAAGCGAGACCTTTTCCCACCTCTGATAACGAATATAGTATTAACTGTGGAATCCTAAAATTCAGTTCCACTCCGAGCCCCCGCGCGCTCGTAGTAATCGTTGCACAATTCCTTTTCCTCCTTTTATCCGATTTACTCCCTCCCCCGCGTCTCTGTCGCCCCTCGCCCAGGACAGTCGATTACCGCTGCAATATCGTCGATCTCGAAAAGTCGAGTTTCTCGTTTCACCGTTGCCCGCACGAGAACGTACGCGAGTGTGCACGCACACGGACGCACACACGGAGGCATATTATCTTGTAAGAATTTGAAGACATTATACGAAAACGGCTATAGAGATTAGAGCGAGGTCGACAGAGCCGGGAAGGGCGGGGAGAGCGAGGCCGAACAGCAAGACAAAGGAGAGAAACAGATCGGAAGAGGGGGAAGAGGAAGCGAACAGTGAATAAAAGCTCGGACGGAATTGAGGCAAAAGAGGGCGATGTAAAGAGAAAGGGATGAGGAGGTTTTGAGAGAAGAAGAAGCTGAAAAGTCGTTCGGAATAAAATTAGGATCGCTTGAAGCAGCGCCCAGAAAGAAAGAGCTACGATCTGATCGAGATTCGAGAGGAATGGCGCCCACTTTGAGCTACTTTTTATATACACACGTTCGCACACCGAGCCGGCTCTCGGGTATCGATGTGTGCATCCGCATCGAAGAGAAAAGAAGTTTATAGTTGGAAAGAAAATCGCGAGTGAGATTCTTCCGCGAATTATTGAAATTTGTCTGAGAATTTCGGACGTTTTTATGTACATACATATGTACAAGGGGGAAGGGGGGGGTCGATTCCATTAGTTGGAAACGCTCGCGCGGTGAGCGGATGAATGATAATGGTGATAGGCCTCCCGCGCCCATTGACCCGGAGTTCAATGTTCCAAACTTTTTTTCAACCAAACTTTCGCATTTCCTTGGCAATGGGTTTTGTTCCAACGGTTTGCGAGGAGCCTCTACAGCTAATGATAAGAGCCTCGATCGTTTATTTTTCGAATCTACTGCTGCCGGCCCCGCGTTTTTAGTGCGGGTACCGCGTAATTATTTTTCTTACTTATGCCCCGAACGAAAGATTCATCGATTTCAAAACTCCCAAAAACCGTCCACTTCGTACAACGTTGGCAAGAAAAAGCTCCGACTGGACGTATTCGCGAGGCAAATTCGATCGACGCCCCCCGTATTTAGTGGCCGCCAATGAAAGAACAGCAGTTTCTCGCATCCACCGGAAAATCGTCGACGTTCCCTCGCTGAGCTTCCCCCATAACGGAGTGTCGCGACCCCGCGATATTTTCGTCTCCCGAAAAGCTCCGATCGCGCCCCAGCTTCTGACAGTTGGGCTTTAATAATAATATGGAATTACGCAAGTATCGTGGAACGAGACGTTTCAGCGAGTTTTACAAACACACAATTAAACGCTCCCGCGAATCGTTGTTGCAGTTACAAGGATTCGATGGCGTGCTACTACGTTTTTTTATTTTTCTCGTCACTCGAGGAGCTGCGTGTACTCGAGAGAACGGAGCCCGAGAGAGAGAGAGAATGAGACTGAAAATGGAATGTGAGAGAAACAGAGCCTTCGGAATTCGGAGGAAGGAGCGAGAAGCTCGGAGAATATCGAAGAGAGGCGAGAGACCGTTCGAGATCGACAAAGAAGTAAGCTCGCAGCGTAATGGCTACATTCACGCGAACCCTCGTTCGATCAGTGAAGCTCGTGACGTGCCTTGAGAAATACGACTTATGTCTACCTCAAGCTGCACCTTTATATCTTATACGTCGTTTATATCTTTACATACCACCAAGCCTTGCTGCGTTTATCCTTTTTTTCCGCTCTTCCGTTATACACTTTGTAAGGGGGGGATGGAGCCGTAGTCAACAGAATGGGCGGTGGAGCAGCGTCATTTGGTGCACCGAATGGACGCGTCGAGTGCGCCTTTTCGTTCGCCAGATATTGCTGGGCTCGCGGACGGCTTAATGGAGTTTTCGATAAGACGCATGTGCGGGAAATCTAATGCAGTTGGACAAACGACCTCTTACTTTTTTTAACTTCTAAAGGCATTTCCTTCTATGATCCATCGCGCTTGCTCTTTGACTGATAATACGGTAGAGTTATCGGCATCTTTAACTTCCTGCTTTCCCTCTCTCTTCGTTTATCGCTTCGTTCCTTCTCGCTCGGCTCCTTTTTCCTGCACTGTTCAGTGCACACTTTCCGCCTTCCCTTGCCGCCTTTGTCCCGCTGTTCGAGTCCTATAAAGCTCGAACTCGAAGCGAACGGAGCGTGGCCCCGTGTGTGTTTTCGCGTTTGTGTCTACGCCGCCGGGATCGCGCGCCGTGCTCTCCTTTATTTTCCTCAGAGTCATGCAGCACGTGACCACTTGTCACGTCTTATTAAGTGACACACACGAGACTTCGATGGTAATCGCCTCGACTCGGAGAATACTCGCGCCCCCGCCTCCTCCACCCCCATTTTCTCCGGCGTCTCGCCTCTTTATTTGCTTCGCTTTTTTTCCCTCTTGCCAGACGCTCCGTTTATTGTGACGTATTACCGCCGCGGGTCGAAAAAACCTGACGTTTTCACGTCTCGATAGAAATTTGTGACGCTCTCGTCCCTCTCTTTTTCCTCTCCTTCTACGTGTTACAACCATTTTCCCATTCGCCACGAGAAGCTTCCCTTATTTTCTTCTACTTTTCTATAAATCAGTTTGCGTGCACTCGAGTTTTATGACGTACGACTCGCGCCAAGTTGGCTCAGCCGATTTTACGGGCTCTCAAAACATCTGTCGAATCTCGTGCATTATTTCCCCTTTTATAACACACAGCGCTCGCGAAATCTTTCATCGCATTGCACTTAATCGAGATAATGAAGTAGCATCCGCAAGGAACGCCGAGTGATACTTTGAAGCGCGATGCTTAGAAAGTTTCAAAGTTACAAAGTAATTGGAAAAACTTGTCGTTAGGAAGGGAAGCGACGCATTATTACTTCGCCCGCCTCAGACGCATTGCTCCCTCGCTCGAGCTTTTTCTTCTCACTATTAAAACGTGCTTAAATACGACACGCATCAGCTGCAATAAGCTGAAAAAAAGTGCATTATTCCTGTTCGTGTCTATCCTCGGAAGCTTTGCGCTCTCGTTCGCGTCTCGTTACCAGGCCGGTAATACTTTCTTGCGTGACGACATGTCCCCCAAGGGTTTTGCTTGCGACAGCCCCCCTCCGATCGTAGAAAATGAACCTGGCGTGGAAAAATATCGCGCGAGAGCCTGAAAGAACCGAGAGAATGAAAGAGGGGAGGGCGCGAGTCAGGCGTTGTCAAAAACGCGAGCACGAAGTAACCGATTTGCTTGCACACGACGAGCGGACGGCTAACAATGGCTACTCGTTGATTAAGACGTCGCCGTTGGGAGAACGGCGAGCCAAAGGTAGATGCAATTTTTTTGAATTTCCGAGTAGCAGCTCTCCGCTGCTGGGAATCGACGTCGCGTAAGTACAAGCTCGTTATTGGAACTGCGGTTTTTTATAATGAACAGGCAAATGACATTCATTTGCCTATTCGCCATCGACAGCCAGCACGTATATTCCGAGAAGACGCGTTCACCGCACAGAAGCGCGCGCGCTCCGAGATAAAACGTGAAGGGACGTAAAAAAGAAGTCGATGAGTTGGCTCGCTAGGGCACGTTCCAATAACTGCAGCAACTGTCGATCGCTCTCGTATACGAAAGAACTCGAGGGCGCGCACGAGCCATTTCGTCCAGATGCCAACGACAGTATGTTTTAGCGTGAACGAAGAAGAATACCGAGCGAAGCAAAGGCGGAAAGAGGAAACCGAGGAAACAAAAAGAAACATAAAAGCAAGAGAAAATCCACGTACATATACTCACGCAGGAGGTACAACGCGAGAAGGAGGAACCCCTCGACGAATACGTGACCGTATCATTTAAAGAGCTCTCCACGTATACGTCCGCATCCTCGAAACACTCGCTGTACGAGCCCTGCTAAGAAAGCGTGTTTCTCTCCCGCTGATAAAAACCGAAGGGAAATAATAATAATCGACTCGCGAGCTCAGCCCTTGAGCTCTTGCCGGTTAACCAAATTATGCGCGGCTGTCTAATGACGTACGGTCTCCGCGGCCCCGTGTCACAAACTTTTCCCACATTTTTTCATCTCTCCCGAGAATATATTATCAGTTATTCGCCAAAAAAGGAGTGTAACCACTGCGCGTTATTCCCGGCTCAAATTACTGCTCGAGCGTCGATATTACTATCGAAAAATGATAATCATCCTCCCTCCTATCGCCCATTACCGATGAAAAATGTCGGCATCATAAAAATCCTGGGGAGAAAAAATCGTCCTCACACAAACACACACACACACACACACACACATGTGGCCGAAGAAAAAATGTGTACTCACGTCCCTCTCTCTCTCTCTCTGATTGAGACTAACGAAAATATATATCAGCCTCGTTATAATGATCGTGCAAAAAATTCATAGCCGCCGTATCACCGCCGCACGATCGCGGTTATAAAAAAAATTCCGCGCCCACGAGATCTGATAAAAAGAGCTCAGAGAGCCTCGGTCACTGTCCATGCAAATGGCAGAGATTAAAATCTCGCCCCCGCGCGCGCGCCCACGCTAAATTCATACGGACAACATGCTAATAAGAATTATCGTGTACGCTGCTGAGAGATGCACTATTTTTTCATCGAGCTGTGCTCGCACACGCGGCAGTCTCGTCTCAGAGACAGAGTCATCAACGCGCGGCTCCCTCGAACACGCGAGCACAGAAAAAGTTATTCGCTACTTACGATACGCACGTGTGCAGTGTGTGTACACGATTTGCCTTGAGCCCGATAAAAAACGAGTACCACGCGAACGACGCATTTTTTTTATGTCCCCGTGATAAGGACATTTTTATTTTATATTTTTTCTCCCTCCTGCCCCCTCAACAAGCGTGCACAGCTGTTCGCGATAACGAAAAATGGGATGAGAGGGACTGAGAAAAGGGTTAACGAGGCGCTCGAGATCTCGGGAAAAATTTACTACTTCGGTTTGATTTGTAGAGAGGGAGAAGCTCGTCGCCGTACTCCCGCGTGCGAACCTCTCGAATCTCGATGCAAATCGCTCTGACCGGATTGACTATTCGGGGATGCTGCGGGGGCATTGATTTCTGCGAATGAATATCGAAGCTCGCTTTCTTCGGGCTGGGGGTAAATAGAATAAAATCGCTGGTAGACCAAACCCCCAAGGTCGAGAGCTCAATTGCGTGGGTCGAGTTTACTCGCAGAACTGCCGCGCACGGCGATTCAGAATGAGTTGTGTGCTTTCGCGGAGAACGCCTCCGCACCAGCTCCATTGACCGCTGATCGAAGGTTAATCGAATGCTTCCGCGTTCAATAGAAATTCTGCTTTCGTTCAACGTCGGGATTTCATAAAATATTCTCGTTTCTCGCCAATTCGTTGTCGCTTTGTTTCACGTTCTATAATTAGCTGGGGGAAATTTGTTTTTGGAACGCGTGTCAAACGGTCCCTTCACCGAGACGAGAGGGCGATCTCGAGCTCACGAAAATATTCAGAAATATTTCGACTCTGTTTTGCGGTCGTGGTACCTCGTCAGCACTCGCGTTACTCGTACAATTCAATTATGTGGATGAAAAAATAATGGGAAATTGAAAAAAGAAACGTGAAAATATTTGAAGGGAATGGTGAAAAGGAAAATTCGTTCGTCCCACTTGAATTTTACGAGTCATCGTCGTTCCAATAAAATTGAGACGAAAAGTCTCCACATCGCGACCGCTGATGCGGATTAAAGTAGATCACGCCCGAAGAATCGTATTTTATGGATGACCAAATTACATCGATTTTTACTTCCTAATTAAAGATATAATCACTTTAAATCAATGTCGCAGAGTTATTATAATTCGAAACTGTAAACACATTTTTTCAACTTAAGGAGGGTGGGTCACGAAATCAAATTAATTTAATCGAGTATACAAACAATTTTTTTCAAATTTTTTTACCACATGGTTATCGAATAATTGAGCGTTAAATCGAACTTCTTATGCACGAGATGTATGACTTTATACATGTAAACTCTATGCTTGTACAGGTGAACTTTAGTGTTCAATTACTCGATAGCTATGTGGTAGAAAAATCTAAAAAAATTTATATTCTCTTATGCATTTTTGAAGAATACATTTACCAAATTTTATAAATTCTTATCATTATGAAATTCTTAATATTATCGTGTCAGCATGGCAACATTGCGTCGTCGCGATCCACCCTCCTTAATTAATCAGGGATCCATCACTAATTGAACCCCCGAAATTTCGTTCGTCCCTGGCTAAAATACTAGAGTTTTCTTTTATGTAAAAAATCGCATTAGTGAGCGCAAGGGGAAAACGCAAAGGGAAATGGATAAAAAAATATTAATAAATAAACCAAGAAGAAACAAAATGCCGAAATAAGCAAACGTGAGGTTACACGAGTGCTCATTACCAATTTCGTTCACTCTTTAACGTAATATATCTGTATTACTAGCAAGACAATCGTCTCGAATTTTTTCCCAAACCTTCATTGTATACTTCATTCTTATTATGTACGTTTTTCATAAACTTCGTAAGAAGCGTTCATTCGTAATATGGAAAAATAAACGATTTTTTACGCATACTCCCTGCGCATTTTTCTTCATACTTAAACACGTTTATTTCAATAACCAATAAGACGAATCCCTTAAAATTTGATACGCGTGTCAGTCGACTACCCATTTGAACTCTGTGTAAATTTAAAGACTTTCTTAATGAACTATCTTAAACATCATTCCTTCTGTACGAACTTGTACGTGGACGCGCAGAGAAAAAAACAGTGGCCCGGTTGATACGGTCTCATAAGCCACCGTCTCCGCTTCCTCCTCGTTACTCGACTCCCCGCTCGTCCGGAAGGGTATTGGAAGATCAAGCGTCGAGATGGCTCCGTAATCGAGTTTTAATCATTAGGAAAGCGCGATGGGAATTTGGGATTTGCCGCATTGCTGGTGATGCGGTACACAGCCGCACATATTTCTCTCTCCTTCTCCCTTTTTATCTTCTTTTTCTTCGAGACTTTTTGTGACTGTGTATATATAGAGGCGGGGGGGCGAGAAAGGGTATGAGAAAAGCGAGCAGTTTTGTACGGTGCGCGAGAGGAAGGAACTCCGTTGGGTCAAGGGGCGGCGAGAGCTAGGGATTAAGAAGAATCGAAGGAAAAGGAATCGAAAGATCTTCAACAATTTCTCGATAAGCAACGTTTTCTTTGGAAGAAATGAGAGCAAACCCGCTTTTCTTGCTGGCCTCTCTTGAGACGTTCGAGAAGTAATTATCGCACGAAGTAGGATATATAAAATATACAGCGGAAAGTCTGTATACTCCGTCGATTGAGGTTCATGGATGAGGCATCGTCGATAAAAACCAGGCAAAAAAGCCCGCGAAAGGATAATTCCAAAGATTTATTCGCAGCGGTTTCTCCTCGAAGTGGAATTTTCAGTCGTCGAGCCAAGAACTCGCGGTGCGTTTGGGAGTTGCACGATTCCCTCGAAAATTAGCTCGATCGCATATCCGCGAGCTGAGAAATAGACGCCAATCACAAGTCTCGTTTCCGAATTAACATTATTCCGCTCGTATCTTGTCAGAGGTACGAGGCGAAATACGAGAAGGGTTCGAAGCCTTGGGTCCTTCGTTTGGCTGCCCCCTCGCCCGCCTCGTTTCTCCGTTGCAACTTAGTCGAGGGTTAAACACAAGATATATAATATGATTACACTGTAACACCAACGTTGACGTCAGAGGGCAAGAGGCCAGTTCGGGGGGGGATGTGGACACTGGGACAACTCAATTACGCGAGTTCTCGTCCCGCGAATGAATGTGAGTTAAGCACACAGCACAGTGTGCAAAGGAAACGCAGAGTCCGACGGAGAAAGAGGGAACGGACGGGCCGCGCGAGGCAGGGAAGCAGATAAAGAAGGGTTGAACCTCCGGTCTTGTGGCGAACAACCAGGGCGGAGTCTTTCCGAGCATGGGGGATGAAGACGTGGCGATGGTGTGATGGTCGAGGCGCCATTGTGTAGCGGACAAAACTATGTAATCACAGCTCGGTCCCTCGTGCCGTCCCCCTGTTTTCTCCCTCTTGGAACAGGCCTTGCCGCAGTTACGTTCGTTCAGGTTGGGGAGAAAGAGAGAAAGAGGGAGAAGGAAAGTGGTCACAACTCACCTCGATGTGGAGCCTTGGCCGAGCCTACCTGGTGGTTGTTGAGCCACACGTTACCACTTGATGCCACGTATTAGGGGAACGATTCCGTATTCTCTCGATGAGCATTCATTTTTGTTCTCCGTCATTGCCAAAGCACTCAATCCTTGATAGTTTTAAGGGATCCACCCTAATTAGGCGGGCAAAAAAAATACTATTTTCACGAATTTTTTTTGATCGGTATAAATTATAAATGTGGATATAAAAAGTGTTGGGCCTGAAAAATGCACTGCTCTTAAGATACACAAATTTTTTTGTTTATTTTTGCTTTACTCGCTTTTCGTACAGAAAAATAGGGGAGAAGACGGGCTCGCAAAGGTGGGTGTGGGCCGTTGATAAAATCTCTGGAATGGTTGATCGGAGGAAAAAAATGGTTCTAGATTCAATAGGCAAATGCCTGTAGCGCGTATCATAAGATTTTAGATTTTTTAAAAAATGACAAAATGCCGGCCATTTTTCCAAAAATTACGAATAAGCAAACTTAACATTTCAAAATTCGTGTGATATGCGCTACAGCTATGGTCATAAGGAACACGTGGTAAAATTTTGGCCAGCGTCGGTTCAATGGTTTCGGAGATTTGATCAACGCGCCGTCGAAAAACGTAAGTTTGAGAAAACCGCAAAAGGCCGGTGCGTATCAGCGCGTTCAGACAGCCGAGTAAACGTCGCTCCAAAGTACACTCGGACTGCTCAGATCTTTATTAAATTTTCGTACGATGCTTTCAAATATGTACGCTTTCGAAAACTGCAATAAAAAAGAATCGATTTTCTGATAATTCCAATGAGACTGGGCCCCTTAATAATGGGCTTTCGACGTATAAAAATTATTCAGATTTTGACTTTTTCCCCGAAACGATGCATCCTCCTGCTTCGTCGTGGAAGGATTTTTTCAGGAAACGAGAGCTGAAATCCCAACGAGAGTTTCCCGTCTGCAGATACACAGTCAGAGGGGGCTCGTACACCCTCGCAGCACCTCTATATCTATGGAATTTTATTACTTCGTGTTGGTACAATTGTACGCGTCAGCTGCACCGCTTGGCAGCAATGAGAGTAACGCGCTTTTCACATGCCATCGGATCCTTCGCTCTCCCCCCTCCGCCCCGCGCTCCTGCTTTCTCTCTTCATGAATTGTGCAATATATACGTATATGATGTCTCGTGTGCGACCCTTATAATTTGAGCCGTTAACCGAGAACGATCTATAGCTAAAATCTTTGCCCGCCCATCCCATTCCTCTCGCTCTCTCCTTCTCTTTTGCTCTTTCTCCGCAACATTGCCGCCTCGTGTTGCTGCTGCTCTTTCCGCACGTTTTCAAGCAGCTGAAACGGGCTGTTTTGGCTCCGGGTGCTAAAACACGCCCAGCTACCTGCTCTTTCGCGGCTAATATAACCCCAGCCCCCCGCCCCCCCCTCGCTATTATACGTTAAGGGCGACCGGGAGGCTCGTTGCACAACGATCTCGATGTTGCGCACACCCGCACACGATTCTCTTCCCTCGGCGGCTCCACCGATATATCTGTATATTTATCGTTTACTCGATATTGTATACTCACACTTGTGACCCCCCGACTGTGTCCTTACGGATATTACATATATTTGTAACGCCATGATTCACGTGTGTTTGAAAGCAATTGCGCGCACGAAATCCTTAAACGTCGCCTAAATCGTGTAACACCTTGTACGGATAACACGTTGCCACGTGACCGCCTCGTACTTATGGAATTTTCAAGCTTGACGTTCCACATCTCGAGAGAGAGAGAGAGAGAGACCTCCCGAGATCCCTCGTTATGGGAAATAAAGGGGAAGAGAAAAAAGTTTATCGAGGAGGCACAAAGAGGAGGAGGAACGCGAAAATATTGAGACGAAGGAGACAAACTGAGTGTGGAAATGGCGAAGGAAGCGTAGAAAAGTAACGAGACCGTTGGAGCTAGATATGAGCGGATGAATAGAGATGGAAAAAAAACAGAGCAGCCACGAAGACTCGCACGTTTCGTTAACTCGAGACGTGAATAAGTCTCGTTCTCTCCTGGGACCACTCATTTCCATCGATATTTCGTGCGTCATTGAATTATTAAAACCCTTCGATGCTGCTGCTTCGTTCCTCTTTCACGGTCTCATGAATTGCCTGCGTCTGCTCCTCCTCACACACGACAATTCCTCGTAGCCAATTCATTAGGAAGGCACATTAGAACGCTCGAGTTTGCTCCATTCTTTGGATGCTGTAATCGAGGAAGAATCAAACGAAATGAGAGCGGCACCAACAGCACAGGCCTGTGGCATTCAACTTTTCCCCCTTTCAATAATCATGTTATTCTTCTCAATATCTAGGCAAGTCAAATTAAAATACAGCCGAGCTTTATTTCTAGCACATCGAGATTTATTGTTGTTGATGACTGCGTATTTTTAGAATTTTTTAGCAATTTTGCACGAAAAACCAAACGAACCCATAACATCACCAAAATATCGT
Organism: Venturia canescens; assembly: GCF_019457755.1. Lineage (NCBI taxonomy): Eukaryota > Metazoa > Arthropoda > Insecta > Hymenoptera > Ichneumonidae > Venturia > Venturia canescens. Next base: position 10,251,849 of record NC_057427.1, read on the forward strand.
ACCACAACCGATACACGTAAACCGTAAAATGATTTTAATTGCGACAAACAATGAGCAATGAGATAGATGAATATTTAAGGGTGAATGATACAAAAGTCGAAATAATTAGAAATTGATCAAATTTGGTGATAATGTTCTTCAACATCAAGTGCGAAAACACAAATTTTTTCAAAATTTTCTTCTGTTTAGTTATCAAGTAATTACGCATTAAAGCAGATCTCTTATGCCCGGAATGTATACCTATATATATGGAAACGCTATGCTTATACACGTGAACTTTAGTGATCAATTACTCGATAACTGTACAGAAGAAAAATCTTAAAAAATTTGTATTGTCAAATTTGGCACTAAAGAATATGTTCACCAAATTTTATAAAATTCTGATCATTTTGAATTTTTTTATGTTTTTAGCATGGTTTAGCATGGCAACATTGTATCGCCTGTGCAATATATCCTTAAATATCATCAGTATTCTTACTAGCATGTACTATTCTCGAAGAAAGTGGACGTTAAGCTAGAACGGTACCTCGTTTGTGGGGCAGGCGATGAGAGGAGTACTCACTCCTTTGCTTCAACATGGAAAGCCTCTCGTCATGCCAACTATGCACGTGAATTTAGTTTTTGGTATTCAATTTACATGAAAAAATGATAATTGTGTACTTTTACATGAAAAAATCACTATTTCAACCACAATGTTGATAATTTTTGCGAAAAAGCTTCTCATCTTATATTTCAAAATATCAAACATTTGCTTTGACAGCTGAAATGCAGGGTTATGGTTTCAGCTTTTGACTGCTGGCTGCTCTGCTCAAGTTCGAGGGCAAGCAGCTGTAAGTCGCACTATTTTATATGTAGCTATACGAGAGTGCGTTGATCGATGCGACGTTGCCGCTTTCGAAGCTGTGTCTACCAGAAGAGAGAGACAAGCTTCGTTTATTAATTTTCTTTTACACATTGCCGATAAACGGTAGAGTAAAATCACTACGAATTTTGCGAAAGTTATCTTGACAGTTGGTTCATATACCAGTGTTCGTTTCATCAAAAAGTGGCTTTTTAACAGTTGTTTTTCAATGTTTCTTTCGCGTTTTTTTTACGCCTTTTCATAAGATCCAATGTAAAAAAGTAATTCAATTTTCCCAGAAACGGTATGGCCGAACCCGTTGAAATTTCGCGAGCAAATGCTGGTTTAGACACTTCCGAACGTATCTACCAATTTGCATTAAAATCCCTCTTTTTTTAAATATGGTACCGTTCCACCTTAACACTGAAAATACGTGGTGATACTAAAAAATATGAAAAAAAGTGTAATTTTCTCCAAAAATTTACGTGATGGAGTTTTTTCACTACTTTTTTTCGTAGCTTAGTACCTAATATCTACCATAATTGCTAATTAGTTTTTTTAACGGGAAAACCTTTAAGCGGACCTGTGCAATCGGAGCTGGCGGCTCTCGAGTCATACCGATTCTTTTTGTTAAGCTCTCAATTTAACTTATTTTTCAAAGCTTCAATAGAATTCGATAGAGTTTGGCGATGATCAATCTCAAGGATAAATGTATCGAGAATGCAGCGAAGGGAGTGAAGTGCACAAACATAAATAAAGGCGTATATACGTGTACACAGTACTTTTCTTCCTCGTTTTTTTGTATCTGCGGGCAGCGCTCTATATAAACGTGAAAGTACTCGCCAGGAGTTTGTTCGGAATTAGTTCGAGATGGGGTTAAGATATCATGGATGAAACTCGTTTCGCAGCCTCCTCCGGGCACTCGCCGGTTCTTACACTTTGCTCGAGGTTTTCTCGAAGCTGCTGTTGCTGCTGCTTTTCCCTTCCGGCTGCGCGTTTTCTGATCTTTCGCGGGTCCGCCGAAGGCAAAAAAGCCGGGCGGAGGGCGAATCGAGCGTGAGGGGAAAGGGGCAGTCCAGAGAGTCTGGTGCGCTTCGTCGAGCTGAGAAAAGTTGCGAGAGCTTTTGCGAAACATCGGGGAAGGCGTGCGCAATCGACGAGAACAGAGAGGAAACCGGAAGCCACCTAAAGAAACAACGAGAAAGTCAGCCGGAGCGAAGCGAAAGGAGGCAAAGATCCGTGGAATTTGTATATACACGTTGGTGGAAAATCCTCGAGTAGTGGCCATTTCTATACACTGAGAACAATTAAATTCCGGTGCAATGATCCGAAAATATTATTCCGTAACGAATACATGTATAATGTGTCCATTCCGCGTATATATATATATATATATATACATACTTTTTTCCTTCGGTCTGAAACACAACACGATAATGGATGTTTGCTCGGTACACACATCGCGGGCGGAATTGATTTTCAGCCGGTTTATCGTATCGCTCTAATTTCACGCTGGCTAGACGCTGGCATATGATTCTTTAAAATCGTCCCATCAGCTTCGTAATCTTCGAGCTCGGCTTTATTGTGATTTCCGCGTGGAAGATGATCCGTTTGGTACGTCGAACCTGCGAATCCGAACGATCAGCGAATCCTAAAAAAGAAGAAACACGTTTTACGGGGACTCGGGACTCGATTGGACAGCCGAGATCCAAAGTCTCAAGCACCAAATTCGATCTTCACGGCGAGCGACCCTTGACAAAAGTCCAAAAACGTCTCATTCGAGTGCCACTTTTCCGGACTGTTTTAGCACCTTTTTTCGCGATGTTTCATTTCCAGAGCACGAAAAACAGCTCGTCGCCACATTATTTCGGTACATCGCTCCGGCATATTCTCGACCCATGAATTTCCTTTTCAGTTTCACATTTACGTAAATTTTTCATTCGATACTGCAACTGAACTTCATTCCAAGGCACGAATTTTATAAAATAATAATATTCGGAAATGCTGACCAGACGAGCCGTTCACGCGGGTCGACCGCAGGCACGAGAATTATATCAAGCTTAATAAAAAAAATGCTCATGAAATTTGGATGAGCGACACGAGAACGCCGTCATCAGGCAACCCGGGCCTTTTCGAATCTCGATAAAACCTGCTATTTTGAAACTGCAAACCTGTCAACGACTCAACGGTAGAATAATGCACGATTCGAGAGAGCTCCTAATTGTTTTAATCGATTATTTTCACTGGTGTGCATACACACGAAAGCCTCATCGTCAACATTAAAAATCTAAAACTTCAAATCTTAAGAAATTTGCTCTTGACTATTTGATGAATCCAAACATAGTAAACGTCCGAAGATCTCGGAAGATCAAGAATCTCAAATAATCCAATTCGGAATGACGCTCAATTTTGCAACGTTCCAGTCCAACGAAATGATTTAAAAAAAGCCTCCAATAATTACAGTAATTCTCCAATTTTGTTTCCAGTCGAATTTGCAATTTGTAGTTTTTCAACCTGCGCCGATACTTCGTGAAATAAAAATTTGGTCACTACTAATCTTTATTTCCTTCATTTCGTTGTACTCCAACGTTGCAAACTTCAGCGTCGTCAATTCGGAAAGAATTAATTCTGTCTCGTCTTTCCCTCGAATGCGGTTACGAATATCTCTGTAAATTTATTATCGCATATTTCAACGTCTATTTCAATATTAATCTGTGTAGATGCAGCGTTATATCGTTTTCCAAAATGACGCCATCAAAGGCGCTAATTAACCCAGTCGCATATTGATACGCACAAGCGAAACATTATTGATATTTGTCGAGATAATAATACTTGCATGTAAACCACGATTTCGGAGAGGTGGCTTCGTCCAATTAGGGAATATACGTCGAACATCGCGAAGGCAACGCGCGACCCTCGTGTCTCGCTTGCAAAGTCAACAACCGTATCGATCTATCGAGCTATACGTTGGGGCGTATTTAATCAGGAGAAATTCATATTCGGTATGAACAGCGGAGAAAGAAATGGTGTCGGGGGGGACGCTTGAGAAAACGGTTTCGTGTCTTCGCGAGCGCGGGGATCAGTGTCTCCAGAAAGGGGGATGATCGCCTCGGGATCGGGAACGTTGCGCGCGGATATCATCGCATTTGACTTATTACGGAAGCACAAATGAAAAAAGTTCTATAGAAAGAGACAAAAGTGTACGGCTACGCGAGAGAACAGCTCGAGAGGGCTTGTTCTCGGTTACGCTACAGGAGCAAAAAACGTGAAAGATCACTTCATGAATATTCACGAAATTTTTAAGCGTCATATATACAGGGATGTCGCTATGTGTATGTATATGAATGGCCAAGTGAGCTCCCTTTTAATTCCGTTATTTCCACGTGGCTTCCCGCGAAAATTGCGATTGGCAAAAAAATGAAAAGGAAGAAAAAACCGGCGGGGGAAACGGTGGAAAAAACGTTCAAAGACTTTATATATTCTCTTCGTTTTGGCCGGACCGATAGAGCGGGAAAGAGAGAGAGAGAGAGAGAGAATGGAAGGGAGAGGGAGAGAGAGCGAAAGAGGGAAAGTTACGACTGATACAGAGGGCCGAGAACTAACTGCGGGTGATCGATTTTCGATGTTGCGGAAAATTGAAGTTTTTCTCTTCCTTTTTATTTTTTTCATTACTTTCTTGAATTTGAAAACTCGGCTGCTTTATCTCTCTCGATTCGCCGCCTCACAGCTTCTCCTTTCTTCCGATCTCTCCTTACCTTTTCCAGCGTCAATATATTCGCTTCTCATCATATATAAAAACCGCATACTTCGCGGAGCACGGTTCTAATGAAGCATTTTAAGAGGACGGTCGTCCCACCCGGTCTCTTACCTCGCGGCGGAGATCAGGAAAGAGAAATGAAATATAAAAAATTCCATTCCTAACGGATATGATCGTCGGGCCAGCAGATCGATTTCCATAAGAATGAAAATGCAATCGAGTTTTCTTACCCTTTTCCTCTTTCTCATCAGCGCATTCAAACCTTTTTTGTCTTTTTACCTTCGCTTTTAATGTATGTGCCTCTTGGCTCCGATCACTTGTTTTACTCTCTTTTCCTTCGCGATAATGAGTTTCGTGTTAATTACTTCCTTTTCTACCATCTTGCTGGGGTCCAACGCGATCCAATTCCCCGATAAAAAATCATGGGAATTCCACATGTTTGCCATTTCCCTTAAATTCGTTCTCGTAAACTTTTCACATTTTTTTTCTCCTTCGTTCTCACAGTAAACGCTTGAACGATTGTCTCCTTCGATCGTTCTACGAAATGAAAAAGGGCCGAAGCTCAATGCCCGTTTTTATTTCGTGAGTAACGCCAATTCTATTTCGAATTATGGTTATTTTGTCAACCATTGAGTTTAGCTCAAATTATTCTTCCAAAAATCTGTCGTCCGCGCGCTGCTGATAAAAATAAAACATCAATTGAAAGCAAACGCTCGCTCACCGAGTCACGCAATTGAATTCATCCGGCCGAGTTATATTCGGACTCGTCGATTCTTCTCTCTCGATTTAACATCAAAGTTTCTTTTTTACTAGGCGAGAGACTCGTTACCGGGTATCCCTCGTCAAACGCACGGCGACGCGGTCACGTTCGAACTAACGAACAAATAAACGAACGCGAATAGACCCAAACAAACCCAAATATTCGAACGACTTTGAGGATTTTTCTAATGAAAAATATAACCTTTTTAGGATATTTTTGAATGAAAAATATTTTCAAATGGACGATATTTTGGATTCAAAAAGTGCTAATCCAATAAAATAATCCAAAAGCCTCTGCCATCGTAAAATTATTAAAAATCTGTTTTTCCCGTTTTCCATAAAATAACTGAAATTGCATAGTGACATTGCTTATTCCAGCCAAGACAAGATTGTTTTGAAACGATCTTTCAACGCTCGATTAAAGTTGCCAGAGTCGATTAGTGTCAACCCGCCGTTCATTTTTCAAATGAGATAATCGAGTTCGTTGATCATTGATGACTACTCAGCTAAATTCAGTATTTTCGACCGTCTTCGTGATAGCCGAGGACTTTCGTCTGCCCATTAGTAAAATTCGGTTTAGTGGAATCCTCGCGCAAGTCTGAATGAGAATGTCTGAGTTCCCGGCGACGCCGTGTCGTTGACACTTGGAGCATTGAGTAGCTCGGAGGGGCAGCGATTTCCAGACTTGTGTGAAATACTTTGGGATTCTCGAGTCATTTTGCAAATTTGTGCCTCTCCAAAGAGTGCACTCCCGAAGTATCAAGCCTGAAAGCAGCTGGGCTTCGAAACTTTCCTCGAGTTCTTCCCTTAACGACGATCAACAAAAAAATGCTCCTCCTCCCGTCGCTCGCGCTCCCGGGATTTATTTACTCCGCACGAGAGCTCGGACGCGATGTTTTTCGAACACTCTGCCACACACGGGAGCGTTACAAAGCGAGAGAAGCTTTTCGCTTCCCAGGGAACAATTTGCATGCGACGCAAAAGTTAATCAGATCCAACACCTCAGCGCGATGGCGAACGCGCCTTTAAGGGGTTTGCGCTCCCGAGCACATTGGGAACACATACGGGCAACAAATACTCCACTATGCTCGCCCAAACAAGTTTCACAATAAACGCCAGAGCTCGAGCGAATTATATGAGGGACGAAACTGGCGAGCGAGAGAGAGAGAGAGAGAGAGAGAGAGGCTTGATTTTAGGGTGTGATTCAAGCGTCTAAGGGACCGGAAACTTTCCTACCTCAAGTGTCACACATCAAAACTTTTATGCGTTTGCACCTGCACTCTCGTTTCTCCCTTCGTAAAACAAGAATAACTGTAATGAAAATAGTCACCTGAGAACTCGTTGAAAATGTTCAATCGACGATTACTGTTTCCATTATTCTTACAGCGGCGAAGGGGGAGGGGGTGTGCTTCGAGTTTCGTATATGAATCCGATTACGTTGACGGTATTTTTGACTTTCATTTCTGCCTCATATACGCACGCGATATCGACTAAATTATTATTTTTTTTCCCAAATATAACTCCCATTCGAGGTTCTTTAATTAAAACAATTTTCTCCTTCCTCCGAATGAAACGTCACGAGTCATCGCGATTCAGGCTCCCAAATTGCTCCCGCTGTAATTGGCGAATTTGTTAATTGGATCGGCGATCCTCTCGTTTCGTAAACGTTCACTTCGATTTTATTCGATCTGCTCTCCATGGAACATGCTCACGTGACAATAATATCACGCTTGCTGGATCACTCCCACATTAAATAATACACCAATTTACATACGCATTATTTTTCAACTGCCCGGCCACAATTCTTCTACCTTTTGTTCGTGTGTCATGAATACACAACAGCCCAAATTAGCATCACTATTTTCGAGGTTTCGTTCAATTTCACTCGACATTCCACACCCTCGTGCACGTTTAATCTGACGAATATTCAATAAAACTCGGTATAGTATTGGAAAATCATGATAAAAATTTCCACGAAAAAGATGGAAAAATGTTCGAAACATTTGGCAAAAAAGTCCATTAATTGCTGAAACGACAGCCGAAAACATCGCAATTTTGAATATCGGATTTAAAAGAACTGAGAATACGAGAGAAATAAAAAATGGAAAAAATTAAGTTTCTGTCTCACCGTCCGGCCGGAATGGAATGATGAAAATTGAAAATCATTAAATTATACCAATTTGCGAATAATAAAATCGATCATTACACGATGATATTGAAAAAGATTTTCATTGACGTTAACAAATTGTATCGTTACAGAATCTCGGCAGCTGGTAATAAAAAGCATAAATGTGCTGCCGTACGTGCAAGAGGGAGCGAACGATCACGTGATACTCGACTGCGATTACGACATGGGCAATTCGTCAACCGATGGTCTCGTCGTTAAATGGACGCATAACGATACTTTGGTGTACAAATGGCATGCTGGTAGGCAACCAGAAGCAGTGGAAACCGCTACCCACATCGAGGTCGGCTACAAAGCCAGCAGCGATCCTTTCAAAATGTATCGGGCTATGAAATTCAAAAATCCCAATATATCTCTGACCGGCAATTACACGTGCGACGTTTTCAACTTCGTCGACGAGCAGATCGCCTCAGCTCCGATGATCGTTTATTGTAAGTAGCCAGCACTTCCAAGAGCCCTTTTCACGAGTTCCAGACGCCACTTCGATTGGCTTTTTTTTTCGTTTTTTATTTCAACTCGCATAGCTCCTGAAACGTGGTGCAATCACCGAGTACTTAATCGACAGTAACTTTCATATTTTCATGCTGCAGCGACCGAGGAAAAGTTCGAACTGGTCTACAGCAAGCGACTGATCGATGGCGACGATGGTGTCGAAGTGTTCTGCCTCGCCGAGGGACTTTATCCCGAGCCCGAAATGGACATCTCCATCGAGTAAGTGCCTCGTCGTCGCCGACCTCAAACGCAATTCCATCCAATTATTCATTCCATCGACGTTTCTCTGTACCCCTCGTGAGAAAAAAACGTCACTGGAACAACGAAATGTCGCATTAAGGGGGGGTGCCAATGAAATATATGATCGTGGCAGAATAACAACCGCCCTCTTTACTGCTCCACTCAAAAACAACGCTCCTCCGAACAGCCCTACTCTCAAATTTGCTAAATCAATACAATCCAACATGTCTCATTGTTGCATAAAATAAAAATCTTTAGAGTGGAAACGTTATCGAGTAGATTTATGAGTCGAGTTATTTTGGAGCGAGTCAACGACAGTTCTCTTCTAAACGCATCTTTAAAGAGCGCAGTTGTTATCGAGTAGAGCTGCGATGAGTATGCGGTTCTAAATAGCTGATAATTAACAACTCTGTCGATAGCCATTCTCGATAACAAATCCACTCCTTAATAACTGCGGATCTACGTACAGAACGTCTACCCTCCTTAAGGAAGTTGAGGCACTAGAATGAAAATGATGTCATAGCTTTTAAACCGATTGCATCTTATAAAGTGAAGTGTAAAAAAAGAATCAGTTAAATTTTCAGACAGTTTAGGAGCGTCGTTGCTGAGAAAAATCAATAACAATTTGGGCCGAATAACATGTAATCTTATGGAAGTAAAAAAACATTCATTCAGTGATATCTCCGTTAAAAATGGTGCTGAAAATATAAAATCTTTTTGGGCAACATGAGCAAGGCTTGCCGAATAATGTAATTTTTTTTCAGATTTATTAGGAGATTTGCTGAGATTATATTAATAATAATCTGTTTCCCGTGCAGCTTTTTGAGGCTAGGATCGTCACCGTTCGTGTTTTCGACTGAGCTTTCACCAGTTTTTCTTTAAAGTGTATGCAACATTGCCAAACTGTAAACTGGCCTAACTTTTGAAAGGTACAGAACTTTTGGGTAAAAAAATGACTGTACAGCCTCAACTTCCTTATCGTATCTATTCCGGTGTGATATTTAGTCCCCGATATCTCGACTCATGACGGTTTCAGAAAATTATGACGCTGAAGTTTGCAACGTTGGAGTCCAACGAAATGAACGAAAAAAAGATTTATAATTAATCGTTTTTTTATTTCACGAATCATTGATGTGGGTTGAAAAATAACGAATTGCAAATTCGGCAGAAAACAAAATTGGAGATTTACTGGAATTATTTGAGAGTTTTTTTAGATCATTTCGTTGGACTCCAACGTTGCAAACTTCAGCGTCATAGAAAATTTATCATCGTGAGTAGAGATATTGAAGATCATGGATCACACATGAGTGGACACAGAGTTGTTATGAATTTCGGAGCAAAGATTTTAGAAGCAGAGTTGTTTTCGAGCCGAGGCGTTATTCTGCCGTTGATCATCACGAGGTTAAACATCATTAATCGAGTAAAATAGTTTTAGATCAAACTGCAGATTCGTTCTCTCCGAAAGCATTGCAGTTAGACGAAGAAAACTCTTCCAGTAACATCAATTGCTGTTGAATCAACCATTTTTTTCCAGTGTAGCTACTTTTCCTTCATCACTTAATCCCCATAACTCTCATATTTTTGACTGCGTTTTAACCTTTCAACAATTCAAATGTTTATCATTATAAATACTTTCGATTTACAGCAATATTTCATTGAATAAGGGGAAAAAAGCTGAAGTTGAGAAACGAGCGGATGGAAAGTACGACATTCGGAGGAGAATATCGCTCAGGGATGGAGATCTGACACCCCCAGCTCTCATCAAGTGTACGCTCAGCATACCGGACGCCAAATATCACATACCACGAGAATTCGTCTACTATCCTGGTGAGTTATCGAGCCGCGATCGATCGGGCGTTTAAAAACAAATGATTTGATCCGGTTATTTCCTCTGTGGTTAAATTTTTATTCGTTTCGTGTATCATTTTACCATGCGACAAGAATGAATTCCGTTCGGTTCGTACCTCCGTCACGTGAGCCTTCATTAATCGTGTTTTTGTATTCTCCGGTCACACACCGATCAATGTGCATTTATCAACTTCGTTTATCCAATTTTTGATGAACAACCAATTCGACAATTCCCACAGATTCCTTCCGCACGACGCAACGAGATGATCGAGCTGCCGAAAATGACTGAAACGAAGCGCGAACTTTTGCTTCAATTCACTCTCCCGTTGGACGATTTTATTAAAATTCAAATTTGCTCAGCTTTTTCATAGTCTTACTCGTAAACAGAGAGAGAGAGTGAGAGTTTAAAGACCCTTGAATGAGTCAGGGGCAGGACAACTGCAGCAAAAATTACGAAGGAGAATGAAGAATTTTGGAAAAAGTCAATCGAGCCCTTTCGCAGCGAAGAGATTTTCAAGCCCCCAAAAATTTTCACCCCCCCCTCGCGTCGATACTGCACAATTTTGATAATTTAACCGCTCAAGGCCGTTCACGGCGCCTCTCATATTTCTCAATACACACTGGAACGAGTAAAATTTTGAAGAACGATCGTAACACGTAGCTCGACGGGACAGGTTTGCCATTACTCTAATATTTAAAGTTGGTGCGGTTCACCGTAAACTCGGCCACATGGCAAATCCGACGTGTGGTCCAAATCCGTTTAACTAACCCCTGTTTCCCGTGCCCTGCTCCGCCGCTCTTTAACCAACCGGGTGCGCTTCCTCGTCCCTCGACGTTGTTCACTCGCTCGCTCCCTCCCTCCGTAACTGCGAGGAGCTGGCTTTACACGAGTCGTAGCAGCCTCGGTGGATGCGATGGTGAGGAAAAGAGGAAGAGACTCATGCGCGAGATGAGAGTAGAAGGAAAGAGATAATATGAACTACCGTGCGCGCTCTATCCTCGTAGAGCACTGTACGTACGTTTCTATATTGAGTGTGTGTATGACTCGGTGTACTCAACGTATTTACACTCGTGCTGATGCATCCGCAGCCCCCCTTCAATCTCTGTTTGTATTAACGTCCAATTAACTACCAAAGTGGGTTATTGTTGTTGGCAATACGTTAAACACACTTGAACTATCTGTATTCCTGTAATTAAACATCCTAAACTTGGGCCAAATTCAATTTCCGTTTCGTACACATTTATCCTTGATAAGTTCTACGCTCCAAAGACGAAATCTGTTTTCCCGAGGCTTCCTCTGCCTCGAAACTGTTTTTTGGGCTCACGTCACCGTGGGCTGTCGATTATTTCGGTTTTATCGCTCATTTTTCACGCCGGGGGCTTCGATTTTTTCGGAAATTGTGTCTCACACTCGAGGGGGGGGGGGGGGGGGGGGGGCGGCGGAAAAAGGGAATTGGATTTTCTTATAATTTGTTGGCAGCCGCGCAGCCAGTTTTTCGTTCTAGAAACCTCGAAGGGGCGGGCTAAAAACCGCACAATGTCCGATGGGATTCGGGATCGTGCGTAGCCAATTTACTATTTTCTGCTCAATTTTTTACGTCGCGAGTCCAATATTCCGTAATAAATGGCATTTCGGATTGCGCACGGGGCGACTTTCCTGGCGGAGATTTCGCGCAGCGGTCACGCGGGCTCAGCGATGCTTTAAAATATTGCAACTTGTTTTTCTCATCACTCGTGTTATAATTTATGGATGATGCGACCCGAACGGCCTATTCGACCGAATTCTCTCGACGAATCATAATTCCAACGTTTTTTTTTCTCCAGGGCTGTTAAACGTAGCGATAAATTTTCTCCCCAGCCCCAAATGGCGTGCATTACTGTTAGTGAATTATCAGCGTTTAATAATATTTGTTAATTAGTTGGTTAATCAGTGATGATCGTTGTCAGCTCGACTAATAATTATTCTCTTCCTCATTCCTGTCGAACACACTTAAATTAATGATTTAATCGTGCTGTGATTATTGTTATCGCTCATTAACCTCTGGCTTCATCGAATATCAGTGTATTTTAAAACGTGTTTTTTTTCCTCCCCTTCCTTTCTCATTTTCTCTCAATAACTTTTTCTTTTGCGAAAAGTTTTCAATGCTTAGTTTGATGGACGCGGTATGTGGTGTTTGTTGTGCAGGAAAGCCAACAACAACTCCGTCATCCACGACGAAGCTACTGAGAACAATGGCGGAGATCCAGGCGTTTGACAGCAACGAACCAGACACTGACAATGGTGGTGGTAAGAGCGAGAGAGAGAGAGGGAGTTTAAGTTCACTATTCCTGTTTGTTGAAGTCCATTGTCGGCAAGCGTGGTTATTTTTTTTTCTCACTTTACTTACCTTTCTTTCATCACGAAATTTTTCATTGAAAATAACGAGATCCAATTTCAAACGAAAAGCGTTCCTTCAAGCCCCAATCCGATCACTCCCTTTCGGGACACCGGCACACAGTTCAGTTCTAGTCAAATTTTTTTCGAATCAACCTCACCTATTTCAATATCAATAAATCTGAATGAATTAACGAAGACCACCACCAGTGCCACTGCCGCTACGTCGACCCAATTCTCAATGCACCGCAGCGCACGAGCCTTTGTTTCTATTTTTTTTTCTAATTTTTCTTTCTTTTTTTTTTCATATTTTGTCTGCTTTTTATGCACGCCTGTATTTCATTTTAACTGCTCGGTAACCTCGTTGCTTTAGAGAGCATGCACGAATAACATGCCCAGCGAATAATCATTTATTTTGCACGAGCACAGCGCGCATTTGGGGCGTTTCCTCATGGTAGATCGTCCCCTGCAATCACTCTCCTCGAAAGTGAAAGCTTCGCTCGATCAAAAATGCACGGAAAATTGATAGTCCCATGTGGAAAAAATGTGTCTTGGAAGAATGTTTTGAAAAATCTTTCGAAGCAACAATCGCCTCGAGGATTTAGTCGCGAAATCTTCTCGCGCGCGTACGTGCTGTATCGTCACGACTCCATGTTCACCTCGGAATTATCGGGCAATCTTTGGCGGCCGATATACACGAGAAGAAAGAAGGAAAAGAAAGCAGCGAGGAGACGGCGGGGTAAAAAAGATTGTTCTCACGTCGTGCTCCTCGCGCGCCAAGTCATCGGTTGCCAAGTATATCGTACACGCTGCTGAGGCTGGGGCCAACTGTAATCAGTGTGTTCTGCTTGGCAAAGGAGAAACCACTTACCTTTACCCTCTTTTTTATTTTACCGTGGCCACGATCTCACGTTTTAAAGAGCGCGAAAATAAAGGGGTGAAGAATTAAAAAATAGAAGAGAGAAAAGCAGGGATGCTGCTCCCATTTATTTTTCTTATCTTGGATCACTCGCTGCTCCAACGTTTCTCTCGTGCCTGAATTTTGTAAAATCTCCATTTCAATAATCCGAATTTGCAACCCTGCTTCGTAGCGAATGCCTGTTTTCATTTCAGCCGCAATTCGATCCGCTTGAAAATTCATTGTTCCATTCAAACTTCGCGTTTCGTGCTACATATTGCAAATTTCGTTTCTAATAATCCGCAGAACATTTGTGAGGCTTCCTCGTTACTGATACATTTTGATTTCCATTACAGCTCGACGGACTTGTGAAATTTTATGCACTTTCAATCGATTAAATGGGGCGAGTGGGCAAAATATTCTCGATCCTGCTTCATCAACGTTCGAGCAACTTTACGGGCTGCCGGGCCTGGAATACGGTTTACGAATAACTGGGGGAGGGGGAGGGGAAAAAAACATTTTAACGACAAGAAAATCCACGTGAAATATTATTACGTACGTAAGAACTCCAAAAGCTCCAGCTTCCAGTTCATTTGAAGTCACGTGCTATTCGGTAATAGGTTTTTCACAGGACTCCTTCGATTTATAAAAAATAATAAAAAAAAGGAAAAGGAAAAGGAAAGCTATGGAGCGAAGGAATGAAAAGCTTCCAAGATTCTCGCGGTAATGTCATTTTGGCTTCTTTGCCACGAATCCCGGGCCAATAATGGAAAAATTGTGAGAAAAAGTGTTCCGTGTACCTCTGCTTTCTTCGTATATGTGCAACGATATACAAAATAAAAAGTATAAAAAGTCCAAGTGCCTGCTGGAGAGTACGCAGATATTCAAGCAAAATTTCGTGGCTCGATATTTTCTATGGAGGGGCAGGAAAGCGCAATCTCTTTTTTCTAGTAATATTTGCAGATAAGCTGAAAATTTTTCTCGTTTCTAGACAACTGCGAGGCATGGAAAATGTTGAGGGAAATCAGTAGTTTATTTGCATTTTCTCTTTTTTTTTTTTCGATCGATCACGAGGGGCGGAATTATAATTGAGTTGGGAATTTTTTGCTTATGAAAAAGTTGTCTGGCGTGAGGTTCGAATTGTAGATAGAAAAAAATGTTAGTCGTCTTGAAATTCGCTCTCAAATCATCGAACAGAAGTTCCTACCTTTGGAATTTGTTGACCCACTGCTGGTGGGCTCAATTCCTCGACTTGACAGCTGAAATATTTCGGGAAGAAAATAAAATAAAAACGGAGGAGAAAAATTGGTAAATTCTCGTGGGAAAGTTGGACGAAACCTCGCGGTAGGTTTTCTCGTAATTTTTCCTCATTGCCAAATCGCTCTTTACGAGCGAGCGTGACTAAAAATTTGTCTGCTTTCTTTCGCGCTGGAGCATTTCGAAGAAAATTGCTACGACAACGAGGTCATGGAGGTTCGATTTGTTTTTATCTAGTCAACTGGGCTCGGAATAAATTTGGCAACACTTCGATGTTATTCGTAGGCTTTTTGTGCTTTCGAGCCGCCAAAAATTTTTGTTAGGGAGTCCCAGCGACTGGGAGAGGAATTTCGGGTCCGAGGCTAAGTTCAGTTCGAGAGCAGCTCGCTCCGAAAAGCTTTTTCTCTTTTTTGCTTAGCGTCTATTCCCTATAAAGTAATTAAGGAAATGCACCGGAGTGAAAAAGGGGGAGAGAGAAACGAGAAGGAATGGCAGCACTGCGTAAAGAACCGGAGAGAGGCGGGGGCACGAGAATAGAACGAAAAAATGGCAAAAAAAACGTCAGCAGAAAACAAACGACGAGGACAAGAGAGAAAAGAGGGCGAATAAGAAGGCTCTCGCTCGACATTGCCTATAACGGTTTTATTCGTGCTTTCGCACTTTTAAAAGTAAAGTCACGTTTCTCGTCTCGTATTGAAAAGATTCCTGGGCTCGTCGTTGGTGTCTCTGCTCTCTCTCTCTCTCTTTTCCTTTTTTCGTTTCTTTCACGCTGCGATGGAAATATTGAGCCCTGCGCGGCTGGAATATCATTGAGATGATATAACGAGAACAACGATGAGGAGCAAGTGAAAGGACGAGAGAGAGAGAGAGAGAGAGAGAGAGAGAGAGAGAGAGAGAGAGGTCCGCGAATATAGATAAGTACAAGGAAGAATAATAAATGAGAAAACTTGAGATATAATTTCGTAAGAGAGAAAATTGAGTTTAAAAGTATATACATCAGCTTGCAGTTTGTTTTATTCACGAACAAAATCTACTCGACTATCCTAAACAGAAATTGACGTATTTGCAACATACCCAATTACAAATCCATTATTAACCTTTCTTAAAAAACTCCATTGTCATGAAAGTTTAGAAAATTTTTATAAAAGTCTTCCTTTATAGGAATTCGGTTCAAGGAACGATTGTTCCACCGATTTCTCGAGCAGAGTCTCTCGTCGAATCTCTCACAGTCTCAAATAACAGCAAGTAATTTCGAGGGCCATTGAAAAAGCTAGCGCGAGTTCTGCTGCTCTGATGTACGTTTTTCGATAAATATTTTTCAAATCGGACTCTCGGAGGGAGGCATTGGGCAAAAATTCTCGAGAGCCGCGCTTCGTATTTTATTTCGAGTCCACAAAATGGAGAATCCAGATAAAACAAAAAATATGAGAATCCCTGGAAACTCGTTCGACTCGATCACCCGAAGTCCGGGATTTTCAGAAAATCATCCACTCTGCAGCAGCGTAGAAAATTGGAAATCGCCACCGCTGACTCGTTCATTCCCCAAGAGCCTCAAATATTCTCAATTTTCATAAAAACCTCTAATTCGTAATGAAAAGTAAAAGAAAATGGAGCCTTTTCCTAAATGATTTGCCAACATTTCGGAGGCAGAATATTAAGGCATCCCTTTACCAGGCCGAAGTCTAACCTCAGCGCAGTCCGTATATACAGTTTCAAGGAAGGTCGAGAGGACTCGTGTGCACATAGTTATAAGGAAGCACGGCAAGAGCGGCCGGGGAGGGTGAGCAGGAGGAGTATTAAGGAGTCGGTTCTGGTCCTCGACTTCGCCAGCCTCCAGGACTGTAATATACCGCGTCTCAGTTACCGCGGCAAGGACCAGGATAGCGATGTGTAAATTCTCCGTAGCTCCTGAGTTGTGTGTACCTGAGTTCACCAACATTATCATCGGCGCGTGTACGTGCTGTGGGGGAATTATGAAAAGGGCGCAAACAGTATTAAGTTTCGTATCGAATTGCATCGTTGGTACGCCCTTATTCTCGTTCGTGTACCAAACGCGATGTGTGTACGGTTACGTACACTTCATACTGTGGAAACACGAAACCACGAGTGCACACAAGTTGCTCGAACGTCGAGGCCAACGGTATAATGTAAGGCCGTATTAACACGTGCCACGAACTTTGCTTATTTATTGGTCTGGCCCGGTAATGCTAATATCTCGGTGATGATAAGCCAAGAATCATATTTATACACGCACACACATTAATATCGTGGCGTGCGTGTTATATCATTTTACAGAGTTCACGAGTATTTTTATCCGCTGTGATACGAGACTTTTGATGAAATAACGAGCGTGATGGATCCGAGTTTATTAGTGGACTCTGCGGAAGGTGTAATGGATTTTCCGATGTATTCTCCAAAGTTTCAGGCCATTTCGAGCAAATTTCGAGACGAGCTTGTCCAAATTTTGCGATCCGTTTGTTCTGGATGTCCTCTTGACTCGTTCTCGTAGCGAGAATATTTTTGAACGTCAAACTCAACTCGCGCGACGTCGGTCCAATCAGCTAGGGCTATTTCTGGCGAATATAACCGTCAACTTATTTTCACTCTCGAATTTATGAAAAAATGAGTACAAACTTTGAGCAGATAATTTTGATGGCTGACAGATTTTCCAGATTTATGGAGTTTGTGAGAATATTCATTCATTCGCAACTCTGGGACAGCATCGCGAAAAGGATGGAAGTGGGCCAATGCCCTTTACTTATTTCGTAGCCTGCTGAAAATTCAACAGACGTTAGTCGACACTAAATGGTTCTGTGGAAATGATCAGAGAGAGATTCCTCTGCCCGGAGTAGATTTAACCAATTATTCATCATCTCCAAATTCACAGATCGGGCATCAAATGAATACAGTTTTCATTTCCGTTTCTTGTGTCGTCTA
Organism: Venturia canescens; assembly: GCF_019457755.1. NCBI lineage: Eukaryota > Metazoa > Arthropoda > Insecta > Hymenoptera > Ichneumonidae > Venturia > Venturia canescens. The sequence continues at coordinate 10,269,437 of NC_057427.1, forward strand.
CCTTTTGAATTATTGCACAAAATCTGTACGAACGAGTCGTCGCTCCAAATCGTTTAATTGGCACGAAAATCAACAATTTATCGAATGGCTTTTATGCGCCAGCGACTCGAGCACTTGGAAACCACCGGACCAGTCCGAAGGACAAAAAGAATTTGATTTCTGGACTTTCAGCTTCACGTCCCATCGGGACGGGAGGATGCGAGCGAGCCGGAAAAGCTTTCCTCCATCGCAGTCGGTCGCTACATTTTTTCAGTGAGTTTTTAGTTTGAGTTTTTAGTTGGTTAACACCAAAGCTCAAAGGATTGTTTCCCGCGGATCGATCGATCGCAGTGTGCAGCTCACCCGAGTACTGACTTTGCCCAAAGCGGTTGGAGCTGCATGGGAGAGGGTCAAAAGCACACGTCGACCGCCCAACCGTTGCGACCGCTCGCTCGGCACTTATCTTTAATTCACGCATCTTCGTATTGACACACGGCTTAGGAATAATGACCGCACTCTCGATAAATAAGCCGTCAAGCTACGCACCGAGAACTCGATGAAAAATTCAACCTCCCGAACAGTTCGAGCTTAGTCGAAATCCGGTTTCGATCCTTCCCCAAAGCTCTCTCAATAACGAACTCATTTCGATCGCGGTACAAGTTATTTGACCTCGGAATTTCCTCGTAAGAGTCTTACGAAAATTCAGTTAAGAACGCTCTTCGTCGGCGCCGACTAATTCTGCCTGGAATCACCTGTGACAACGTCTCCGAATCTCCGGCTCGAAAGAGTCCGGTCAGAGGCTAAGAAATGACCGTTTTATCGTGGATAACGATCAAAAACACTTTCCTCTGTGTTATACGCTTACAGAGCAGAATCACACTATCTTGTCTGCTAATTACACCTACAAAGTGTAGAGAGCTCCAAGAGCCTGGGTTATCCAGGCTTCCCAGAGTTTACCAACTCTCCTGGAATATCCAAAGAGCTGGAAAACCGATATTCTTCGCAGACAGCAACACGATTAAGTGTATGGAAGCTCGAGGCATATACATGCACAAAAAGTGAACCGCCCGCGCTATACATTATTTACCACCTGCTTTGTACAAAGTGAACAAATAATTAAGTGCAAAAACGCTTCCCCGTAAAGTTCGCTCTCTCTCTCTCTCTCTCATCGCGTATAACACGAAGGGAAATCATTTGAGGAGCAACTTTAAAACCGGGGTCAAAACGCACGAGTTTCCCTGCACGGACTGAGCGGTTCGCAAATCGCCATAATTCTAGCTGCATGCTTTTCATTAAAATTGAAGATAACAAAATGCTGTGGCATCTCGGCTTCGGTAGATTTCAATTTTCTGAGAAGACTTTGAACACACATTGGAATCCGATTCTTTTCTTTTTCGTTAGAAAATACATTGAATATTATGAATTCTCCGCAGCCGACGCGTTGACCCGGGCCAAAGTGTGGAGTGTATAAATTTATAATGAAAAAAAGAAGAGAAATGAATGTCTCTCGTCGCGAGATAAAAACTTTTCTGTTACGATGCTCCTCCCCGCGCACCTCTCTCGTGGCTACTCACGAAAAATGTTCTCTCAGTTTCGCTCCTCTCCCTCTCTTCTCTTTGCCCGCTTCTTTTTCCGGCGTTTTTTCTCCCCTTTTTGCTAACTACCAATTTCATCTTTTCCGCGAACGCTTTTAACATATTACTTATTCAAAGAGTTTTGCGCTTGCTCGCGCGGGCCCCGTGTACCGGTCAATCACATCCATAACTTGATCATTCTATATCTGACGAGTCTCAGCACGCCTCTGGCTCATCTCTTCTGTGCCGCGATACGAGAGTTTCGCGAAAGACATGCACCCTCCCGATGTCGAATTGCGGTCACGTGACGTAATTGGATTTAGTTTCTCGTTCGTGATCGCGTATCTGTCTCGAATGCGTTCACCGCCGATTCGACAGTTCTGTGACACTTGAATTCCTCTTTTCCGCCGCATTTTCGCCTCTCCCATTTTATTTTCACTCGAGTCTTAAGTATCGCCTATAACTTTCTGCCTTTTTTTCCCCGCAGATTGCTCCATTTTTCTTCGAGCGTTGCCACTTCCCAGACGCGATTATTTACGTCCCCGATCCCGCAGACCGTTTTGTTACCGATCGAGCGCAATCGTCGCCTCGCAGAAGCGGAAATTCTTCCATTTCCCACAGCGAGTGAATCTGCTTTAATAAATTGACAAATATCGAATGATTCGAATGAAAAATGCGCGGTTAACTGTCCTAATAAAAATCGAAAATGGCCGAGTTTCGTGACCACGATGCGACGGTGCCCTCCCACACCGAAATTCCATTAATAAGTTCAAGCACGTAAAATAAACGTAGGATCCTCTGCTATCTGTTGCGGAAGCTTTTCTTCTCAAAGATGGAACGCCTCGGCGACCGTGCTCTCGCGAAAGAAGTAATTAGAGCCACCCCCCCCCTCCGGCGCTCCGCAGCTTCCTCTCGTTTCCAGCTACAAGGGTTGACTACATTAACAACGATCACGAAGGGATATAAGGAAAAAACGTTGAAAAATAAAGGGAAACGAGAAGAGAAAGAATAGAAGGATACCAACAAGTCACTGTTTAAAACGCATTAAGCCTCTTCTTTTGCCCCTTTTTTGATCGTCAGGTTCCGCATTCCGCGACGAGAGAAGCCCTGCTCATACTCACGAGTGTAGAAGTCTCTCTGTATTTGAGTTTGAAAAGAGAGAAACGGAGCCAAGTATCAGTTAAACTTTCGCTTACTCTTAGTTTTTTTTTCGTAACTCCGGTGTGCGCGAGCTCACTTTTCCTTTTCTCCCACATTGCTCTTTGTCTTTGTCTTGACAATGAGTTCATTGCTTGTTTCTTCAACGCGTAGTTACATTAGCTTCTGTGCCGTCGTCATTTATTCCTTTTTTCTCGGCTCGTTTTTCCCTCCGGTTCTATCGGGGCTTTTTCCCCTGGTTATTCGGGCTACAGGAGAGCCGGAGAGCCGGCTAATTCATTTGGTTTCCTCCGGAGCGCCGCCTCGCGGTCGCCCGACTACGCTGCCGCGCTCTCCGCAGCGCCATCTCTTCGAATTATCTCGTTCCCTCGATTTTCCTTCTTTCTTCGGTCACGTGCACGATAAATACGATTTAACGTTTCCCGAGGACTTTTACGCGCTTACAACGCGCCGGGAATATCGGCAGCGGGGACGCAGGAACGAGTGAATACCGAAAGGGACGGAAACAGGAGTTTGGAGACGCGAACTGAGAGCGGGATGGAGAGACACGTGCAGACGCACCGCCTGCTGGTGCGTCCTTTTTTATTTGATAGTGGAACTACGCGCGTACGCTCTAAGCCACCGAGCGATAAATCAGCTCGGAAATCCACATCCAGCATCGATATACAGACGCATTTACACGGGGCGTTTTCCGCACGTTTTAGTTCCTACGAAACTGGCCGCCCGCGACGTTTCCGTCGATAATAATCAATTGCGTACACTTTCGTTGGCTCATTAATATTTGCGTGCTTCTTCAAACACTCCCGAAGCCGACAGGAACGTGGAAAAAATTGCGGTTCTCCGGCTCTGATTAGTTCGCCGTGAAACAGCCCATATAAAGCATCGCAAATACAATTTGTGTGCATTGGTGTGTTTGTGTACGGTGAGCTCTCGGTAAACGTGTTGGTTCGTAGGCCAGAGAGATCCCTACTGAGGGATAAAGAGCGAGAGACAGAGAGAGAGAGAGAGAGAAAATCGGGAGACGAGTGAAAAGCCAGGAGAGAATCCCCGGCACACCTATCGGAGCCACTCTCACGTGAACTCATTGCGATCTATGTTAGGTTGGAAGCCATTACTCCAGCTTCACCGCTGTCAATTTCAACTCTGGCCTTCCTGAAATGATCAGAGGACCGAACACACTTTGCCAACCACAAACACATTCGAAGCGGCGCACACACTCGAGAGTGTACACACACGCACGATGAGGACATTTGGAAATTTCTCTAGAGAAAACCCCGGCATTGTGGGAGCTGTGGCGAATAGCAGCCAACGGGAAAAAGATAAAGAGACAAAAGTACGTGGACGCGAAGACGAAGAGAATAAAGACGGACTGGCGGTAAGCCGCGACTGCATGCAGCACAGCCAGGCAAGAAATGAAGCTAAGAAAAAAAGGACACTCGCGAGAGCTCCCGCAAATATGAGAACGATGAAAATCTTCAATGATAATAAATCGACGATATTTGTTGTCTCTGCAGATTACAAAAATACAACGATCGATTCTCCCTTTTCCGATACTTTTATCCACTCGACCAGTTCTCATTTGTTTTCTCTTTCTCAAATATACGCCCCGGAACAATATTTATCAATGATTTGCAGCTGTAACATGCAGATTAAAAGCAACCATCTTCCAATAATTGCTCCACCTGCTGCCCCCCCCCCCCTCCCCTCCCCCCTCCCTCCTGTCCCCGACTCGGAAGTTTCTTGCCGAAGTTTACTCGTTACCTTTCAATGAAAGGCGCACACGGATCGAGAGATAAGTCCCCGGGATTTTAATCACGTTTGAATAATGCAAAGGAATCATTTGCGTTTGAATTTTGATTACTCCAGTGGAATAAATAGATTTTGTTTATCTTGATTATACGGAAAATGATAAATAGCTTAACTCCGTTGATGGAGCGTGAATAGCGTCGAGTCGCATTCCCTCCTTATTCGTCCATTAAACGAGCTCTCCTTCGTCTTTGCATTTCGTTTTATCCTTTCGTATCACCTTACCTAGAAAATTCTCATCGTTTTTCTCTCCCCCTCTTTCTCCTCTTCTTTCTTTATTCCATCTTCTCTCTAGTTGTCTCTCATGACGGTTTCTGCGGTAGATTCACACCCGGTATTCATCCCCGCCTCGCCGTTATACCCCGTAGTTGCTCTCCCGTTCACTTTGTTATCTTTAGAAAACGAGATTTCCAACTGGAATATCTGGAAGTGCGCGCTCGACGGAGCGTTTAGACGGACCTGAGGGAAAAGATCGCGAGTAAAAGATAAAGGTAGCGAGAGAGAAGGAAAGAGAGAGAGAGAGAAAGAGAGAGAGAGAGGAGGAGCGAGAAACGAGGATGGAAAAAGAACGAAAGATGAAAACCGGAAGCTCGACGAGAACCGGAGATTCTTTGGACGCCATCCACCGTGAACCATCAAAGTCGGGTAGAGACTTTTGCCTGATAGAGAAGAAGCTTTGCCATGCAAATGGATGAAAAAGATAGAATAAAAAGATTTTAAAAACACTATGAGTACGAAGAGAAGAAGAAAATGGTGGAAGAGGGGAATGAAAAAAACGAAGGATGCAAAAGTGGCAGGCCAAGTAGCCGACTGGCCAGTCCGTAGTCGATCTTTTTTCTCTCATTTTTCTTTCATTATCCTCGAAACGTGTTTTCCAGCCTCCTTTTCTCTTCCTCCTCCCCCCTGGCTCTCTCTCCCTCGGCCCGCGATCCTCGAGCACTCGAGGACGAATTTTGTTCCCGGTGCTCGATTGAAATTACGATTCTCCGATAGTAGCTGCACGGTGGAGCGTTATCAAAAGATTATACAGAGCACTTTCCAACTTTTCGTGAATCAAAGGAGTACAGTAACTACTTGCAAAAATTTACGAGAACAGCATACAAATTGGAGTTTGAATGGTCTTTCATAAATTCAATGAAATTTTTGCATGCCTCGATAATTAACCTGGAAATTAACAACGCAAGGCCCACTTTATTATGCATTTATTCGACTCGGATAACACACGCAATCGATAATAAAGTCCACAATATTGTCGAGACGATGATAATTATATTCACAATTTTATATTGTTATTATTGAAAATGAGAAATTCATTAAAAACTCACTGGAAACTCGACACCGCGTCGTTGTAGTCGCGTATGCTCCAACAACCGCTACGTTCACCAATACTCTGAATATACTTGCCAGCGTTCCGGTTAAAGGCGCAAAGTCTCTGTATCGTTACCGATACTTTGCTCTTCGTATTCGAGAAATATATTCATTTAGCCTGTCGTTGACAAAAGCAACGTTCTATAGATGCGCCGCAGCAATGGAGAGAAAGAGGGATTGTCGTAGCAGCAAAATTAACGTGGCAAACTTTGTTATATGGCATAGTTGACGCAAGATAATCGATTAAGACTCTCAGTTCTCTATTCTGTATAACTTATAGTTATGCACCGAAGTGTGTGTGTGCTCAGGCTCATCCCCTCGTCCTTTCCATTGTCGCTCTCTTCTCTCCTCCTCGTCTCCCTCGTCGCTCCTCTACGACCCAAGGATAGCGGTCTCTTGGTATGGTTGAGAGTATTTTGTGGCTTGCGGCATATGTACATCCATAATTTTGCTCAACTGCCGTCGAGTAAACTGCTTGTATAGCTATAGTATATTAGCGTTGACATCGACTATCTGTCTGAATGCTGTCGTGAGTTCACCCAAAGTTTTCCTCAAGTAGGGAGAAGCTTCCGCATCTTCCTTCCATCATCGATATATACATAGATCTTTATTTCGTCGCATACACGGGGTGTCCGGGGTCGCTGGTCGAGGGTCGAGGGGGCGGAACGAGTTCTCGAGCCCCCAACGTGGGAAGAGCTATTTTTCCAGTTTTTTTCCGAGCATCGATTGGTTGGACATTGACATTTAATTAGTGATGGTCCGTCCCGAAATGCTGCCGAGTTCCTCCTCCAAGGGCTCGAGCTCCGGGGCACTCGTCGCAGAGTTTTTTTTTCCAAAATGCCATCGAACGATGGTGGGTTAGTGATGAGAAAATTGAAGCGGAAACTCTATTCAGAATGTCATGGTTCTCCTGGCTCACCGGTGCCTGAGCCAACTTAAAGGACACCCTGCTCTCATGCAGTTTCCTATTATTCGATAAGCCAACTTATTCGAGCGAAACGAGTTGAGCCCCGAGCCTCCCCCACTGCTGCCTCCGCGTCGAGAGCCTTCACCCCAAGGTATTGAACTACTTTGGATAACCTAAAGAGTACAGTTCCCCTTTTCTGGCTGAATGCGCACGAAACACTCGGTCCCAAGTTGATAGAATAGCTGCACGAGCGGGCTGCACTTGCAAACACTTGAGAGCAGGACCCTCGGAAATATCCTCTGTTAATTCCGGCTGCACTACTCAATTTCGACACAACGCAGGCTCCATATTTGACTGAGCAAACGTACTCGAGGACGATGTAGATATGGGCAGGGTGGGCAGGGATCCGCAACGTGTTTTATATCCTGTATGTTTGTATTCGAGTCTTTCGGGTCGAAATTGCGCACATCACTCGACGGGCTCTGATTTTAATGAAAATGGAAACTCAGCTCAGGCGAATGTCGTTCGCTCGGTCACTGTTTACGAAATAAGGTGGAAATTGTTTCGTCTCCGGTGCGTTACCTCGGACAAAATTGCGACGAAAAGTAGCACGGCAACGAGCTCCTCGGCTCGTCGAACGTCAAGCCCATGCTCCAATTGTTAATTTCAGGGTTTATGGAACTCCGTGAAAATCAAGTCCGTCATACACCGGCGTGCATCTAATTATGGAACTTCGGCCATACAAATGAGTCGCGGTGAAAGGAAACGCAGGGAAGGAGAGAGCCGAAGGCAAAGAGAAAGAAAATCGATAGTGGAAGGTATTTCTAGTCCAATAGGGCCAAAACTCCTGGGGTATGGGCTTCGCTTTCACCGGATGCTTCATGAATTCTCCATTGACCATCGAACGCGGGAGATTCCCTATCGTTCTCCCTGGAACATAATGCACATATATATTCGTGGTTTCGCATACGGCTCCTCTCTAGCTCCGCTATACTTATCGAGGCATCTCCATTACCTCGGGATTAGTGTGACCTGCCTTCGGGCTACGAAATCTTGAGGATTCCACCTAAATTTCAAGCCCTTTCACAGGGATCCTCGCATGTTTGTTTGCTTGCACGTATGCGGAGGTATCGGCAAACGAATCCTTCATTGCGTTCGGCTCCTCAAATCCAGCTCGGATGCCTCGATCGAACCTCCGGAGCACACAGCATTTCGATTTTCCCCCGAAATAAACCGCGGTTCAGCATTTATTGGAGCTTTTACTTTGTGCCGGGCACACAGAGTTCCTCGATCGGTTAATCGACGGAAGAACATGCAGGTTTGATCCTCCGGGCTTCTCTCGCGTATAGATTCAGCGATGAATGAATAACGAGTTTTGCCGATGGGTCAGATTGTTCCTTTGTTATTTCCATTCCGATTCGAGTCGAAAGTAATTTTCATTCGAATTTAACGAGCTTGAACACTCTCCGTTTCATTTTCGTCTCGCAATGAAAAAAGAAGCAACGACGTGAGCTCGACTCACGCTGGATTAATCCGAGACGATGCTTTCCTTCGCGATTCGAAGTGTTTGGATTATGCAAAAATGCGATCACGGATAACCGCAGGCCGGACCAGGGGCAATTTAACGAAAAATCATTTTTTAGCGATTTTGATTTTGTCAAATTATACATTCCGGCACAGATTCTCTCTGAACGAGACTCGGAGCTGTGTACGCACATTCTGCGAAGCTTAATAGCCGCAATTTTGGGCCGTACTCGAATGCACCGTTCGCACCACTGAATGGAATCAATCAACGTTGAATTTTTGATTATAATCAAATCCCAATTTATCCGCACGTTCCTATGTACCCCCACATCGACAGTGATCGAGTTACACTGTTCCAATGTTTTATGTGAACATTTTGATGGTCTTATGGGATTCCACACGGGGTAAGGGTGCATCGATAAGCCATAATTGCAACTCCTGTACGTCGCACTCGCTCATTAATGGGGCATTGACACCGAATCGCGAGCATTAAAAAGTCCTCGGAAATCCTGGTTAGCTCGTTGTCCCTTGATTCATGTTTATCGCAGGTCAATTTGGATTAAAAACCTCCGAGCAAGCACAAGCACTTTTTGTTTTTTAAGCCCTTCACCACGGCCAGGCTTGAATTATTGGCTACGGCGATTCAATCACTTTCCCTTTTTTTCGCTCATAAATTTCTACCTCCGTGTTGACGAAGCTTTTCATCCGTTTATGTTTCGCCACATTTTCATGTATTTTACCATCCGTCATTGTTGTTGCCATCATACAATGATGCTGCATTTACAATGCAGTGTGTTAAGGCCTTATACACACTTGCAGCGGGCGAAAAACCTCATTTTCTTCAATTTTTTTTCGACAAGAAAATAAACGTTTGTTGAAAAACTGTGAACGACATTCATTAGTACATATTTTGGTGCAGTTGTACATTTTTTTCATCAAAAAATTTCTCATGGCCCGACTCCAGCTGTATTCCGCAGTAGCACCTTTTTTGAGCATCAGTCGCGGTGGACGTGGTAACCAAAAAAACTATTAATCCAATCTATACCAAATTTGTATCACTTATTATGATAATAGCTTGAGTCTGGACGAAGGATTTGTAAAAATTTTGATTTAAACAAAAAATGCCGACAGTTTTAACACAAAATTCATTTTTTGCGGTGCTAAATTTTCGGTTTTTTTGTTACAATTTTTTTTTCCAACAAAATACGAAATACAAAATAGTTTTTTAGTAGTCGTGTCCACCGCAAAGGTATTTTCCAAAAAAGACGATTCTGAGATAATCGCGTTTAAGGTAGGAGTCGCGCGACAATCGATATTGGACGAACTCGTGATTTTTAAATTATATCATTTTGACGTGATAAACTTTCATATGGCTAAAGGATTTAATAGGTTACCGAAGATTATATAAAGAAATTTACGATCAAAAATATAAATATAACACGGCATCTTATGAGAAACCCATCCCGCCAACACTATGATTCCAGAATTCATTTCCTTATCGATTAGATATAGTTTATGATAAAATTGCTCCTCATACATTATATTATAAAGATTCCAATCTGACCATAAAAATATAGGGCCATCGACTCGTTCGAAGAGAATTTTCAAAATAATCTCGATGAAAACTCAGAAAATGGCAGGAAATCGACTGCCATGAACTGGCTCGATATAATTGGCAACGTTAAGAATGTATACATATACGTATACTTTTCGTGATAGCCGGCGAGTTTGGAGGCTAGGATATCTGTCGACTGTCAGGTGAGAAGAGAACCGACATAAAATAAGCAATCATAAGATATTTTTAATAATAAATTATTAAATATGATCTTGTATAAATTTATACGAATACAGTTGAAATTGCCCTAAGATTTATTCAATATAGAAAACCTTTCTTATAACCTATTTTACTTCGACGACGATTTATAAATAGTCATTTGACCATAGAGTCGCGCGACTTTTACCTAGATTCGATTATTAGACGACCGCGCGCACCAGGTGGTCCGTTGAAATACCCATAGCTACGAACCTGATGCTCCGATCTTTATGAAATTTAGTGAGAATTATCTTCAGACATTGTACTTGAAGAATATCTAATAAAAAAACACGATTTTTCCGCCCATACGGGTTTATATAAGCCCTTAAGCCTGAGAATTGTGTACCGTGAATTTCCCTCTTTCCGGAGCTTTTCCTGCTGCTACGATAGCACAGCGTATATACGGCATTGATAAAAATCAACTTTTCCGCGGATTCTCGACGAGCATTTAGCCAGGATACCTGGGCCTTTATCCCTCGTTGAGGCACCGAAGCGTCGTAAAGGAAAAAAAGGCGAAGGAAACGTCGATGGAGAAAACGGAGAATGAAAGTGTCCATGCAAACGTACGGAAATTTTCAATGATATCCCATTTTTCCAGGTTCCTTTTTCATCCAATATGCAGACACATATCCGGCTGGATGAAAAAGCTTGAGACGGTCTGTCGAGAAGTGGCGGAAGCTTCTCGAAAATTGTTACGATGCTCCGAACGTAAAAATACTAAAAATTCATTGAAAATTTCAGCATTACGGTGGAGAGCATTCCATCGTTGATTTTCAGTAGGATCGCTCATTTTCAAAACTCTTTGAGTCTCAATTGATATTAATTTGAAATTCGAACAAACTTGAGCCTGTTATCCGGTTTGGAAAAGCTCGATCATCCTGCAGTGTCCTCATGACCTCGATATCAATTGGAAATTTAAAAAAAAACGCCACTAAACGCGGATATTCATTTTGCAACTTGCGTCGTTGATCGAATATCCTTCCGGGTGCTCTCTACTCATTCGTATATGGATTTTTTGAAACGATAGTAAAACACGAATATTCGACGGGAATGGACAAGTTGTTTCGAAGGAGTTTGATTTTCGCGTCGTTCGAGATTGCGAGGGTATCGGAGAGGATCTATTCATGAAAATTTGTACCCCATCGAATCGAGAGCGGAAGTGAGAAGCCGTATATGTGGAAGGAAGAAAGCTGATTTCCTTACTTCACATTTTCGTTTTCCCCATCCCGAATATTTATTCCAATACTTCAAAAGGATTCGGGCACACCGGCGCGGCTGGTCCCTGCTTTCCCAGATTCGAGAATCGTTAAAATAGCTTTTCTTTTATTTCCTCCTTGGAAGATCCTTCGATTTGGAATCTCGGACGAAGGGTCAACTGATATTTTCTAAGGGATGAAGAAATTTATGCTCCTCGTGTCGAGAGTCGTCCGCTCTGAAGCTGCTCGCCACTCTCGTCTCGACTCAGTTCACCTTTCCACTTCTCAAAGCCCGTCGAAATAAAATTCTCTAGAAAACAATGCAGGAGGCGAAGGATCCAACTCACTCGTACCATTGAAACCGTAGCTTTGGAAATTTCGGTTCTTCTCAAAATATTTTCAAAGACTCGAGAATTTTGGCAGTTTGCGAATTAAGAAGCGAAAGGGAACAGCCGAAATTGGTGCTTCCCCTGCTCGTTCGAACTCATGTGCTCGTGGTGAACGTGAAACGGCCCCAAAGATTGTCCTCTCACCACATCCACTGCGCTGACGAATCAAAGGGCGTAACCGTCGAGAGCCAACGCCTTCGTCAGCGTGGGTCAAGTCCTTTTGTTTGACAGTCCCTTAAACGTCAGTTCATAGAAGTTACGTCGTTTTAACTCTAACCATTTGATATAATACCCACACAGGGGACATGCACACCGAGAGCGTATTATTTCGTAAGGTAGAAAACGGAAATTCTGCAAGCTCGTGTACTCCTGTGCCACGTAACGTGTACTACAGGCTGAGCTGTACGCTTTTGCAGTAGTATAGCTCAGGGTAGTATGCGCCTTGGCCACAGAGCTTATCCCATCGTCGTAACTTTTCCTCCGGCCACATTTCTGAAAGCCTAGCAGGCTTAAACCTTTCTCTATCTCTCCATCTGCCCCTCTTTCGTCTCCCTCCGTTTCTCTCTCGTTCTCTCTCTCTCTCTCTCTCTCTCTGTGGCATTTCGTACCACAGTGATATATTTCATAAATGCACAAAGTCTGAGATTAGCATGGTCGAAGGTTCACAGACACTAAATGCACTCCTAAGTGCCTTACGTAACTTAATTGCTCCTGTAAATTCGCAAACGCTTTGAAATCCGCTCATTTCATCCTCCGTTAAGAATAACCACGCCTGACAAATCGGGCTCGTCACAATTTTCCAAGTCTTCGACGATTTTTCCACCTTTCGCTGCGAGTTTTGAAGCTCGATATCGACGTCAAGATGCTCGGAGCTCACGTCGCGTCTCCCTGACGAAGTTCGAACCTTTCGTATCGTCCTTTTCGATCTGCGCGCAGTGTTCCGGTATGCCTCATCGAACTAGACTCTCGTGCGACACACGATCCCCTTTTCTTTCATGTTTAACGGATGATATTAATAAAGCCTCTCGCCTTTGTTCATCGTCATCGAGTTTCGTGTGCACTGACTTTTACAACTCGCTCTACGCAGTCTGCCGATTCTCGTTATGCTCGATTGCTCTTCTATAAGCACGAAGTCGCGCGACGAATACTCGATAATGCACGACCGCACTAATACCGTTTCGGTAACAGTTGGGATGAGAGTACTCGTCGCGATCTTCGTTAACGAATATTCAACAAAAAATCCAATAATCGTTTTTGCTGATTAAGGTATTCATTTCACGAAACCGAATATTCTACGAATAATTGATTTTGAAGGGGGGAAACGAAATGTTGGGATGACTAAAAATTCGGACAGCTAAAATCTCGAAGTGATAATATGGAGACAGATTAATTCGAACAGAGCTTTGAGTGTCGAAAATAAATACAGTAGAAACGACAGGGTTCGGAGCACGTTTACATAGAAAAATAGAATGTAACGATCGCACATGGAAGGACGACTGAAATATCGGTTTTCCGAAAATTTGACAATCACTCTTTCGATTCCTAAATTACTACGATGAGCAGTACTGTGAATATTCACTATTTCGTAAATATAATAAGGAAAGACTAAAATATTACTGAGGTTGAAGTACTGAAATACCAAATAGTCGAGTGGTCGAAATGTCGAAACGCTGGAAAGTCGATTGATCGAACTAGATAAATGCAGTGGAGCTCGAAATACACGCGTCTCACTGACTCACTCACTCAGACCGGTGATCTCCAATTTAAAACATCGTCATTTTGACTTTCGCCTTTTCGGGTCATCGCCATTCCGCGCATATCCAAGTTTTACAGGCTCGAAAAATTCATTTTCGATTCTTTGCTACTCTATATTTTGGCCTGTCTATAAAACAACTACTCGCTCCATTTTGAATTCGAAAATATGAACTTTTGACATTCGTATGCTGGTCTGTTAAAACGGCGCATTCGAAATGCAAACTGAATATTCGATTAAACACGTAATTCTGCAATTCCGTTGTTCGACATACTGTACCCCACCCATTTTAAATAACAGTAAAGTAAAAGTGCATGCGAATAGATTGGCGGGCCAGGTTATCGAACATTTAATAAAGAATTGAAACTTGAAAAATGCAGGAGCTTATGGAGATTCCATCGTCATGAAATTTCTATTTAATAATTCGTGTACTAAATAATTCTAAATTCCCGATACAAACTGTCTCACGGGTGGGAAAAAAATGTAAAGAATCCACAGCAACGATAAAAATGAAGGGTCACCGAATGCTCAAAAGAAGCAAACTGCAAGAGTTTCGTTCGCTCGTGTTCACTCTTACTTTGATTAATCGAACGCGATTTCGATGCTTGGCGACATTCGTCATTGTTTCCCAGGCCCCCAACCAGCCTCGTCCCGTTGATGAGCTTTCATCCAATTACGTTTTCGGCCATTGGGAGAAGCAGATCTGCATAAAATATATTGAAAATGACATTAGTCGTGGGTGGATCACCGGAGGGTCGTAACTGCCTTTTTTTCCCCACGTCAATATATCAATCAATCGATCCATAATTTCCCATCAGACTCAATCGCGAGCGTTCTCAATTCGTGTGCTGATCTCGAGAGCCCAAACGACAATAGATCTTCTCGATACATTGAAATAGTGTAGGAATGCGGCGGTGCTGCGGGTCTCGAGAGAATTTTGCACGACTCGCGTGTGTGGTTGAAGCAAAGCAAATCGAAAGTTTTTCCATGTACCTCGCTGTGCACGGCGTGCGAGAGCAGGGAGGGAAGAAAGGATGCATTCATGTACTATTTACGTGGAGTTGCTTTAACGCACTTCCACAAAATATGCGGATAAAGGAGAGATTGCGCGAATAATATTATAAATAAATATGTCTACATGGGGGAAGCATTGCACTTTCAATCGAGGCGAACGTGGTCCTCGCTATATTTATGTCTCTTCTCCCCGCGCGTGTTGTTCGCCCGTCTCTATGGGCGGGTTCTGGGCCATTACAAAATAACGCCCGACGCGAATATTCAGATTCGATAAAGGTGCTTAAATCGATGGAAAAAAATGATAATATTTTTGCAGGATTGCGGAAGAAATTCTCGAACTTCGTATTCCCATTTTATGAAAATTCAGAAAACGAATTTTCCTGAAGAACGAAATTCAAAGAGAATTTCTTTCTCCCTCCTTTTTCACATGGTTTTTATTTTTCCTCAAGTTTTATCCCCTGAAAAACCGTTGACAGTACCGACAACGCTAAAACGAGCTCCGAATCGATCATCGCCGTAATCGATTAACATCGATAACTCCAAGATGTGAATTAACCCGTTTTTTTTTCATGTTTGCTCGTCTCCCCTTTTTATTTACACACGCGAGTACAGTGTACGATGAAAAACCACGTGTGCGAATCGATTGCGGTAATAACACTCGAGTCGCGGCGTCGAATATCTGCCGCGCGTATACGCGCGGCGCGGTGTAAAACTTTTTTTTGTTGCGTCCGTTTTTTTGGTGGGAAGGGTCGCGAGGCCCGGGGGGGAAGGAGGATATATTCTCGGCGTCGTTATACACCATCAGCAGACACCCAGGATCCCAATCGTTTTCCCGTTCGCCCCGCAGCCATCAATTTAGCACTACCGTACGCCTGCTGTTAAATTTTATCTTCGCTACCCACTCGTGCTCGCGCTTTCTCTATCCACTTTCACGTGCACGCATGCAAACACATTTTTCTTTTTGTATATGCCATGAGTATTTTCACAAGTTGAAGTTGCAGTCGGCGTGTTTGGAGCTGTGAATCATCGACAGCGGCGAGTAGAAAGCAAACGATTTTTCCACCATTTTTCCCCTTTATTGCGGCTCTCGGGGCCTCCTTCGGCCCTCCGCTCCTTTCCTCTTTCCGAGGCTCTCGAGCTTCCCGAAGAAAATATGGAAAATGACCTTTCGAACTTTGACCTTCGACCCCCTTTGTTACCCTCCGCGCTGCTCCCACCCTTAATCTTATATTTAGTTCGAGGTATTTACGGGCTAAGTGGAATTATCTCCGGACTCTTCATTCCCTCATTCCGAGTCGCATATTCTTCCCTCCGAGCAGCCACTTCACCACCGTCCATTTCATCTCGCAAATTATGCACCTGTAATTCCCCCATTTTTATGCGGTCATTTTCCTTTTCAAATTTCACTATTCGAAAAGAGACGAAGGATTTTTATTCCATTTGAATTCTCACTGAATCTCATTTTTTCTTTTGTTCCAGGCAGCACAGCTTCGATCGCATCTTGCAGTTTGATTCTGATGACTGCGAGTCTCTTCGCTCTCAGAACGATACACGGATAGTCTTCTCATTCGTAGGTAATTTTTTCTCATTTTCTCTCTACGACTCAACAGCGGAAACGTTGCTCATGAATACGAGCATGAAGATCTTTCCGCTTAAATCCTGTGGTAACTGCAGCTTTCGAAGTGACGCCAAACCGTCCTCGATTAAAAAGGCCCGCTATTATGCAAAAGTCCGATGAAAATTGAAACTCAATCCACTTTCGTTTTTCGTCGTATGCCCGTGTTTAAAAATTCTGTCAACTCTATCGTAGCACACGCGATTATTACACAAATACAAATATCTCGTGCGCGTTTGATTCGACGGAAAATGCTTTTGATGAAATTAATTACTCGGTCGAACATGCGCGGAAGTACACACGAGTAATATGAGCTTTTTTTAATACGTGCGGAAAAAGTACATAAAGTTTTATCTGTTCGGGAATTATTCTGTCCTCGCTGCATTCTCTCGTTCCAATATAAATCGGTTGATCTTTTGCTACTGGAAAATTGGTTAAAATCGATGTAGAAAGCCCCCGACGAATGTGTATCCCTTGAATCGGTTCGGTGCCGCTCGCTTTTTACTCGCTGCACAGCACAATTCGATCTCGGCTATAATCCGCACACGCTTACCACTTTCCCAACCAGTTTCGATCGCTTTCCCGATTGAACCTCCCCCCCACCCCTCTTTTCTCTTTTTCTACATTTCTCTCATGCGGTTGTGCCATAAATGTGCTCGCACGGGCCGTCTCGCGTTGAATATCTGCATTAATGAATTATTTCTCAATCAATCGAACAAATTGAAGTCATTTTAGTCGCCTCTATTTTTGTGAATTTTACGTGTGATTTGAATGAAAACGGAATGAAACAGCGTCGAGGATCACAAATCGACGAAATTTTGCTCCTTAACAATCAGCGGGCAGAAGCACTCCGAATAGCCTGTACATAAACGGTTGCGCGTGTACGTACAGTAGTTTCGGGGACGAGGAACTCGATCAAAGGACACTCGCCCTGATACTGTTCTCGTGGCTTTGGTCACTAGAAAATGGGGGAGGCAGTGAGAGATTGAGAAAGGAGAGGAGAGCACGGTAGAGAAAGAGAAAGCTACGAAAGTTACTTTAGCCCCTTTATCGTTTTAATTAAACGTTTGTAAATACGTTTTTTCACTCCTCTCCCCGGCCTCCCCTTCATTCTTTCTAATCAAAGTTTCTCTCTGTAGTGCTTAAAATGCAGCCTCGAGAGATCCGCGTTTTATGTAGTTCACAGGAGCTTTTTTTCAACTTTGTACACTCTCTTTTTTGTCCTTCACCGCCTGCCTTTGCTCCACGTTTTATTGGATACGATTCACAAATTATTCCGCGGTAACGATGAAATCGGACTGATGATGAGGTGACGTCAATCCGCGCGCCTTCCAAAATACGAGGTTCACGTGATTCAACGTGCCCTTTTTTCCCTCGCACTAAATTATTCAAACACGCGATCATCCCTCGACCGAATACCTTTTCACGTGTTCAGGGTGAGTCTGCAACTTTGGCTCGTCCGATCGAGCTTTTCACAAACCTCCGCAATAAATATTATTAAATCCACCCTTTCGGATTCTCTTGAGGAATGGGTTAAAATTATTCAATTACGCTCAGTTTTCGTGCATTTCAGAAATTATTCGAAAATTCGTTTTTTGCAAACGCGAGTGACGCATTTCCAAATCGAACTGTTTTCTGCCCAACTCACAAAAGTGCCGTTGAAATGCCCTCGGAGGCTCCGAAGCGAACCGAGGTTTCCGATATTCTTTGGAGTCGTAAGGAGTAAAGTGGATCAGTTGGCGAAACGTCGTTTGTTGCCTTCTCATTTTTCCCGGATGCCTCAGTGCAGGACCTCCAGAAAGCCATTACCCCGAGAGCAGCTCTTAAAACAAATATTTGTTTACACATAAACGAGGGCTCTTTACATGCTTTCCATCACAGTGGAAAACAGCTCGAGAAATTATAATAAAACATTCGCTCGATTCTTCCTTTACATTAATTCGAATGTTAATTTCTTCTAATCACAATTTTTCGATGTTTCCGTTCCAGGCTTTATTCCCAGAGTAACCGACCAACGTAATCCGTTTTCATCTTCAAGATTCCACCCCAACAATCATCAACGACCATTCGAAACTGGGCTTTGGGATCGATGAAAATGAGGAGAAACAACGATGCGTGTAATATAGAAAAATTTATAGAATGTGAATGTATAATCTCGTCGTCTGATCGTAACGTCGTTTCCACTGGTCCACGAAAGCTGGGAACACGTTTCTTTTCAAAACTAATCGGTAATAGAAATTAATTAATGAATAAGAAGGGAGGAGAGAAATGAAGACATATCGCGATCATTTGGACGCTCTCAATAAAAAAATACATGTGACGCGACAATACGGAGGGAGAGTCAAGGAGACGGAGAGGGCGGTGCAAGAATAAAGGGACTTTGGTGAGACGATTCGATGAGATGAAAATATATGAATGGTCTTTGCGGTCGACGCTGAAGAAAATTTCTCGAAAATACATCAAATGTATTTGGTCTACGGTGTAAAAATATTTTGTGTCAATTCTTGCGTCAAATTTTCAAGGATCCAAACATTTATATATAGAAATATATAGGAAATAGTACTTGGAAAGCTTACGAGTTAAAAGTCGTCGCAAGTTCGACGTCGAGACTCTGTCGTGTCCCTAAAATAAAAACGAAAAACAAGAGAACGGCGCGAAATTTATATTCTCGTTATCATAGGGCACACACTTTTATCTACGATTTAACATATGTCCAAAGATTAAGTGAACAATCATGCCGGAAGCTAACGAGTCAGGCGGTAAACAAACCAAAAATACAAATAAAACAAAGAACCCACAGGGCCAGGTGGAATCACACGAGTTTAAAACAGGGTAGAAAACATTTTGCCAAAGTGTCGTTGGACCTTCGTTGGAACGTAAATTTAACAATTTTCGCATTTTCATTATTTTTTATTCTCATCAACTCATTTATTTGCTATCTCTCAAGAGAGAATCGATATTTTCCATCGTTCACGATGAACCAAGAGAGCAACAGTTTTTCTGAGCACTCGAAGAATGCCTGTGAAAAAATGCATCAACTTCCATTTGTCGGTAGTGCACAGCGATACCGAAGAAACGACTATTTCAAAATCAACGCAAGCTGAAAAAGTTGAGCACCAAAAAATAGCGATAATAATAGTAATAACTGTTGAGTATGAATATTTTCGTAGATAATTCACCTCGCAATTTCGTGCGTTCAATTCAGCACCTTCGAAAGTGTTCTTTTCTTCGTGTCTCTGTTTTTTTTTCTCTTGGAATCACTTCAACTTGTGACACTTGTGAAGAATTATTCGTCAGTTTGAAGTCTGAATGAAAAAAGTATTCTCCAAGTTTCTCGCCTCTCACGTCTTTCTAAAGATGCTCAAGTACAATAAAACCGTTTTTCTTTTGTTTTCGAATAAAAATAACCAAAAGCGTTGATAAAATGAGTTCAGTGCACGTAAATATCTGAATATTTGATCGAACAAAACCTGCATTGTGACTCAATTGGTTTCAAATTATTCGCCTTAACGAGCAGGTGAAAATGAGCAAAAATAAGCATAACACAGACACACAAACTCACACAGAGAAAATAAAAAAACTAAACTTTTTATCTCGTTGTAATTTTGTACGATTAATCTCTGTCCGGCTAGTTCCAGACTCGTGTACATTGTAATAATATACAAATGAATTAGTGATTGAATATCGACGATTAAATGACTGTACCTACTATAAATAATATTGTTGCGAGACGAAAAAGCGAGAGAATTTGTTATCTATATTGTATTTTTAAAGAATCACTTTATCGGCGGGTCAGAGCCTCTCGGCTGCTAAATACGCGGAGGTCACTTTTTTCCTAGTCTCACCACTAATCATACGAAACCATTATTAAAACTAAATACCAAATATTTCATTCACAACAAATGATGGCGTTAAATTAAGGCATTGTAAGCGTCATATTAATAGGTTAGATTAAAAAATAAATAAAAAAAAAGAAGAAGAAAGGAACAGATGAGAAGGAGGAACGAGACAAGAGCGTTTATCGATGGGTGATCGATAAAACGCGTTGTTGTTGCTTGTATAAAATTGTCCATACACTGCGTTGTTATACGAATAGGAAAAAAAAAAAAAATAAAAAAAATAAATGAACGAAAAAAAAGTGAGAAACGAAAGCATTTTTGTGCTCGATCATTTCGAAAACCTCTCAATCCTCTTCGGCTCTGCGAACGGTTCATTTCACCAAATGATTTATATTTATGGCAAATCCGATTATGAAAACATTCGTTTTTATGGGTGAAAAAATAAATAGAAAATCATTGGTGCGGGAGGAGGGGAAACGCGAATCTCTCTTCGCGTTTGACTCTAGCGTGGAAAGAAAGCTCGGAATTGCGTTTTTTGCGGATAATGGCTCGTACTCATATTGATTATCGATCCAAAGGAAATAAAATGAAGTGGAGAAATGAGTTGAGAGAAAGAGGAAGACGGGGAGACGTATAGCGCACAGTTTGAAAAAGAGGCTCATCGAAAGTTTCACTTCGGGATTACAGAGGGCACTTGACAATGAGGATAATGCAGTTTGTTTTTTTTGGGGGGCGGGATTGCTGGTAATAGCCTCGTTTCGCACTGTATATGAGAAGGGGGTTCGATGTTCGACTCGTTTGTTGAAAATAAAGGAAGTTTGGGGTCGCATTGTCCCGCGTAATCACTGGCTTATTGAGAGCCTTTATTTTCTATTGGCAAAAAAAAGGAAAAAAGTCTTTTCCTCGACGCGGCTCGAGGTTAGCGTCATTCGCAAGCATCGCGCCGGCGGGAGCTCCGAACCACGAGAAAGAGACCGAGCGGAATTGAAGTGGGTGGTCGCGAGCGCGCAGGCGGGAGGAAAAAGGAAAGGAGAATGGGGCAAGGGTGAAAAACAGGGTGGAGGACAAAAGAGAGAGACAGAGGGTGCGGAATAAAAAGCATTTCTATGGCGGAAAGTGGTCTCGGAAGTTGGATCCTTGGTTGGTTAACGCCTAACTCCTTCTTTCTCTTCTCCCGCTCGCGTTTTTTATTCTCTTTTTCTCTTTTCTCTAATTTCTACTTTTACCATTGCTCCTTCTTTTTCCACACTTTCTCTCTATTTCACTTTCTTCCACTCCTAATTACTTTCGCGCTGTAAAAGCTTCGTCACCCGCCGAATTATTCTTCCTTTGATTTTTACTTGAAAATCTCATCATTTTTCCACCATTTTTAGTCATCCCTTTCCATCGCACCGACTCCCCATCGGCTCCCAGCGCTATCGATACCTCGGTCACTGACTTTTTTTATCACTTTCGACCAGACTCCTTTGACAGCCTGCGCTCACCACGCAAATACTCTAATTGCCGATGCTTTTCGAACGTTATCCTTCGACGAAGTGTCTCCTCGAGCATTATTTTGGGCTTCGCGAGAGCATCGGATTATTTTAAGGTCCGTCTGTCGCTGCGGAGTAAATCAATCCGTCTGTCGACGAAATCAATCTCATTTCATAATTGACACGCTTTACTCCATTGCGGTTATGATTGAGCGGGAGAACAGTTGCCCGGCGGAACGTTTTCCCTTCGCTGATGCACTTCCAACGCGATATAACGTTCGAAGTGAACGAGAACATGCGCAATTTGGGATCGGGCTTGTTATAATTGTGCAACTTATCCATATTCAATTATTCTCGAGCTCATAATTGTTTGGCAAGCTTTTTCAACGAAATAACAAGGAAATGAAATACGAGCGGAGCGTTCGGCCGGTGCGGTTAGCGTGTTTGGTTCAGAACCAGGCCATTTGGGGGTTCAATGGTACGAATGTGGGGCTCTCTCTCATGGATTCGCCGCTCGAAAATGAAAATATGGGCGTGACTAATGGAAATCTGATGGTTTAACCGCATAAATTAATGGCCGAGCAACGAGCTCGCGGACAACGTTTTTCAACATTTGTTACGGATTTATAAAATGGAGGAGCCAACTTGAGATCGGTTGATGTATCGTCGCATCGGCTTTCGAGCGAGTTAACCATTCTCGTGGTGCAAACGCAGCGGCTGAAGTTGCATGTATCCATAAAAATCAATTGCGCGGCCACGAGCACGCTGAAAAAAGTGGGAGGAATGATTTCCTCGGCTAAGTCTAACGAATGGAACGCGGCAGGGATTTGTCGAAATCTGGATTTATTTTCTCGCAATTTCGATTTTCGTAGCCGATTAAAAATGATGGAGAAACCGGCGCCAGAACCTGGGTTTCTAGCGGTTATTTCCCGTGGGAAATCGAGTCGTTCATCCCGGAGCTGATTGTCTCGTGATTAAGACTCTTCAAAGCTGCTTCCCGGAGGCTGAAAAAATCGGATAAATGCAGGTGAGAAACTTTTTAAAGCTTCCCTCAGTCTTTCTCCTCTCTTTTCTCGTGCCTTTTCTGGCTCCACGTGTGAAAGCCTCGTCAAAAAAGCTCAAAAAAGACGCGTAACGCGTTTTCTTCGTTTCTGCTTTTCTCTCTCTCGTTTCTTCTCACCGCGACTCACTCGTCGCGATGTTTTTTTCTTCTTCCCCCCTCCGCGGCTCTCCCGCCTTTTCTTCTCTTATTTTCGCTCTCTTTCCGTTTTCTCTTTCCGCGTCACTTCCGTTCTCCACCGCGTATACTACGTCCCGTAGAAATGGATTGTGCGTCAACGCTTTGGCAGTGCTTTCCGTAGGGATGAAAGGGTGCGAGAGGGAACGGGATGAGGGTTGAATAGCCCGAGCCTCGCGCGGAGCGCAAACTCCGCGATATTTCGCGCAAGCTCCGAACGCCAGCGAGCCCGAAACATTCAGTGTCTCGTGAGAACTCTCTCGCGTAGTACACGCGATTCCCTCCGTCTCTCAATCTCCATTATTTCGGGACGAATTTTGCCCGCGAGTATTTACAAAGCGTTGCTCAGCCGGATGAAAAATTCCCAAGTCTTCGTCTCCCTCGATCTCGCCTCGCACCGAGATCACCGTCGACGAAATGTGTCCTTTTTCGAAACGGTCAATCTCCATCGGAATTAAAATTCCACTCGTTCCTTCCGGATGTTGACTGAAACCATAATTCAGGTGGGAGCGAGCCAAACGGATAAATACGTGACTGAGTTTTGGGAGGGGAGGGGAGGGGGGGGGAGGGAAACGATGGAAATAACGAGAAAAATAAATAGCGGCACGATGTGCTGAATTGAGGTTCCCTCACGCGAGCGTAAACAGAAAATAGGATAAAGTGAAGAAGCATGAAGAAAAAACTGTGTGCTTGTCAAACGAGCCGGTGAATCTGAGCTGCTTCCTGAATAATCGGCGAATCCTTTGATGGATTAACGACCAGCTTCCAAGCTCGTGAACCAGCAACAAAGATGCGGAACTTTCGTTGAGAATTTTCTCGCCCCCGTGATATTTTTATTTCGTCTTTCGGTGAAATACAAAAGTACACGAGTGCGCAATCTTTTCGGCGGGGGAGGGGTGCGAAAGAGCAAGAGGCAGAAAGACGCTTCGAGAGGCGATGTATTTTACCCGATGTCTGTGAGCTTATAAATAATTCATTTTGCACCGTAGAAGATCGAGAGGTTGCAACGGTGCGCGAGAATTATTACGTTCGAGAGATATAAATACACAGCGAAGTACATCTGTGCGCGTATTCTATAGATGTACATACTCCATAGTCCAAAGTGTTCGTTACGAGAGCGGAGAGTGCTGAAAGGATTCGCAACTAGGATTGAGAAATTATTTCAATCGGGAGGAGTCGGGAAGGAAGCTGAGCGAAGATAAAAGGACTCCGGGAAAGGAATTATAAAATTTCATCTCTCCGAACATGTATAATCAACGATGCTTCGATATCATCCACACGATTCTTCTCTTCATCGGAATTTTCAAAGGTAATAAAAGCCAAGTTCCCCACTCGCGCGCTTCGGGGAGTCAAACACTCGTTTTTAACTTTAAGCTCCACTTGCTCCGAACGCAAACGACGAAACTTCTTTTTTCTTCTCCAATTCCCGTAATTACCGGCTCTTTTTATGCCCAATTCTATTTATATTTGCCGTTACTTTGATTTTCACAGTTTTCCGATAGATTCCATTTAGTTTCCATTTTTACGATTATTATTGTTCCCGGTAACGATTGTTCTTTGTGAAACTTTGGCAGGCACCAAAACCATTCGACGATTGCAAATTTTATTGGCCGAGAATTCGCTAGTCGAAACTCCAAGCTTTTTATTTCCCTCCCTCTCTCTTTCTCTCCTTTCTGTGCACCCTTTCGCTCGTCATTCAACGCGGATAAAAATGTAAGCTATTTCCCATGGTCACTAACTAAAAGTTCGCACATTTTTGTCCGCACACACACACACACACACACACACACCCGCTCCAACTAGTCCAAGAATATAAAATTGCATAAACAATACTGCGCCGATTAAAGCCGATGTGCCGGTTGAAGCTACTGTTCCGGATTTCGGTCGTTTTTTCCCCTTGATCCGGAGCTTTAACCAAGTCAAACACGAACAAAAGTTTCGATACGACGAGAGAAAAAGTGGTCAACGACGAAATTTCAAAAAAGGAATGTCTCAAGCTCAACTTTTATGCTCCCCGGCGTTCTATTGAATTCTTCAAGGAATCAGTCGGATAAAAATTCATGAAATTCTCTCAGATGTACGACGAGTTTGCCGGATTGAGAATTAGCTTTTTTTCCCCCATTTTTTTTCGCTCCCCTGTCCTCGATTCAGTCCGCCTTTTGCACTTAACAGTTCAACGTTTTCGCCTGTACTTATTCGAATCGGTGAAATAATGTTGCCGAATCGTTTCGGGCGATGCAGGAAACCTGCTTAAATTTATTGCCCAGAGCTGTACAGTCGTACTTGCGACAGAATTTACAGGTATATTATTATCCGCGGAAGCGAACTAGTGCGCAGCTTCCATTGTATTTACTGTACATGGGGCATCCCGCACCGAGTTAGCCACACTTTTATTTTGCATTTTTATATGCCTCCGATGCCTTTTGCTCTCTGATTCTTGCACTGATTTCAAGCAAAGCGCCTAATTTATGCGAGTTTTTATTCAAACGAGTTTACGGCATACAAATTTTTGGACAATTACTCCATTATTTAAGGGAGTATCCACGTGCCCTGGAAAATTGAGGCAAATCCAATGAATCGCAGTGCAAAAATGTTTATCTCAAAATACAATGTCGTTTGATAAGAAATTTGAGAATTCGAGGAGCTTGTCGCCACGTTTTCGAACCACTCGAAACGGTTTTATTGATTTTTCTCGACATAAACTGATTTTCACAGCTGATTTCACCGAGCCTCAATATCACAGGCAAGGTTGAAATGTCCCCTGAAAATGGGGGGAGAAGCTCGTAGTTTTCTGTGGAAACGGATTTTCATTTCGATTCAAAACGATTTTCGACTCGAAATAATTGAGCGCAAATCGTACCAATTCATTTGAAAACAGAATTTAAAAAAATTGACATTCGATCGCGGTGATTTGGAAAAGAAGGGATGAGAAAAATGGAAAAAGCGAAGTTCTCGAGACCGTCGGTTTGCAGCGAAAGGCCTCGCATACGTAGGAAAAGAAAATTCAGAGTAACGGAATCCTTGATCCTGGCTGTCTATCTCGCGTCTACTTTATTCGAGCACTGAAACGAGACAATATATTCCAAAACTTCGACTGTCTCCGGCGCCGGTATAGGTATAAAAAGGTGTGTGTTGCTTATATCTCGTGCGAGGATATTTCTATGTACGTACAAGTATAGCGGAGGAGATTTCTAGGGATAATGTGGGGACAGAAGAAGAAGAAGAAGCGTATATGCCCGGAAAATGTAACGCTTCGATGAGCGAGTTCCGGCGACGAATATATTCTGCATTCGTATATATTCGATTTATTCATCAGCATAAATAAGTATACGTTCAAGATATTTCACACTTAAGGTAACTCCTGTGTACTGCATGCTAGTCAAATGAGTGCTGAATTTTCAAAACGCTTTTAGGCCAAGTTTAACGTACCGATTAAATTTGCTGTTAATAGATATGCATTCGTGAAAAAATATTAAAAATTATAGTTTTGCAAAACCATGAACCGATAAATGCAAATTCCCATGATGACACATTTTCGCAAGTGTATTTTTTAACCGATTTCATTGCACCAAGTCTCATTTTGTACACCTCAACTGATCCTCTACGAATCCACTACGTAGATTTTTCTTTAAATTCATTCCTTCAGAAATTATGAATGAAAAAGTATTTACACTTAGTGAGCTGCAACAATGAAACGATCAAGTTAAAAAAACAACTACATGGTGGATTCGTAGAGGACCAGGTAAGGAACAAAATGAGACTTGTTGCAATAAAATCGATGAAAAAAGGCAGGTAATTTCTTGAAAAATACCAGTGAAAATGTGTCATCGTGGAAATTGCATTTATCAGTTGGTGCTTTTGCAAAATTATCGTTTTTAATATTTTTACATGATGATAAGATATGCTGTAATACAAATGCTCTAACAACGCGTTTAACTTGGTCTAAAAGGGTTTTGAAAGTAAAGCACTCATTTGACTAGCATACAGTGCAGTAGTTACCTTAATTTTAATTGATTCATTAGAATAGCGAATTGATGAAAGATAAATTTTTTTTGACAAAGGGGCTTATTTTTGTCTTCGAATCTCGGTGAACTTGTTCGACGGAGTAACAAAAGTTATCACTCCATTGTTTCCATTCGTTCGGGGATAATTCTGCTCGGTTGGGAAAGTGGACCACGCTCGGTGGACAATCGCAGCAGGATTGAGCTACGGGGATGATTCAGTTGAATTCGTTTGGTGCGATACATCGACGGGAAAGAGGTCACAAGATCTGCCGCGGAATTAAAGGGGATCGTTCGTTGTTGCGAGGGTAAAGTTCATCGAGGAGAAATAAATTGTATTTTTATGAATTGTGCGATCGTAACTCGACGATCGCACGGCTACGGTTTGTAGAATAATGATAAAAAAGGGAATAAACTGTAGGATAAATTGAATTAGCAATAATTTATAACGAGAAAAGTTTTTGTTGTTTTTGCATGTTCAATCACTGGGAAAAGGAGTTTTAACAGGGCCCTTGATTGAACCTAACCAGTTAGAAAAGTTTGAACGAGCTTGTTAATTGAAAATGAAACTCTAACGATGAGAAATATCGAGATATCAGTATGCCAGGACGAAAAATATCCGAGGACCTTGGACAAAAGGAACTTTGAATTTTATCGTCCTTTTTATCACGACGTTAAACTCAAACTAGGCACACCCTTCTAAAGCTTGCGTAATAGGATGTTTTTTATTGATAAAATAAAAATAAGAAAACAGGCGAGTAACAGCTCTCCGAAGCACCGCCAGATACCCGCGTCAAGGGGAAACTATTCGATGCCCGCCTGAGTAGTAAATATCTGCGTTCTGTCCGACCTAAAATAATGCCGTTGTCGAACAGACGATCCCGCCCGTTCCGTAAGAATATTCCAGGCAAAATACCCACTCGCAAAACAGTTCGGTACCGATATATCGATCATATTTTCCCATAAAAACTGGTGTACCATAAAAAACGGAGCAAGAAATAGAACGTCAGGACACGGAGTCTCTAAACGATCCGGTTTTCTGCACACTTTTTTTATTCTCCAATCGATATGATAAATGCGGTTCGTGCGGTTTATATATGATTTGGATAAATTAACAAACAACCCTCGCTCGAGCGATCCTCAACTTCAAGAAGGTTCAATAATACAAAGTAAAACCGAACGAATGCCATTGAGAATCGATATTCTTCGAGGATCTCATTTGCCAGAAATAATTTTGTTTTCCAGTACTCCGAAATCGTAACGTCACAAAGACCCGAGTTTTGTCTCGTTCTCCAGACGGTGGTCGAGTCGCGGTGTCCATTATTAAATAGCGCGATGTTATAAAACTCTCGGCGTCTTATATAATCGTCTTGCTATTATCTTTTCAAAATTCATTCCGCTCTAACATTGGCTGTGAGTCTCTTTTTCCTGTCACGTTTTTTCCTCATCCATTAAACGAACCACTCGAACTTCTCTAGCGCGAGCATTGCGAGTCAGCTTTTCAAGCCTTTTCACTTTCCTGCACCCATTCATCGAGGATCTCCTGAGTTTATTCGGTCAATTGGAAAGTTTCGTAAAAAGGCAGAAGCGTCGTTGGTCGACACGAATATCGACAACATTCCGCGTTATAAATACTCTTCCACTGAGCTTTCCCGATGTATTTTCACTCGGCCAATCATCACCGGCATCTTGGGATGTTAAAAAGTAAATAAATGGAACTGTGGAAAACACTCCGGCATATGTGCGGTTTATTTTAAGGGCAGACTTTCCACAGAAGATATAATGTCACGGTATCAAATACGCCGGGTCGCCCGAAGTAATGCAAGATATTTACGGTCCAAGAGGTAGCTCCTAATGTCTGAGTAGCAAAGGTCCGGTCTGGTCAGACCTTTCGTAATATATGTATGTTTACGTACATATGTAATATGCACGTATATACGGAGAGAGAGAGAGAGAGAGAGAGAGAGAAAGAGAGCTTTAAGCATATATATACATATTCCCGTATAATCCGGGGCTCTATGGTTCACCGAACCCTTTCCCTCGTATAATTCAATCCGGCTACACGTTGAAGAGGGTCCAAGGAGGCCATATTACATGCGAGCAGTTGCCGAAAGGTATAAATTCTCGGATAACCGATGTTCGACCTCTTTCGCGACAGCAGATGCCAAGAGGGGTCAGCAGATTCGTGCTGCTGTTCGGGCTCGACGAATCATTTGTG
The DNA here is from genome assembly GCF_019457755.1 of Venturia canescens. Taxonomy (NCBI): domain Eukaryota; kingdom Metazoa; phylum Arthropoda; class Insecta; order Hymenoptera; family Ichneumonidae; genus Venturia; species Venturia canescens. The sequence goes on from NC_057427.1 coordinate 10,298,300, forward strand.
CAGTGAGTTCGCGGGACTTGCAATGGCTTCGCAGTTGCGTGTTGGTGCCACTGTCTGCGGCATCGTATAAAGAAATAATGCGCTCGGGATGGCGTGAAGTCGTGGAGATTTTTCAGCGAATAAAAAGTCTTTGAAGGGGGAGTCACAAAATAAGGATTATTGAAAGGGGAGTCAAGTACGGAGGGCGATTCTTTATTAATCAAAAATCTCGCAACACCTCCTTTATGGAGTGCAGTAAGAAAATTTGAGAGAACTTTTCACAGAATTTTATTTCCAGTACACATTCGAGCTGCATTTAAATGAGAGCGTTGAAGCAAATCGTGCTGGCTACGTAGCGTTTCTTTTGTCGTACGATTTAATACGATGTTCGAGGTACAAGAGCCCGGGGGATGGCGGAGGACGAATCGAGAATGGGAGCTCTCGCAGAGGCGGACTGCGCTAACCAATAAAACTTTTCATATAAAAAACGTAAGAACAACGCGAGCAGCAGGGAGACTGAGAATTTCATTTTTTCTCTTTTTCATTTCCCGCATCCGGCTGTGTGTCGCCTTTTACATGGATAATTTATATATATGTAAACTTTATCTCAAAAGATCTTGTATTCCGATACGTATACGTAGGAAAGCTTGTGGAGTGCGCAAGATACAACGCTCCCGGCGCGCCTCGAGGCTTCCTCGTGTCGGAGAAAGCTCTTTGCGTTCTTCCCCAGCCAGCCACGCATCACCGACACACGCCACGAGAAAGAGGTTCGCATGCGTGTGTACCTTTGCGATATAGTACAAGGGAGCGAAAAACCAGAGCACAAGAGTCTTTTTACCATCAACCTATATTCTGATGCATTCTCTACCTTTATAAGCGTATAATGTGTGCCGCAGGAGATGCGAGAATAAGAAAATGAAACAAACAACGAGAGCCGGGACGCGCAGAGAACGCAAACACGAGAAGGCTCAGCAAGTTACACAGGATGAAAAAAGATAAAATGAATAACACCGCCTGTGTGGCGGCCCAGCGAAAAGCAATAAATGCTCACGTTTTCGTATTTCGTTCAATTAATATTAAAAAACGAGCAGAAACACAGACTTACACAGAAATAAGCAGTTTTTCCGTAAGGATTTTTCGAATGATCTTAAGCTCCATTTCAGATGGCACTCTAATTTTTTTGTATATTATAGTCCAAGCTTAAAACTTAATCTCTGCGAAATTTCGCGGTCTCTTAACGACTGTCTAATCGAAATATTTTTAGCCAAAAGAACACAATTTTACGTGTCACCTATATAGCCACAATGACTTCGAAGCCTGTATAACTCAAAATTTGAGGTGTTTTTATATCAGATGAAAAAACGTCTATTATATTCATTGAGTCCTGAGGATTCTAACGGTTCGTTAAAAAAGGGGGTCAACGGACATCTGAATTATAAATGTTAAGTTAAAGACGACAAATACTCGCGGAAACTCAGGATTTCAAACCCCGTGAAGTCGTGGCAACGTCGCACAACTTATAAATATATTCATTTGTACAATATGCTCTATGGAACTTTTTCGAGGTCATGGTAAGCTCCAACCTCAGCTGTCAACATCTGACAGCGTCCGATGCTGTCAGACGTAAACTTTTCACACTGCACTCGTGTTAAGGAGGGTGGATAACATTCTTTGGCATCAAGGATACAATTTTTTTTGAAATTTCTTTACCACATGGTTATCGAATAATTGAGCTTTAAGGATATATTGCACAGGCGATACAATGTTGCCATGCTAAACCATGCTAAAAACATAAAAAAATTCAAAATGATCAGAATTTTATAAAATTTGGTGAACATATTCTTTAGTGCCAAATTTGACAATACGAATTTTTTAAGATTTTTCTTCTGTACAGTTATCGAGTAATTGATCACTAAAGTTCACGTGTATAAGCATAGCGTTTCCATATATATAGGTATACATTCCGGGCATAAGAAATCTGCTTTAATGCGTAATTACTCGATAACTAAACAGAAGAAAATTTTTAAAAAATTTGTGTTTTCGCACTTGATGTTGAAGAACATTATCACCAAATTTGATCAATTTCTAATTATTTCGACTTTTGTATCATTCACCCTTAAATCGAACTTCTTATGTGCGGGTTGTATAACTGTATATATGTAACTCTATGCTTATTGACGTGAACTTTAGCGTTCAATTACTCGAGAGCTATGTGGTAGAAAAATTAAAAAAAATTGATATAGTCTTAGATATTTTAAAGGAATACATTTACCAAATTTTATTAAATTCTTATCATTTTGAAATTCTTTATATTTTTAAAATGCTTTAGCACGGCAACATTTTGTATCGTCGCGATCCACGCCGCCTCCTTGATAACTCTGCATAAAATCCTTTTCGCAATGAAATGAACTTAAATATTATTTACCATTATAAAAAATCATTACAAGATTTCTTAATAATATTGTGCTATATATTGCCCGTGGTAATGTCTTTGAAAAAGTATGGTCAAAGACTGTCCATTGGCTAGTATACGAGCCGCTTTTACATCGTTAAACAACTGCGAGAATATCGTTGCGAATTTAATTGATGAAGAGCGATAAATACAAGGGCGTCGGAAAGTTTCTCAATCTTATAATCGAGGGAGGATGGATAAGTCGCTTTCAAAAGTAACTTAAGGTCGAATTCGAAACAATTGTCATTACCCGAAGAATTCCGTTGCGGGGGGGCATTGTGTGTTTCTCTTTGGAATGACAGACGGTACGAAAATTCTTGATAGATGCGGAGAGAAACGGTACGGGAAAGTAGGATGCCGTAAATCTCGATGTATATACGTGATTCGTGTCATAAAATATTACATAGTAAAGTTTACTACGGTATAGGAAATTATGGGCTCGAATGTAACTTTATAGTACTTTTGAAGCCACAAATCTCATAATCTCGAAAATTTAAGGTGAGCGGTAAGGTGAACCTTTCTCTTGCTCTTACGTGACTCGTGTGCTAAAATCTCGGACTCGAGTCGTGCGTGTTAAGGTTCGCCTTAAGGTATGACATTCGTCAGTTTTAAGAGCATTTTTGAAACAACAGCTTTCAAGTAAATATATATACGTGCACGTTTATACGATCGTATTTCATATTCAATTATTTTATTATTTCGTGTCTGCGAGTGACTTTTTCATGATTTCCGAGCCTCGAGAGGACGACGAAACGGTGAAAAGTCCAAAGGAATTTATGCGGAGAGAAAATATATATTTTCCTTCTGAATAATATTTCAGTGGAAGATCTCCATCCGAGCTGTCAAACGTTGATCTATCGGGGATTAAGGCGGACGTCGTTTTTTTTCCCCTCCTGGCTCGGACCATTACGCCTCGTCGTATGAAACCCGGTGTGCATGTCCGCATGCGGTAGAGCTCGCTCCGGAGAGGGAGAGTCGCGGTGCACGCTTTCAAGAGACCACGAACGTGAGTCCACGGTCGGCGAGGCTTTGACGCGTGACGCTTCCCTGCCGCCATCAGAGCGCCCCAACCCTCGAAGCTTTCTGACGAGTCTCGACGGTGCAGTATATGCGGTTGCATTCCCGTGGCGTTAACCGCGCGCACCAGCACCATCGCCGGGACACAAACCTTTGCCAGTCCCTCGTCCGCCCCCATTTTTCCACCCCGTGAACGCGCGACAGACTTTCGACGAGGGCAAAAAACGCCGGGAAAGAGGACGGCCGCGGGGGGGAAGAGAATGTACGGCGAATGAATCGCGGCTTTGCGGGGCGCAACCGCATCTACGCGTTTCAACCCTCTTTCACACTTCGAGAATCCCTCTCCGCGTGCATGTACGCGCGCTTCTGAGAAGTTTTTATATAAATATGTGGGCCTGCGTGCGCGCGAAATATCGCGGGAACGAGAAAAGTTGAGTTGAAAGGGCTCCAAAAGAAAGAAAGGAAGAAGAGAAACCCACACACGTATATACGCAGATGGAAGAGTGGGCAGGTTCAAGGGGAGTACGAAAGGAGCTCGAGGGAGAAGGGAGATTTCTCGCTCTCTTTGTATCTCGAGAGCGAGATGAAGGGATGTAAAAGCACGAGCAGCAACAGCAGCCGTAGTAACGTGTTTCTTGGCACCTTCATGAACTCTGCGCGAGAGTTTCTGAAGCGCGAGAACACCGAGGGCCAGGAATATGCGGTATAACTTTTCGCGCGTGTAATATTATTCGAGCCCGTGCTATTCGAGTATGTGCGTACATACAAGTCGGCGCGTACAGGCTGCTCCAGAAAAATGATATTTTCCCTCTCGTGAAAACGAATCGATCGAGGGAGCAGCGACGATTCTTGATTTCAGTCATTTTCTGGGCTGTTTTTATGACGGTACGCCAACAAGTTGCGCCAGAGCGAGAGAACAAACTTTGGTCCGATGGATATTTGCCTGGATTTTCGTACTCTTCGATGGTACTTTGAACCGCCCAATACGAATAACGTTATTCGCTTTCATACAGAAGCTTTTATGGCTCTGCAGGGAAAACGAGAACTTTGTTGAACTTTTCTGCTTTTCAACTTCCGTACGTTTTATTTCTACGTATAAAAAAGTATCTCACATACGTACACGTGTATACAAATACACATGATGGAGCTTTGGAGAGTTGAAAATATGGCGCTCGAGTCAATCGTCTTTGGCCTGCCTGCCGGGGCTCGCGAGTCACTGCAAACTCTTTGAGACGAGCCCCCCGTTTACCTCGCGCTACTTAACCGAAGCCCTTCGACGTATGTGAGCTTTTAAGAAGGTTTTTAACGTTAAGCAGTCATAAGAAGAAGTTTAAAGAGGAGCTACGAGCTTCGCGGGGCAATGGCAGTCGCTTTGCTCACTTTTCCCATAAAACATTTGCGTATCCTCAACGAAAATGTTTCCCTCGCGCAGCTTCGTACTCCCGCAGTAGATTTTCAGAACCCCTTAAAAACACTCGTCAAAATAATTTCCAATTCGCGGAGTAAGCCGTGAAAACCTCAGCCCCGATGACCCGGATATACAGAAAAACTCAAAAATTACATCTCAAGAGCAATGGGAAAAACATTTCCATCCCGCAAACTCCATTTTTCCTTAACAAGCGACTCGAACATCCGCGGAAATCTTGTTCCCTCGTACATCTCCCAGCGTTTGCGCGCTCGATAGTCCAATAGATTTAACATCTTGTTTGTTCGACGACAGCATACATAGACCGAAAGTCTCGAAAAGGCTCGACGAGCTCGTGCGTACGCGCGCGAGGGAGTGACGCGATATGTTACTCATTCGTCAAACGTGCTCTGCGGTGAGAGGACAAGCCAAAGCTTCTCGTGTCCAAACGAGAGTCCGCTTTACACGTGCGCGATATAGATGTGTGTGTTATTAAAATTTGTACCAGTACAGCGCACGGCTTAGAACGTGATGAGGGTAGTTAGCATGTCGTTGTCGTCGTGGGCAAGCCCTCAAACGTCTATATATGTACGTAATAGTGTGTTACACGCTATACATCGAGCAGGTTGAAATGTATAGTGTAATAGCTTAATTCTGTATTGATCGGTAAAGCGAGTTAAGCGACTCTGGGGGCGTGTCGTTGGATCGCGCGATTGTATGGCGTCTTATGTCAAAGAAACTCGAGTACCAAGGGAAAGAAAGAACGATACGAGGGCGAGGGGCCAGAGAAAGGGAGAAAAGGAGAGGCTCGGGGTAGTAGTGCAATTCACCCCTTCATATGTGTGTATGAAACGCGAAGCAAGAGACACGTACACGGGCACGGCGGTGGCTTAAAGTACGAGGTGTTCGCCAGAGCTGGCACACGCCATATGACTCTATCCTGTGGCCTTTGCTCTCCGGTGCTGCATACCAAATTATTCTTACATTATGGAAAGGCGCGCACCATCGGGGGTCTTGCGTTTGCTCCTGTATAATATTGAAATTGTAACTCCGGACTTTACGGGGCTCGTGTGGCGAGCTTATTGCGAAAGGGATTCCTCGATTTGTTTTTTTCTCTTGTAACCATTTGCTCGTGCGGGAGTCGATTTTGTTTGAGGAAAGGAAAATTGAGGTTTTTTGACAGGCTTTGCGGCGTCATTGGCAGGTCTTGGGGCCTGCGAACTTTGAAACATCGATCTCTGGAGTCCCGCTTTTTTATTTTCTCCTCGGTCTCTTCTAACCGTTCTCTTAAGGGAGTAATTGGCGCCTCTTTTTTATGTTCTGTCTGGTCGAAACTTCCGTCAATTCTCATTATAGCGGCGATGTATCTCAAAGACGAGATTTATTGAGACCACACGCGACAGGGATGCGGAACAGGGAAAGAGAAATCGCTGAGAGTGGGAAGAGGCGAGTCAAGGGTCGTGCCTCTCACCTCGATAACCCATCAGGAGTCTCGTCAACTGGTAATACGGCTTTCGTTTGATCATAGCGGAAGTCGAATTACCAGCGAAACGAGGCTTCGTATTGGCTAACGCGGTGACGCCCAACGCTTGACTACTCATCCGTAAATTCACTCACCCCCCTCCCAGACGAATTATCAACTCCCTCAAACTGTTATTGACTTCTCCTGAATTCTCTATACAGAACCGGATTCTCGAAAGGCTCGGAGAAGGCCTTTAACTTTTCAATATTCATTTTCATTTATTATTTCACTTTTCGTCAATCAATAAAAACCAATCACTTCGATTGTCCATTGAAAATGTTGTTGTTGCGAATAATCGATATGCATTACCGTAACAAATACCTTTTTTTGTCATCAGTTGGAGCACGCTTGTAAAGCTTCCACAATGTTTTTTGGGTTGTGTACATAATTGGAAAACAATTCATCATTTTCACCAATCTTCGTCGCGACGAGCACCACCGGACGAGTCAGAGTAAGCCCTTGAAACCACGGAAGTAGGCAAAGCCGCGAGTATTTTGAAAACAAAATTGTATTTTTTTCCATTCTTCCAAAATTTCATCGTTTTTTTTAATATTTCTTTTTTTATACTTTTATATAATGCGCTTTGACTACTTCCTTAAAAATCATCAATATTTCAATAGATTCCTTGTTTTTTAGAAAATTGAAAAAATTTACATGAACTATTCTCGGTGTCTGACAGTAAATAAAAATGCACAAAGCTACTCAAACTCCTGAGAAGTAAAATATTTTCGAACGATCGTCGGTTTGCTCATGAAATTCATCTTTTTCGAGTAGTTTCGAGAATCATTTTCCCTCTCGCTGGCGTTCTCTCCGATTGACGACTTGAAAAAAAACGAGTTTGATTCGCCATTGATATTCCGAGAGAATGAGCATCTACAGTCGTGACACATTCCCGAGCAGCCATAAAAAAGCTGCAGTTTCACAATTCGCCTCGAACTTCAACGCAAAAAACGAGCTTCATGCTAAATGACAGCGCGAAGCAACGAGCGTCTCGAAAAACAACGACGATAAACAGCCATTTCATACGTAACAACTTTTCTCCACAAAAAGCGATAAGCGGGGGTGAAAATTTGAGCGGGATTCTCGTGGTGCAAGGAGCATCGTAGCCGCACTGTAAAAAAAAACGATCGAGTTCGTACGAGGGGAAATTCCACGTTGCTAACATGTGGAGATGATTCACTAACAGCGAGGTTCCTTGAGCAGATCTCCAGCATCCTGCGCTATATATCTCGTTTACTGAAACTATATATAAACGTATATGCACGTATATAATGTGGTTTACCAAGTGTGTTAAACTTCCGTAACTCGGCAGTGCCGACGTCCAAAATCCTCTGGGGTAATCGGGCAAGAGAGTCGCTTGATAAGCGAGAAAGAGAGGGAGCAGGGCGCGAGAGCGAGAGAGACCGAGGCAGAAAGGGGTGCAGGAAATGTGGATTTGGGAATGAGCAGGCCGGGAAGCCCAGAAGCGTTAATAACAACTGATTGCTTGCTCATATGTATTCATGAGGCTTAACGCGTGAATTTTAGACATCCAACAAATTTCGTGAATTCTCATATCTCAAGTTTTCCAACCAGCCACATGTCATACATACTGCATAACTAAATTACACAGTGCATCCGTGTATCTATGCGTTTACGTTTTGTGTGTATGATAACAGTGGGCGCGCGCGCGCGAGATACTTTTGCCCGCTTTTGCTTTATTAGAACGGAGTGCGCGCTAGACTCGTATTACGAAAACCACAAGTTTGTCTTCACCTGCGGGTCAAATTTCATTGCACATCCCAGCCGGTAGATATACGTGTCATTAAAATCTCTGCTTTATAGAACTCTCGAGAAATAATGCCCGTGCGCCAAATGAGCGAGGGGATATAAATGCTTAGCTCGAGCTTAAAACACTCGGCGGAAATTCTCGTATCGGCTCTCCTCAAAAGCTGCCGCGGTAAAAGCTTTTTCATTGCGCGAGACCCATTTAAACTCTTGAACTTTCGATATTGCATGTTCCAACAGAATTTTACATTCATAGACTCATATCCGCGTGTACAGCGCAATGTGCAGGTGCTCGAAAGGTGTATCGGGGTGTGTAGTGGGTGACAGCTGATATTGAATCGACGCGCACAGCGATACCGGCACGCCGGGGGAAAGAAAGAGAGGGACTTTTCATAATTTAAAAAATAAATGAAAATTCCACTTTCGTTCTGTGATGAACGAGCAGGGCGTGAAGCGGATAAGAGATTGCGAGAGGACGCGCAGAGTCTCTGTATAAGTTGAAAAAGTACTCTCTCGCCATATTCTCAAATTATAACGTAATGCACCATCCTCACGCTCGTCCTTTGCGGCATATTTAATTTAGTTATATATTACGATCTACCGCTCGCGCTCGCGCGTTCTCCTCATCGACATCGAAAAGCTTTTAGTTATCCCCCCCTCTCGGGGCCCTCCTGTCATATCCCCATAATCCAAGATTTTTCCCATCGCTTTTTCTACTCTTCCATTGTAACGAAATTTCGGTGCGTCAATTAGCGAGAAATATTGAAAGTCCTTCAAATTGGCTTTGGAAATGCTTTTTTTTAATTATAAAATAAAATTCGCATTTTTTCGTACCGTTTTACAGATGTTCAACCGATAAATATAACGAGCGTGAATATCCCAAGATTGGCGAGTTTGGGGACGAGGAATCCGGTGATTCTCGACTGCGACTACGACATTGGTAAATCGAAGAACACGGGTCTCGTGATCAAGTGGTACGTCAATCAGGAGCTTCTCTATCAGTGGATCTACGGTTACGAGCCGAAGGGATCGGACGAGTTTCGGAAATACATCGACGAGACTTACAAGGCGAGCGACGATCCGAACGAGATGTACCGGGCGGTTAAGCTCGTTCGTCTCGGTCATGAGTTGACCGGAAACGTACGATGCCTTATTTCGACGCAGTTCGACGGCGAGGCCGAGGCGAGCAGTCAAATGCTTGTTTACTGTGAGTATGTTTTTCCCCCTCAGACACGCGATTCAAATTTCGCAAACTAATAGTGTCGGTCAAATCAATTTACCTAATTCCACAGAAATCAACAAAATTCTCCTCATTTTTTCGGATATTCCAAAAATCAAATGATCTCGTTGCTCCAATTTTTCGTCTCGAGTGTCATCCTGCGAGCATGATCGTGACTTTGTAATTCCCTTCAAGCAAAAAAACTCTCCTCTTCGTCGGCGTAGCGACGAAAAATCTGAATTTTTCACCCAGAAAGAGTTTCACTCGTCGCACTTGTCCCCGATTGGTACGAGACCAGAGAAACGAGTCTGAATTAGTGTTATCGTTGCCCGTGTCGCGCGCTGTCCTGAAACATATTTGATCCTCGTTATTCGAGTCTCGCCCCGATGTGTAATATTCATCTCGTAAATTTGATTGTTCAATAAAGTACTTTTTTTTCCTGATGTTTGACCACCCAGCACCACAGGAGCGAGGATTTTATAACGTATCGTTTGCAATATGTCTGAATGACACAAAAAAGGGGGTACTAAAAAACGAAAAACGAAAAAAAAAAATAAAAAAAATAAAAATTGAGAGAAATAAATCGGCGGAAATGTCGAAGGCAGACTGCTAGGGACGGTGTCGAAACACAAAAGCATCGGGGACACACGAAGTAGATATAAATGGTGTGTACACACCACAGGATCCATCGTTACGGAAGCACGGTGCTGTGTACAATTGCGTACATCGGGCGGGGGCGGTACAACAATGCCATAAAATGAGAAGGGCTTAGGTGAGCTAGATTAAACATTGACATTGCGTCTTGCCGGTGTCAAACGTGTCGAATCTATAGATATGGGAATCGCGCGTCACGATTAAACAATGTAAATGGATGCGCGTGCTGAATCTCGATAGGATTCGCGTATCGGAGCAAACCCGGTTGAATGATGTTAGCGGCGAGGGGAAAGCACGCCGGTCAGAGTGTGTCCGCACACGCGCGGTCTCCTTCGTTACGTATAGTTGACATGCCTGCGTGTTTAAATGTTACCGATGCAATATCATTTTCCACGAGGATCTCCGTACGAAATCGTTGCTTTTATTTCGCCTCGACTTTAACTCGGACGCTTCTTCGCGTCGCCGCGAGCCCTTTGGCGACGAAACGCAATTCGGGCTCACGGGAAAATGCAAATAAGTGGAAAAATCGATCGGCGCATTTGCTCCTCTCGCTCATTCTGCGCCCGAACGAGCCAACCTCGAAATTCCGAGTCTATTAGACGGAAAGAGATTTGCCCCGATGCTTACTACGAATCGGGAGTCAAAGCGATACTGCCAAACGTCTCTTGTATCGCGCCAAACACTCCAACTATTTTGGCAAAGTGTTTCACATTCACGTGCGCGGATCAAACGCGGCGAACTATAGACACCGTTTTACATATCGCGCGCCCGGCAACGTTTATACAGCTTTCGAACATGTGTACTTTGGCTGTACATGCTACGAATACGCACCGCACACCTTATGAATACATATATAGAATAGAATGGACATCGCGGGGCGCTATGAGAGCACGTTGCGAACATGCAAATAGCCTCGCAGCTCACTCCGGCCAGTACTTACAACTCTGGCACAACTCGAGCCCGTATATTCCTACATACGTAAACCTTCAGACCGTTTCATATCTGCTCCTGATACACATATACGTATCGGCAGTAAAACGGTTTACATGCACTTTAGGATATCCTTCGTAGGCACACAGAAACCTTGGCCGTATAGCCATTGTCCGCGATGACCATTCGCCACGCACATAGGCACAGTTCGCCATGGGAGAGCAGCCGCACATGCCGACGCGTCTCTCCTCGCCGATTGAACATTCCGGTGTACATATTTGTACAGGACATTCAATGAGGAGAGTCGCGCGACAAACGCGCGTCGCTGGAAAATGGTTAAATCGAATCAGTCCATTGGCAGCGTCGAGACAATCGTTTCTCCGTTTTATCTCACCCTTCGATCCACGCGTCGAAAATCCAATTTTATTCTTCAATTACTATTTTCGGAATTCCCATTGGATGGATTGGGCTCGAAGGGCTCTACTAACTGCTCGAATTTTTCGATCGTTGCCACAGATTCTCACTGCATCGAAGAATCCTTTTTCATCGAATTTTCGAACCCAACTTTTTCGGCAGGATCGCGTCAGGCTTTCGAGATGTTACGACCGGGGCCGATCGCACTTTTGTTTTGGGGCTTGATAAGTTAACTCGGCAAAAAATTAGCACCGCTGGCAGCGGCTCGCTCCTTCAATGGCTTTTTTCTCACTCGACGAACATTCGCAACATTTTAATCATGTATACGACGAATTTTGTATTCGCACTTTGAAATGGATTGCCGAGGAACGAACACATCGCTACGAGCCGCGACGATCTCGTCAACGCGATGCTCGTCTTTCTATCTCGTGAACAAAGCCCTCACGGGAGGATAAACGGACGTTAAATATCATTCGCGCCATGAACCAAAAGCGAATAAATCATATCTACACGAACGCGCGTGTCCTCTTTCCACGAACATTCGCTCCAGCACCTCAGCACGCCTCGGCGCATCTCTAAATGTGACCATGTCCTCATGATCTCTTCTACTGCTCTCGCTCCAGCCTCGGGAACTGGGTGAAAATACGTCCCCCCTTGCCAACGTCACCGGTAATGAATCGGACAAAAAACAGACGGTCGTCGTTATTTCTCATCTTTTTACGTTCACGCCTCTACGCTCTCACTTTTTCTTCTTTTATTCATAATTCTTATAATGTGGCAGCTCGAAACTTTTGGAGGAATTTGGTGAAATATTTTGAACTGGAAACTCCGATTTTGGATACAAACTTATCGATGTGGCTGAGCCTCATCGATATCGAAGGAACTTAAATAATGGAATTCAACTAGTTTGACCATGGAGATGGAATTCGTTTGGAATTTTGTTTGTCCGAAGTCCTACTCGACCATGTGATCCTCGTGCTCGTGACATTGGGCTAGGAATATTGGCCGTTCGCCAGCTTTGAGTGCCAAGAAAATGTGCGAAATTTGATTTTTCAGTTTTATGCGAAGGGAAAAACGGTCTGTACGAAGAATTTTCGACTTTGCAGCCGGGTTGTAACACAGCTTCCGGTTTCCAACAAGAGGATTGAGGGAGGAAAATGTGTCGGCATTTTCCTCGGAGTGAACGAGGTCGAAATTCGCTTTTTTTCTCGTCCGATCTCGTTTATAGCGAAGCACCCACTTCGAAATTTCGAAAGTGGAATTTTTTCCGCAGTTTTTCCGAGCGGAATGAAAAGAGAGGCACAATCCACGCAGAAAAATGGCCAATTGGCCTCACACTTTTGTATTCCGACTGAATGAACGGTGTGAAAAGCAATTTTTACTACAAATTTTGGAGCTTGCTCCCTCGCCGTCGCGATCGCCCCCCCGGACGTCCCAACTTCCAGCCTCAAATTTTCAAATCGATTTCTAAATATTTATGTTACGTTTTCTGTTTGCTTACAGCACCGGAAAGCGTGTTTCGATTGTCTCATCCCGTGCTGAACGAGGAATCAAATTTGCTGACTGTGACGTGCCTGGCGGAGGACCTTTATCCTCTGCCGACGATAAAACTGCGGCGAAACAGGTTCGTTACAATTTTTTATTTCCCGAATACTCACCCCGAGTACTTCTCGTTTCAAAAAGTTTACCGAAAATGTTCATCAGTAATTGAAAAACCTTCGGAAATTTGAGACCTTCAGACCCAGCCTCACTTTTCAAATATCCATTTCCCCGTGTATTTTCAAACGGAAGCGTCCACTTCTGCGTCCAATATTGGGTGAAATCTCTCGTAAATTTGTATTTTACCATATTAAGGGACCTGATAGTGCACGGATAGTTCGTAACGGGGGAGGGAGGCTTGAGCTTTCAAATGAAGTCGATGTACGTTATTCCAGTGCATTACCCAAACTAATTAAATGAATCACTAATTGCAACGTGTTTCGAGGCGTGTAACAATAATTCGTGCGGGCTCTGGCTCGTTTGACGATAACAATAGTTAAGTGCCTAGTTATTATTTTGCGACTTACACGTTGAAGCCTAACCCTCGATGGTGCACACGCTCGAAGTCACTTCCGCAGTATTGCATTGAACGGGAGAGAAATTTAATATCCCAAATGAACGGGAGGTCCGGCCATTCGGTATTATTTGGTCGCCCTCGCAAAGTTTGTTTCATATATGAGCATCCGCTAAAATATGGTAACAAGTCGTGCACGCCCCGGGACTCCCCTTCGAAAAGGGAAATCAATTTAGACACGTATATGTAAATCCCATCTCTCGTTTCTCTTGTTCCAGACAATTGATCGAGGTCCAAAAGCAATATTACAAAAACCATAGCGATGGGAGGTACAGCATCGAGGCCGTAGGAATTTTACCAATGAGCGAGGTCCAACTGCCGGAGATTTTTCGTTGCGAATTGACGATAAAGGATGCGAACTATACCTCGACACGCGAATACCTTTACAACGGTGAGTATCCTTTGAGGCAGAATAAGGTGGCTTACGAGGTCGCGTTGAGCTCCTGATTTTTCGGCGAACATTCCTCCCTGCTCCGTCGACCCGCTGCTTACGTCCTGCTACTTGCAAGCACTCGCGCCAATGAGGAGCGAGGACACGAGTTAGGCCGAATGAGAATTTATGCGGATCGGCTATCAGGCGGAAGAAAATAACTAAAATTGAGTAAATAACTCAATGAAAATTTAGTTTTTCAAACACTTCGCGAATCTCAGCGTTCCTTCGCTGAATTACTTTCATAAAATATTCGCGTATTGAATATTCAGAACTTTCGAATGCTACGAGTAATTTTTAAGGGGGCTCCTGCTTTAGAAAGCCAAAAAATCGATTTCAAAAGTACAAAAACATTTTTTCAACGTGAGAAATACTAATTCGTACATGCGGCTCATACGAAAAGTCTGATTGTCGGAATTTCTCAGCTGTGTGCAACTGTGCAATGTGGACGTCGTAATTATTGTCCGATACGAAAATTCCAATTTTTTTTCCATTTTCATATATTTTCCTTCCATATGAACCTACAAAAACCGTAAAAAATTGTGAAATTCTATATTTACAGCACGTCGAAGTGATATTCTTCCTCTTTAGAAGCATTTTTTGTTTTCAAACTCACTAAAAATGTTGAATTCCCGTAAACAATAGATTTTTCGACTTTCTGAAGCAGGACCCCCCTTAAATCCGTTCATTCGTTTCATTCACTGTCCGTCCTCCTCATACGAAAGTGTTCAATTAATATTTTAATCATGTCGAAAATGAAGAACGGATTGAATATTCCTGCATATTATTTTCGTAGGATTACTCGAATCCTGCATTTTTTACGACAAGAAGAAACTATAAAAATGTGTTCCGCCGTAAGATTTGGGATTCCTTGGAGAGAGCTCCGCAGCCTCCGAGCAACGCGGTGCTCTCGGCTCGTAATCCGCGGTTACGCGGGAGGGATGCCCGGGGTGAGAAATTCGGCTCGCTAGAAAAAGGAAGTACCGAGAGCGAATTGTATTCCGGTTGCAGAGAGTTTAATAAGGGCTCCTGTCTCGCTGAGGATGTCGTATTCGAGGAGCATTATATACACAGACTCGGAGGGATAGGAATTCGTAGATTACCTTCCTCGGTATAATACACTGTATATTTATACACGCCACGACCCCACTTTACCACCGTGATTATTAAATTTTTGTCTTCCCACTCCCCGCACTGCGGAAAGGCGATCTTCTACATATTCCAGGCTCCCTTCGACTCTCCCTGAGTCGTGTGTTTCCTCTCACTCTTTATCGTTCCCCGGATTATTCTACGGCAAGATTTTCCGTCCAGGAAAAGTCTGCGAAGGGGTATCCTGTGGCCAGAAATGCCAAATATTCGGAGGAGGTTGCCAACTCGACTGCTATGGAAAGCAAAGCTTGCAGCATTTTTCATGCGAATATTTTCGAGAATTATCAAAGCTCAGAATCGCAGTTATATTTTGGAATTATTCGGTGCCCCCTCAATCTTCAATTCTGCGGGGAGCAGTCCGAGTAAACGAGGAAGAAAAAATAGTGAAGGATTTGAAAGATCGATGCGAAATTGGACTCGCGTTTCGAAGAAAAAATGAGCTTCCACGGGGCTGGAAAACGTCAAATGCGGACGTTAACGCGTTAACGGCTTAAAATGGTGGCTTCTCATGGCTCAGAGACACTAAAATTGATAATACATTAAGCACATTTTACGATTCGATGGCGGAAACTTAAGGGAGAACCTTTGGATTAATTTAAATTCGTGGCATTTTGGTAGACTCTAGAAAAATAATGAAAATCCGTTAATTGAGTTGGTAATGGGAAGGTTATATGCGTATATAGAGCGAGTGTATATGCCCGCTGGTACACGCCAACGCGGGAACAAAGTGCAGAGAGCCAAGTTAAAATCCTCATCTCTCGGCCGTTTGCAGCCTCGTTTCTTCGTCCCCAACCACCTCTATCGTGTCCTCTCGTGGCGACCCGGCCCCTGACTCGCTCCTCCGCCGTGCTTCGCAACCCCTATAAATCTTCGTTACGGGTCTTGCAGGAAGACGAACGCTCTGGGATATTTCAAGCGAAATACCTCTCCGACACCTTTGCGTTACGTGGTCTCTAACCTTCTCGTTGCCTCACGATTTTCCATGATTCAACTTTTATTTCTCTGCGCTGCTGCTGCTGCTGCTGCTGCTGCTCCCAACATGACAATAACGCCGAGTCTCACATTTTTCGTCATTAACACACGCTCCAGTCAACAATGATGAGCTATTTGGGTTTACGCAATCTTTCGTACGAGTCGAGAGGGCCATTCTGGCCCACCATTTATCGCCCACGTACGATCACATCTTATCGATAAAATTTATGATTTCATTCCAACCTTTCGATTGCGTCTCGATGCTACTAAATATTTGGCATTTAGTCAAGACTCCGATAACGGTGCACATCGACATTATTCGTCAAAACGAGTATTTTCATAGGAAAAAAGACAATTGCAGAAGTTTATATTCATGATTTATCGTACTGTTATATTCCAGCTGATTTTTGTGTGCTACTATTTCGTAAGTTTGTAACGTATTTATCCGCTGTCTAACAGTGTATCTTGGATATCAGGACCGTAAATATTGGCTTGTGGCATATGGCCCGAGCTATCAATGTGCAGGATTTGTTAAGGGGATCAATTTCAATCGTTCAGTGACAAGGAATCATCGGAAATCAGACAATACATTTGTAAAGGAGTAAAATTTTTTAGAGAATTTAAAATACACGAAGAGACTGGAAGTTCTCGGACGTTCCGTGACTTAAAAATAGACTTAAAATAAGACTTAAAAATCAATTGTATCATCGCCGATATATTCGATGCGTCAAATTGCCGAGACAGGTTTATTGCAAATCGCGGGGCATTTCCTCTGGCTTAGACTCGGACGGTGAGTTGGAATCGTTTCAATGTAGGCGTAGAAAAATTTTTCTATGGCCCTTGTTCAAAAAGCGTGCTCGCCTCCCAAGCTCCAGAAATCCTTTCGACACAAGGGTTCAAAATTAATTATGAAATTTAAATCCTTTTAATTCTTAATTCTATTTGAAAGCCACAGAACGCGTCCTAATTGAATTTCTTCACGGGCATGCGTCCCACAACGCCCACGCAACCCGGCCCTCCGTGTCCGATCCTCCTTAATACTCGGCCTCGAGACGCTGCCGTGTCTCCGGATAAAACTTCCATTGTATGACGAGAGTGATTCATGTGAAGTCAACCCATGAATTTGTATCGACAGACAAAGTTTCGTGGCATTGAACGATCGCACACACAGCGAGTGTGCGCTTTCAGGTGAATAATCGATCGAAAAAACATACGCTATTTGACGTACTGTTTTTCAACTTTCCTTTTTGCTGGGCTCCGCCGGACTTTGGTAAGACGGCGGTGTGTTTGTTCGGATACAAAGATTATAAACATCGAGAGCCATAAAACCATGGTGTCCCAGTCACAAATATGTGGGGCTGTGTGACATGGCTGAGTCTATCAATATTCAGGATTTATAGATTGAATATCGTAGTAGAAATAATTTATTTGGAATCGATCAATAAATTTGTGTTAATTGACGATGTTTGGGCGCACCAAACTATAACACATTGGCGTCGATTTGAATTCTTTTTCGATCCAGATTCAATCGAGTGAAGATTTTTTCGTATAAAAGGAGAGTGAAAACGGTCGTGGATCACAACGTTAGAAAATCCTGAAACCGAATCGAACTTCTGTTGAGAATTGTACTTGTGGCGTTTTGATAAATTTTTTAAAACCATGAAAATTCCGGGTGTCCATTTTGCTCTTCTTTTCGCTATTTTGATAATCTTCGCGTTCGGTGTGACGAAAATCCAGGCCGATGATACGAGCGAGGAGGCTTCGAGCACGGTTGAACCAGCAGCAACTCCGTCTCCCGAGGAGGAGAAACCGTGCCCAATATTCGGCATGACTCGGATAAATGGAGTGTGTTACTGCCTCCGCAGAGGCTGCATGCTGTCCCTGGGAGGCTGAGGTCAGTTTCTATCGGATAAAAAATAAAAAAATGACGTTGCAAGAGATGGAGGAAACGGTTTGAAGGATAGAGTCGCTTGAAACAGATTTTTTCTGCGTCTTATCGAACTCGAGTATGCGCGCGTGCCTTTCAATAAAACTTTTCAAAATCTAAGCTACAAGCAACAGCTTGCGAGCAGGACCATAAATGCGGAGGAGTGTTGAGGGTGGCCCGAAGGCGTATAAAACTCACTCTTCTCGCGCGTATCCACGCAACAACTTTTCCTATTAGGGAGTTAACACGGTGGAGAAGAAAAAGCTGGCAAAGTGGAAACATTCTTTTCGCTAGCAATATTTATGAATCTTTAAGGAACTGCACCTCGGAAAAGGGGGGGATAAAAGAAGTGGGGGGAAGTATGTTTTTTTTTACGGCGTCAAGAGGCATTTCCACCCCCCGTGCGGACTCCTCGATCCTGTCTCGAACGAAACATAATAAATGGTCTTTATTTCCGACATACTGGGAATCGAAAGAATCGTCTGACGACGGAGATTCTTCATTTCTCCTCGTTCTCGTCCATTACGAATCTAGCGAAGCCCACTTCTCGAGTCCCTATAAAAAAAAAAACAAAAGAAACAATGAAAAATTGGCTGCTCGTCGAACGCTGCCGGAGTGGTCTTTACACACGTGATGTGTCTCCGAGCCAGTAGCAGCACAGCAAGGAAGAGATTCGTGGAAAAAACTGGTGACGTCTCGTTTTATGGGATCGATGCTATTGTGTGTAGCGCGCACGGCGCTGCTGTGAGGTACAAAAACCCTCTGATAATCGAGTCGTGTGAGCAGCATTTGCCGTTCGAAGAAAAAGAATTTTTGTCCGTGATGCTTCAGGCGTTATGCGATGTGAGATGAGCTCGCGCTGAAAGGAGTCCGGAGATGGGGAAGATCGTACTGGAGAAGATCGGAAAGTCGATACTTCCTTGCGGAAAGTCGCGTTCTGCGGTCGAGTAGGGCGTAAGCTCGGCGATTTTGACGTCTGACTGACCTCGAGTGAGTCCTTTTCGTAGCGAGCTCTCGGTATCGCGCACACGTATCGTTCGGGACATTCCAATTTTTCTTATACGTCCGTCGACGTCGTACTTTCCGTCTTCTTCCAACTTTCTTCTTGTCCCGGCGCTGTCGTCTTCGTTGTCATTGATGTTGTCCCCTGCTCTTCTACACTAACAGGAAAAAATGCCTTTTTTCCTTCTCGGTGACACCCCTGCGGACGGGAATGACCGTCTTTCATGCTGTCCCCTTTTTGTCGCCTCGCTGTACGTAGCCATGTGTATAATAAAATGGATACACTTATTTTTCCTTCGTGTTATGTACGAGCAGGGGTTGTTCGTGCGGGCTTTTCCATGCGGATTAGCACAGAATTATTCGCCTGAATCTGACGCTTGTGAGCAGCATTTCACTTCATTTTTTTCCTTCCTGTTGGAGCTGATCGAAGATTTTGTATTCGAGTAGAAAAACTTTAGGAATTAAACATGCAGTTTCGACTTTTTTCAAAGTCCACATCGAATTTTACTCGCAGCGTGGACGTCGTGCTTTTTTTCGTCTCTTTCGCGATCGCAGCTCGTTGTTCTCGCGCGTCCCCTCAGAGAGCATCTCGACTGACAGCTTTTGAATCGATGGGACGGCGGAGTAGCTCGCAAGAGAATTAAAGGCGCGGAGATGTGTGCAAAGAAGCATCGCGCGAGGGTTCCGAATCGATTTCTTCGCGGGCACCTTTCGCTGCATTTTCTTCGCCGATTTTTTCACGGACGTGGATCTGAAAAACAAGAAGAAAATTAAATTCATAATCTCGAGACTGCTCGTAACTTTTTATAACTTCCGTGGCTTTGATCGCCACCGAGTCCGCATCGATGGAAGCGCCATTTTTAATAGCGAGGGTTGTAAGCGGAGAATACAGCGAGCGAGGCACATCCCAGCAATGTTGAATTTACGAAATATTATTTTCTCCCACTCACCTCCCTGCAAAGGGATAATGTTAAATTTATTTTCTCCGAAAACTTTACGCAGCAGATTCGACGTTCGTAAGCCCAGGAAAAAAGGTGCATAAAGAGCGAGAGGGAGTAAAAGATTGGGGCGTAAAAAGAAAAATGTTAAATGAAAGATAGGTGGGTGGGGGGGCGGGCGGGGGCCGGGGAGAAAGAAAAGTTTAATATGAAAAAAGAAGGTTTTTAAAGCTACTGAGCCAAAGCCGTTAGTACAGCGCTTACCACGTGTAATACAGAGTCTAGCAAGGTACAGAGACTTTTTTCCCTGTGTGAACATACACATCGAACGTTTAAATGTATGCGGACGTGTACGTGTTGCGGGACTTTAGAACTGTACATAACGAATTGAAAGCAGGTGTCGTTATAGCCGCCTCTTTTGCTCGTTTCCTTGTTTCGTCTTCCTGCTCCCTGCTCTTCCGCCTTCCCCGCGCAGCCCCGAATAAAGTCGAGCCCTCAAACATCCCCTTTCGACCGGCACCTTTCCCTCTCCGTTGGCCCTCCCTCTCTCCCTCTTTATGCCTCGAGTCCAACGAGAATAGCCTAATGAAAAAACTTTCTAACGAAGCAATTTCAAGGCTTCTCGTTCTCGGATTTCTGACTCGTGGATTTTACCTACTCCCTATACCCTCGACGCGTATGTGCTTACAAATGTGTGTAGAGTGGTGGATCGTAGAAGCACCAGTTGAAGAGGAAAAGAGTGCTCACGTGTGTTGAACCCGAAAAGGAAACAGCCAGTGAGAAGAGCCACGGAGAGTGAGAGAGAAGCAGAAATCGTGTTATTTTTTTCCCCTCATTCATGAATCTTTTTTCGCTTTTGCTGCTTTTACATCGAGCAGAGAAACTCTGTATATCTCGTTTGGAGCACAGTAACGAAATGAAGTGGGTGAAAGAGGATTTTGAGCCTCGGTAAACCGAGGCTCAATTTCAATCGTTAACAAAATAGCATCCCTTTGTTCAAATCTGTTCATAAATCATTTAGTTACATCACTAAAAATCGTAGCTGCTGTTTCATCATCGTTAGGAAGACTCTTTACAATAATTAGCTTGCAAACTAGTAACGTACTAGAGCTTTTTGTTTTCCTTGGCCATTGTACCAACTCATTGTCTTATTTTCTCCTTTTTGTTGCACTTAAAATGCGAGCCATCTCACGATCCTTTTATCTCTTGAACCTTGACTTACTTTTGCTTTTTTTCAATGACATTTTTCAACCCTACAGCTCTCTCCGTTCCCATGTGCAAAAAAATGATATTCTCCTCGCCGAATACATATACGGGGAGCGTGTATACTCGTATGTTTGTACATATGTGTGTACCCCGTGAGGGAAAATTAAATCGTGTCCGGTTGGCTTTTCCCTGAAGAGGGAATACGATAATATCACCTTCCAGGTTATACATACAAATGTGTGTATACGTGTATGGCTACGTACACACGGGGCTATACGCAGACACGATTTTCCGGGTGCGACGTGGAAATAATACCGTGAAATTTCGAAACCGTTTTCCTCCTATCGTATTCCCTCGTCTCTTGTGCCTGTACACATAAAATATGTGTACGTGGGGCATTTCCGAGTAAATCGATAAACGTGTGACCCCGCGCCGTGTTTTCATTTCGTTGCTGATTTTTTACGGAATTCTCGCCCACTGTGGCGATCGGAAATTTTTCGAGATATATTTATATCGAACGACATTGCTTCTGTGAGATTTGCCCTGGCTATTCACTTTCAATTCTTTCGTCGCTCGGTCATTTTCCTCGTCTTAAGAACAGCGATTCTCACTGAAGGATTGCGAGCTCTTGTAATTTCGCTTGCGAAACTTTGAGCAGAAATATCATTTAAATTAGACCGAGAGGCGCGATGACGCGCGGTTGTTCTGTGGCTTTGGCGCTCTCCCAACTTCAGTCGCTTCGCCCGAGTCCCTTCTGGGACGGGTACTTGCTCAGCATCGCCAGCGACGTCCATCGTGTTCCTTAGAAACTTCGTTTTTCCAAGTTTTTCGATAGCCGCAGTCTTCGAAAACTAACTAAAAATATGGACAATCGCGCGCAGTATCGCGGCTGAGCCGTCCCACAGATTTCCGAGAACCCGTCATGCAAATCCGCTCCGCAGGAGTGCATTAGCCAAGAACGGCTGCAGGCGACATATTCGTAAGGGTCCTCACCGGCAACGGCCAAGATTGGGCAGCTGAAGTTGCCTGATTGGCTCGTAGAAACAAGTTATTTTATATGGTGATTAAACTCGAAGACGATGGGGTAATATTCTCATTTGAATATCCACTTATCTCAATCGAAATCTTAAGGGGTCTAGCCTAATTAGAATTTTCGAAAAATCGATTTTTTTTATTGCATTTTTCGAGAGTGTACACATTCAAAAGTATCGTACGAAAATTTTGTAAAGATCTGAGCAGTCCGAGTGTACTTTTGAGCGATGTTTACTGTTTTACTGCCCCCTTCTAAAAAGTTGGTGAGTAACGTCCGAAGTTGGTCACCAACGAGGGGCATTGTTGTCGCTTTATTCGTACTGTGATTGGTCGCTGGGGCTTTCAAATTCGGAGTCTTGCTGTCAGTTTTATGTTTACTATCAATTTGGCAGTGGTGTATACGCGAGTGGTTATAAGCTTTCCTTGGGCGCAGCAGCGCTAATAAACCCTAGTTTACTGTAAAATCTCCAAAACTATTCAATCAATTTTTACAAAAATTTTACCGCGTGTTCTTCATGACTATAGCTACAGCGCATATTATATACGAATTTTGAAATTTTCAGTGCAACTATTTGTTTTTTTTTATACAAAAAACGATGAAAAAAACGTGCTTTTTCGTAGTTTTTGGCCTCATTTTTCAGGCTCAACACTTTTTATATCTATATTTATAATTTAAACCGTTCAAAAAAATTCGTGAAAATCACGAATTGCCATTGGTCGAGATCGAAAAATCGGATTTGAATAATAAAGAAAAAAATTCTGCTGTTGCACTAATTTTATTTAATTTTATAAAGCTACTCTGTTCGACCCGTCTCATTCGCTCTCTACTTCTTTGTGTTTAGGTGCCTGTGTGTTTCTCTGACAGGGATGATTCTGGGCACGGGGGCTTCACTTCACGCAAATGGCCTGCCGAGGGCAAAACACTCGCTCCCTTGTTCCCACAAGCGATAGTTGAAGTACCCATCACCGCGATTGCATTTTCCATTCCAGATTCCCAACGCCAGATAGGCAAGCTCGAGTGAAAGAGAGGGAGGGAGATGAGAGGCATAAAAAACGTAACAAAAGATGAAAATGGAGCGGTTGTCTCCACATTCATAAACAGAGAAAATACGCAGTCGAAAACGCCCGTAACGCGACAAGTACGATTTATCGTCGAATCGCCTGTCATTTTTTCGAAATAATTCTTTCGAAAGGTCTCGTTAATACGAGATGCTTTTGACTGTTCGTTGCACGACGATGGAGATTTTATATTTTTCACATATTTTCTCAATGCATTGATGAGAGTGGAACCTCACTCATTACTTTCCGAGCATCGTAAATAAATCTCATTTTCGTGTGTACGCAAGTTTACTTTGCGAGAATAAGGTACAAAATAACAAATGTTCGTGGGGAGAGAAATTTTTAAGAGTGAGAAAGTGATGTTGAGGCAATCTGCAAATTCTCATCTTCACCTTTTTTAAATTAGATTTTCTCCGGCCGACTCGCCGTTCTCTCATTCGAGAACTTTAATTCGATTTACATTTGTGCGTGCGAAAGCACTGCCGCGCCACAAAATATATACTCTTTCTAATTGAATCAAACGATACTTTTAAGCAGCAGCTGTGAAATGAAATGAAAAGTAAATTTCCACGAGTCTTGAAAGCATCATTGGAAAATCTATTTTTCTTTTTCCCCTTTTCCACGTGATTATACAACCTCGTTATTCCATATTCGCCGAATCATCAATTACTTTTTATTCTCCCAATAGATATATTTTTATTCATCAAACTTCGTCGTATTTTTCCAGGAGATTTGCCGTAAGTTTTTCACCCCTTAAGCTCGCGGCTATTGGCTTTTTCCTTTTTCATATTGATTCATATTTGATTGGCCGTATTGGAGATACTCTCCTTTGATCTAACTTCATGCTGCGCCGCAATAATATGACGACGACGGAGTGCAGTGAAATCCTCGCGGGAAATTAACAGCCTATCGATCTGCCTTATACGTTGGCCATCGGTCTATAATACAAAACGATCCCTCGATGCCAGTTTAATTGGACGGCTCTTTCGATCCTCTCGCGGTTAATGAAGGAAGAAATAAAAGTATATAGAAACAAAAACCTATGGACAGTAAAAAAAAAAAAAAAAAAAAAAAAAATCTCGCGACGTGGATTACGTCTGGAAAATTCAATGAATCGTGTTTCCCAGCAGCCCTTCCTCCTCTGTCCTTTTTCCTTTCAATTGTACAGGATTAAACTCATGCATTATCTCTCCAGCGCCGCGCCCCATGCGATTATTATTCCTTTAATAATAGAACGAAATTAAATACGGAAAAAGTAGGGTGCGATAGGATGGCGATACGAGAACATTATTACCGAGTTAACACACGTGTTAACTCGTTGCCTTTAGGACGTAAAATTTTCAATAACTGCATGTGAGTTGCGCGGATTCTTATCTCTACATTTACCAGATGTTGGAGCAGGGCCGTACCATTTTTCCAATATTACTTCAAAAATGCTCTTTGCATAGGTTTTTTTATCCGATAATTGCGTCATTTCAGATTATCGATTTTATTGGCAGTCGAAGAATCCTGAACGAAAATTTTTATAAAGGGGTTTACTCTAATCCGAATTTTCAAAAAATCGATTTTTTTATTGCATTTCTCGAAAGTGTACATATTTGAAAGTATCATACGAAAATTTTGTAAAGATCTGAGCAGTCCGAGTGTACTTTTGAGCGAGGTTTACTCGGCTGTCTGAACGCGCTAATCCGCGTAGTTTTTCTCAAAATTACGGTTTTCGACGGCTCGTTGATCAAATCTTCGAGACTGATGCTTGCCAAAATTTTTCCACGTGTTTTCCTTTTTGCAAAAAACGATAAAAAAACGTGCTTTTTCGTAGTTTTTGGAAAATTGGCCCCCATTTTGTCATTTTTGAAAAAATAAAAAATCTTATGATATGCGTTATAGCCATTTACCTATCGAATCTAAAATCATTTTTATTTTTTTCTCTCTTTTTCTTGGACTTGTCTTCTCCATTTTTTTGTACGAAAACTTAGTAAAATAAATATAAAAAAAAAATCCACGTATTCTAAGAGTGTATTTTTCAGGCCTAACACTTTTTATATCCGTATTTATGATTTATACCGGTCAAAAAAATTCGTGAAAATCGTCTCTTTTGTGCACGTCTAATTAGGGTAGTCCCCTTAAAATTAAAAAAATCCTTTTTTATCGAATGTCTTTTCATGCTTTCGGTGATTTCTGATTCCAGGTGGTGCAGCCATCGTCCAACTGCCCAGATCGTTCGTCATCTTTGCGTTCGTTTTGGCGATAACGATGATTTCCTCCTTGATCACGATCACACATACTATCTAATGAAAAGGATAAATTTTATTCAAACGACTAGGCGTTACAAAGAGAATAAATGATAAAAAGATAAATCTTATTAGACACTAATTAATATTATATAAATATATCGAGTATATATATATGTCTATATACATTAATTCGTGTATATATTCATATGTATTTGTATGTATATGAAATATGTATATGTATATGAAAAATTGTATGTTTCTCCGAGAGAGATTGACGGGGAAGTTAAATATATGTTGATATCTGGTAAAAAAATTTGATCTCGATAGCACTCATTAACTAATTCGTTCATTGTAGAATCGACCTGACTTGAAGTTTTATAAAAATAATTTGCTTCCAGGATAGTAATATTTTAAATGGACGAGTGAAAAAAAATGTGTGAATTGCTTCAAAAAGTTTTAGATTTCGAGCCATACCGTTAGAATTTGGTGAAAATATATTGGAAATCGTCGGTTCCACAGTCCACCATAGTTTCAATTCCACCGTTTTCGTAATCCTGCAGTTTCATTATTGTACGTAGTTTGATGCTGGCAAATGCGCATTTTCAACGGTCCCTGACGTGCCCCACGCCCTTAAGCCAGTTTCATAGTCATCACCGCTCAATTTCGATTAAATTTAAACGAGCAATTTAGTTTGAAACGCGCGCATTCGCGCACACAAGCGGTGCGAAGCGATAAAAAAAGGATCGTGATTCTTTTACGGCCTCAGGACTCGCGCACCAGCTATTTCCATCGCTTTCAAGAATAAATAATAATTAGATGAAAAAAATTGATGGAATGAAGAAAATCTAGTAAGCTTCTCGGTATAGATGCTGTAACAGATTTCCAACACTTTGGCACATTGTATATCTTTGGAATGTGACGTGAGGTCCAAAGTAGAAAAGGGAGAAGCGTCAGGGTGATATGCACCCATTCATATATTGCACGTATAGATATACATCTTATGTATGAAGATTTAAGGGTAGGGTGAAGAGCTCTTTGCGCGGCAAAAGCTCTCTTCTAAATGAGAACGATAAATTTCCAGGCAAGTTTTTCGAGGCACGAAGAGAGTGCAGTCATGAATGCGCGCCAGTAACCAGCAGTGAATGTGTGTATTCGGGTGGTACGTGTCTATGCGTTTGAGTGAGTCTGTGTGCGTGTGCGTGTGTGTCTTATCATCGTTCTCGAGTAAGAAAGAACAAAACTTTTACTTTATACTTTTATTCGTCCTTTTTTCATTATTTTTTCGACAAACTCTTTTTCGCTTTGGGCTACGCGCGTTTGAGGAACGTATTCCTCTATGGCGCGCCCCCTCTCGTCACTCCAGCTCGAGCACTTTCAGCATACGTTAACTTTTTTCCGCTTCAATCCTCTTCTTTTTTATTTCCAGCTCGCGCCTCTTTTCTCTTCATCCCTGCACTGTGGGATGTTGTTTTTTCTTCAGTATTTCTTTCTTTCTTCGTTCCTTTTTTGTTCCATTACACTCGATGGATAACTCCGGGGAAACGATGTGCTAAACTACTTTCTTGATTCATTGCTGGTTATCCGATGTCTTTGCTTGTTAAGTTACTTCATCGCGGGGATCGCTTTATAATGAAGTTCCATTTTCATGCAATCGTTCATCGAAAACAGCACAACACACTAAAATTCAGTCTTTTGTTTAGATACATCTCTGGACTTTTAAGGTCTGGTGAAAATTACATCAAATTTCAGCGCAGACGCTGCCACAGATGCTGTCGTTTCTCCTTGTCATCATTTTTCGATCGTACAGATGTCAGTCTTAATCGAATCGAGGGCTAATGTTGTCTGTGTTTGGGTGAGAGACGTCGATGTTCGACGATGTTTCACGTTGCTTGTTCGTGTGTTTTATCAAGAGATTCAACGGAAAAGTTGGCGAAGATAGGAATCTTTGGTACTATTTCCGAGTCTGTAGGGAATGTTAAAATTTTTATTGAATCTCTTTTTCGTTCGAACGCGAAAAAAATTGACTGCGGAAGCAACACTCGTAACTCTACGAAACCGCTCAGGGAAACATGTGAAAATTCGGTTCTTCTGGTTCGACTTGGTTTGTCAGCCTTCATTAATAATCGTGACAGAAATCTCAGTAAAAAATGAAACGCTTGTTCCGTATGACATAAGCATCAAAAGATAAAAACTGCTACGGACGAAGTAAACCGAGTAGCATATTTGACATGAGAAATATCTGCACGTATACATAGAAAAATTACTCACGTGTCAGCTTACATAAGAATTACCTATACGTGTAGAGTCATTTGAAAAGAACCGTTCCAGAGGTAACACCAACATCGTTTCAATGCTCCGAATTCCGGAAGAGTAATAATGCGAGGAAATAATAATTATCGCAAACAGCCTCCAGGTACATTTAATCGAAAATCTAGATATTAAAATCGTCTGCAAACTAATGAAAGAAAAAGCCGCCGTGGAGAGGGTTTACGAGCCGGGAAGAATGTTAACGAGGGACCAGCCGAAACGTTTGTTTTTTTTTTTTCGCAGTGATCAAACGCTGCTTTCCCTAAATCATAAAATACGAAACGATCGACGAGCCCATAGATAAAATATTTATCAGACTTTTTATCGGATGAGTACTCCGCCCAGGTCTCACCAGTATCTTGGCGAATAAAATGCCTGATTTTAAGCAAGATGAGAGCGATGCTCCAGATCTCGGAGACACTCACAATTATTTCCGCAATCTGAAAAAAGCCCCCGGGGCTGGAAAGTGCTTTCTCTCTTCGCCTCTCTCTCTCTCTCTTTCGCTCTTTCATTCGCACCGTGGCCAATGGCGTTATGCGATACAGTACGCGAGGCAAGCTCTGACGCGTTCGAAGCAAAGCTATTCCTCAGGCCGCGTCGTGATCTCTTGAGATATCAAATGCGCGTACACACACCCGTATTAAATTATGTAGTTAATAGTTACCGCGTCGGGAGACATTTCACGAGAGAGACTATACCATTCGTCACACATGGCAAAATACATTCGAACTGGTGAGTGCGCACGTACGGGGGGCACAAACACCAGAATTTCTGCTCCCGGATGATTGGATTTATAACATAATCACGGCGGTGTAAATGGTGGAGTACGGTTACAGCAACGATCGTGAGAAAAAGAGCGCGCACGTACCACGGACTCCTTTCCCTGGGAACATTAAACGAAACTGCGTGTTTTTTCGTGGCGGGAGATCTCGCGGATGGTGAAAAAATGAATCGTTATTTTGACGTTGTAAAAGACAATTTGTTCCCAGGAACGTTTAGCGGATTTATTCGGATTGAACTATGCATTAGAAACTTTCAAAATGATTTTAACGAAGGATCAAAAAAACTTGGACCAAAATAAAGCGATCTGAGGAAGGATCGTTAAAGATTAATCATAGCGACATCAAATTGGTGAGCGGCAGGAACGCCGCTAAATAATGAAAGTGAAGCGCGCATGAATGAACGGATAATGGAGAGAAGTTTATTACGTTTTCGTGAAGAGAGCGCTAATTAACGTAATTATAAATGAACTCTTTGTCGGATTTAGCGAGGCGGTGTTTAGAGACCGCGCTGAGAATATAATAGGATTGAGTTTGTTTCTGGCTCATACGAATGAGGGAATTGTAACGAAGAGGGCGCGAGCGAGTACAAACGAGTAGGATTAAGATACAGCCTACTATTTCGTATCCAGAACGCCAGAACGAGAGTAGCTATATACATACAAGTGTTTCGGAGTTGTTCGCAAGCCTCGTTGGTTCGCAAGTCCATGGCCCATTAAGGCGATGTTAGTCCGTTAAGATTATCTCTCAGTTCGCTGTATAGCGGGGCCAGGCGTACCCTCGACGTCTCTGTAGCTTTTGCCGATTTATTTATACGAATGTGCCCGGGTGGCTACCGTCCGGTATAAAGTCGAAATATTTAAGTAACCGATAGCGAAAGAGCCGTTTGCAAGGGCCACGCGCTGATAGAAGAGTAAGAGAAATGGTTGCTTGATTCTGAAGCGATACGAGGAGAGAGTTGAAGGAGGAATTTATAGACTATTAGACGATAAATATCGAGAAACAGAAAAGCTGGAGACGCGGAGCGGGGCTAAAGATCGGACGTGTTCTGTTGGAGGTTACTGAACGAATGTGTTTCACGTTCGTGACGTTTAACCTCGGCATGAAGGAGCTACGTAAGGTATTAGTCGGTATACGAGACAAGGAAAGGATGAGGAATAGGGCCAGAGAAAGAGCGAGGGAGAGAAGCCCAGAAGGTTGCATACAACCGTGCGATCAGCAACAGCAGCGCAGCGCGATATCGCATGTGTGGAAGACATAAAGCTCGTTGGTAAGAATAGATAGGTTTAGGTCCCTGAGGCTTTTCTGCGCTTGACTCTCACGGCTACCTTATACGCCATTCGGCACATATACACGAAATATACAACGTTGTAACAGCGCGAGTACGTGTATATTAAACGTGATAGATTAAGAGGAACAACGCGAACAATATTCCGGCTAAGAAAGTTCTTGATAGCCTGCTCTCGCCCGACCGCGATGTGGATGGAGCTCGGACACACTCCGTCAAGAATAACTCAAGCGTTGAAAAAGCAAATGAAAGAGCCGAGAGAGAGGGAGGGAGGCATTGGGGATCGTTGTTTTCGGTAAACTAGGCAAAAGAGCCCTGCGAGTGTGCAGCAGGCCGAGGGGAGTTTGGAAGTACGACTTGGATAAGGAGCGACACGAGGAGTAGGAGAAAGTGCAAAATGAACAAGTAAATTGAGTTCTCTCACTCGATACGCTGGATTAACGAAACTTTTCGAGCGCCCTCTTCACCCCGCCTGCCTCTCCGTCGTCTCAACCACCCCCCTTCTCTCGCCGTGCCGCGATGAGGGCAAGGAAAATGGGTTAAAGCACCAAAAGAAGCAGAACATCACGAAAGGACATCCGAGATCCTTCAAGCTCCGGATCCGTCCAGACTGCGTCACCGGAGTTTTCGAGTCAACCGAGTTTCGTCGTTCAACAGTTTTTCTCCTTTTTTCCCCTTTTTTTACTCTTCCTTCGTACGCGACGCAGCGCATGCTTTTGAATATACTTATACACTCTCCCGTGTTATATACTTTCGTCAAGAGAGTTTGAAGAATATCATTACTGTCGAGCCTCTTCTCTCGAGGTGTTGCTGGCTTCGCGCCTTATTTCACCGAAGACGGAATTATAAGCGACTGTAAAGAGATACCGTAGTTATCCGCCCTTTTCTCATCACGATCCTCACGCATCGAAAACACCAGAATATACGTATAGAAAGGCTCGTACACTTTGTGCTTGCACGTGGGATTGTTCGTGTTTCGAAGACAAGCTCTCGCTTATATACTCTTAATAATCGTTCTCCGCGTCTCCCCGTCGTTTTCCATTCTCCCGAACGCCCAAACGAGAGCGCGAAGACTCGGCTGAGTGAGATCGTTTTCGCCCGCGTTTTCTCTCAGCTTTCCACACCCAACCCCGCGCTCCGAGCCGCCCTCGCTCTTTTTCATCCACCGAACAAACTTTCAAAAGGGTTGTTTGCCGAAGGTTATGGAGAGAAAGAATGGCTCGAAAGCGAAAACAACTGAGTCGACAAGTCTTGGTTAAAGACTGATGCGATTACTTCGAGAGTATACGGAATAAGAAAAGCGAGACGCTGCTGGCGAGGAGGCAGAAGTTTGCTTCAGTAAAAACGTCTACGTACAGATCGTGCTATCATTCATTTCCCTGGCACATTCTTGTCTGTTGGTTAGTTCGTTAAGTATTTATGTCCAGGTGTTACATCGCGATAATTAAATAACCCTCGGCGCAATAATGAGCGTTCCCAATCCACAAGACTATCAGTGACTGTACACTGAGAAAAAATTTGGTTGAAAGACTTGAAAAATGTTAGATTTAACTAAAATATTCCGTCTCATACGCATTGTGTGACGAAGAAAAAATCCGACTATCAAAATTATTTATTATTTTGCACAAATCGTGTTGGCCAATACATTTCAAGAAATTTTGGGTCATACCAGTATGACTCGATTCACAAAATATTTGTCATTCATCTCGACAAAATCGTCTAGGTTGCTTCAGTATACTTGATATTCGAATAAGTATATCATAAGAATGGAAATTAAGCCTCAATTTTTTCTGTCAGTGAATCGGAAGGCGAAGACAAACTTCGTGGAATGAAATTTTTGACTGATTATATGTTTGTCAGCGGAGTCGTGTATTGCGCTTCGTCGATGACAAATTCCAAGCTAAGGCTGTAGCTGCTAGACAGCAGCAACGCAGCGGTATTCCGCGATCAATTTTCCTATATTATGGGGAAAATCTACATGGGGTATTACCACGCTGGTAGATCCCGAGCTTAGAGTCCGACGGTAGAACGAACCGTCGCACTTTATGAAGTTTGATGCAAGCTTCGCGCTATTAAATTCACGTTCGGAGGTGCGAAGCGAGCTACTCCGTGCTATTAAGGGTGAAAGAGAAACAAGGGGAAAGTGACGGAAACTGAGTGCACATCATTATTTTCCAACGCTGTGGCAAGCGTCAGCTCAGGTAAGTCCGGCTGATTAATCTGCACCAGAGTGCTGGAGAAATAGCGCGGAACACAAGCCGTTGACTGGGAGCAAGCTCGCATGGAGAAAGACAGTTGGAGCGAGAGAGCGAGAGTGAAATGTGAGAGGATGAAGATAAAGCGCAGAGAAATAAGACAGGGCTCAGGAGTGCGAAGAAGGACAGGGGGATTATATCGTTGTCCACTGTTGTTCGGAAGCCTCGGGGGCGAGTCGGCTGGAGTGTGTGTATATACGAGGTCAAGAACTCCCATCAACCCGACCAATATCGCTGAACGCGATGAATGAGAGTTCTCACAATAGCGTCGTTGAACTTTCGAACTGAGTGACAATTGACAGTATTCTCTTTTCCCAACTCGCTTTGTCGCACTCTACTTTCAATCCCTATTTCCTGTTTCAATTGCGCTCTCTGTATTTCCCGCGGATATTTCCCCCGGTACAAAAGGTACAACAAAATATTTTGCCACTCTTTATGAGCAGATACGTACAGGGGATTAAATATCTATCTCTGATATTTATTCGCCTTTTGTTTCACCGTTGCTGCTCAAAATCGATATTCGTCGAGTTTCTGTTTGCTCCAGGGGGGCTCTTATGTCGTGAAAACGCATCAAGGGCCGGAGATTATCGGGCGACGGGAATAACGGCTCGGTCACTCGAACATCGGGCGATTGCATTGGTTCGATTGTAAAAAAAATTGTGTGGGAGCCTTTAGCACGAAAGCTTGATTATCGAGGTCGATTATATCGCGAGGAGGAAAATGGTCCGTTGGTCAGCTCAGTTTTATAGGAAATACTAGAGATTTCATTGATAATTAAGGTAGCGTACAAAAGGAGGGGGTTGGGCCCCGTCGCTCCTTTTGATCAGGTTTCCTCAATGGCCAGCCCCGATGACAATCGGTTGGCATTATTCCGGCAAACTTGTTGTGTGCCGTTATAATGAAAATGCCTCTGTTTAATCGTCCGTGCCCAGTGGTTTATGAATATTCTCGGAGATTCTTGAGACCGGCATGGACGATTAACTTCGGTACTTGGATCAGCAAATGGTAGAAGAGCAGGCCAGATTCGCGCCTTTCGCTCGAATTACCAGGAGCATATCTGCTGTTGTGGAGGGGAAGATCAGGCCGCAGCTAACAGCGCGCGGTTTGTCGACAATATACCTGACTTGCTCGTGTGTCCAGCGATGTGCAGCAACGGAGATTGCACCAACGGAGCATCAGGCCGTTCCGAGGAAGGCGCGCGGGCGAGAAAGTGCGGCGAAGATAGAGGAGAATTTCTGTACCGTCGAGGTGGGCGCGCGCGCGCGCGCGCGCTACCTCCGTGGTTAAGGACGGAATGCCGAGAGCAATCTGGCGTGTAATCCGAAATCAGAGAAGCTGCGATATCCACGCTTTCCTCTCGTCTAACCGTCCCTTTTACTCCTGTACCAACCTTTACTAACCTCCTTCCTATTCCATGGACTCTCGGCGCTGCTTTCCTCTGAAATCGCTCGAGAGCTTTCCCCCCAACTCTTTGGGGGCACTCTCTGCTCTCTATATCCTCCTACCATCCACTTTTCCTCATCCCCCGGACACTACTGCTTTTCTCAACGATCCACGCCGCCTCAGCCAGCAACACACGCTACGCTGCTCCTTCCAGCGTTTCGGCTTCTCTCTACTCGCTGGTTATCGCGCATTATACCCGAGGCTTTCCGCAAATATCTCCGCTCCCCCTCCTTTCCAAAAAGGACGTTGGATAAGTTCCCCTCTCGCCCTCTCACTTTCTCTCCGCCTCTGCCTCTCTCTCGCTCTCTTGCTTCAACGCTCACTATGTCCGCCGCGGAAGAACGATCCGTCTCAACGCTAGCCTTTCCTGCTGGCTCTCCTCTCTGTTGCTTCTATCCTGGAGAAACTCGTTGGAAGGAATAATCCACTTGGATAGAAGCTCGAAGCTCGGGATGGCACATGGGATTAGGCGCTTTTTGGTCGTAAAACGCTCAACGTTCCACAATACCATTGCGCGCACTGACTTTCCCGTCCAGTTGTATATCTACCCGATGAATTATACGGCGAAGGTATTAATCTTGGAATTAGGCTCCCTCGGTTGGGCTCGCTATTGGGTTTCTCACATCCCTGAGCTCTCGGATTACTTTTCGATGAGCCTTTTTTTCGAAGCTCCTTCATTTTTGCCAAGTTTTTCGACAACGGACGTGTTTTTCGACGACAGCACCTTCGTGAATGATCTGTACACTTTTATTAATTTTCTGCACTCCGAGTTTCTATTTTTTGTTTTTCTTTCTCTTTTATTTATTTCCCCAGTAGCTCTCGATCTCGATTCGCTTTCTGCGAAATTACGAAACTCGTGACTCGTCGACGCTCGCATGTAAATATACTGCGAGACGTAACGGTTTTTACGAGGCTGGACATTCGACATCCTCGAGGCCATCGCTCTGGATACATGACGATGATGCCCCCTCGTCTCCTTCTTCCTATCGTCACGAAACGCTCTTAAACACACTTTCACCCGCAGACGTAGCGCGCTTCGTGCCGCCGGACAATTACGACGATACCTTACGATTCGCCAACGGCTCTCTTTGACCGTCCGCGATTATACTCGCGTCGATATTCGAACTCGGATTCACACGATAACAGGGACGTTCGCTCGGTGTAATCACGCGCGGAGACTGTGGAAACGTCGTGAAAATTTTCAATCAATTTGTCAGTGAGAATAAAGTGAAACTACGTTATCAATTTTCACATATAAATGAGCTGATTGAACAATAAACCACGGAAACGACGGTGAAATATTGATGGAATCGGTACAATTAGCACGGGACAATGTTCGAAAGATAAATTTCCAATGAATCTCTGATGGAGCTCTTGACCTTCATTCGAATACAGCAAGCCCATGAAATTCTTTCGAAACAACAAAAGCAATAATGCCAAGGTGGGCTGGGCACGAAACACGGGCCGATAAATTATGAGGTCGTTGATATTAATCGAGAATGATCGCGTTCTCGAGGCGCTTAACCACGCGGTACAGTTACGAGGAAGTAACCGCGCGCGAAGAGCTGCTCGAATGGACCGAACCCAAATGCTCGAAAATTTCTCACCGGAGGCTTCGGGCTTGTTGTCGACATCAACCTGTCTCGCCGTAGGGTGAAATTGTCTGCCCTGGGGATTCGCCACACGGCTTCACTTTCTCTCGCGGCTCAATCATTTCTCTCTCTCTCTCTCTCTCTTTCTTTCTTCGTCTCTTTCTCCTTTTCCGCTCCTCCACGAAGCAGGATGGCTCGAAAAAAATTGTCAAATTTATGAAAAAAAATGTGCTTTTTTGTTTTGCCAATGAATCGTATCCAACTATAAATAGTCTTGAGCATCAAACTCGTACAGGATTTTATATGGCAAGATGCGTGAACGTATAAGGAGTGAAGTCGCGATCTTCGCGAGACGCGAAAAGTAGATCTGACCGTGATTTCTCGCGTTGTAAATAAGTTGGAAAAAGAGAAGGAAAAAATGGTAAAAAATAGATCACGCGCGGGATCGAGTGCGGTAAGTTCGCAGCGAGTGCAACAAAGGACGAAAAAAGTGAGAGCATATGCGCTTGTAGGTTGTGGGAACCCAATGAGAGCGATTGCTCAACGTCAAACGAGCCGAAGGAATTTTGTTTTTGCCTTCTTCTACTAATTTTAAAATTTTCTATGACACCATTGATTTGTGCTTATGGAAGAGGAGTTTCGCCGGCACCATTACCGTGTTTTTCGACCTCCGATTCATTTATCTGTAATTCAAGGTACCACGTTTATTATAGAGATAACTTTCGGAGAATTTGAAAAAAGGGAACTTCCGAATTGTCAAAGTGAACCCTTTAAGGGGTCTACCCTAACTAGAATTATCAAAAAACCGATTTTTTTACTGCATTTTTTGAAAGTGTACACATTTAAAAGTATCAGACGAAAACTTTATTAAGATTTGAGCAGCCCAAGTGTACTTTTGAGCGACGTTTACTTGGCTGCTGTCTGAGCGCGCTAATACGCACCGCCCAGTGCGGTACCGCGTACCTGTCTTTGTTTAAACGCGTTTTTCTCAAAATTAAATTTTTTTTGCAAAAGACGATGAAAAACGCGCTTTTCGTAGTTTTTGGAAAAACGGCTGCCATTTTGTCATTTTTGAAAAAATAAAAAATCGTATGATATGCGCTATAGCCATTTACCCATTGAATCTAAAACCGCTTTTATTTTTTTTCCGATCATCCGTTCCAGAGATTTTATCAACAGCGCACAGCCATCTTTCTTTTGGATCTGTCTTCTCTCCCATTTTTCTCTACGAAAACTGAGTAAAATAAATATAATAAAAAATTTTCGTGTATTATAACAGTGTATTTTTCAGGCCTAACACTTTTTATATCCATATTTATCATTCATACCGGTCTAAAACATTCGTGAAAATAGTCTTTTTGTGCCCGTTTAATTAGGCTAATTAAAATTCATTCTACCACAGAGAAATGCTTTTCTCCTGAATATTCTATGAAAAACAAGTATCTCAATATACGCTCCCGTCAAGTCAAAATCTTATCGTTAATCATTAATTTTCTGTTCGGTATTCGTACGGCATAGCTGTCGAGTTGTAAGCAACGTCGAACATCCAGCAGAAGCAGAGAAATAAACATTTCTTTTCTCTATGAATTAATACATATACGTAGAGATTATACGAGAAAATTAGACTGCTTCCGTACAAGTACGTCCGTGTATGTATATCCATATAAATCGCGTAGTACGAAAGGAGGAGCAAACAAGTTCTGTTGACCAGTATCAAACCATCGTCGTCGTCGTCGTCGTCGTGGAGGAGCAGCGTGTATGCGTAATTCTTCAATCAATCATTTCGATAAGATCGCCATGAATTTAGGTGAAGGAGAAATAGAGAAAAAGAGTGAGTGACAGGGGGGCGAGGGATCGAAGAAATTCGAAGGATCGAAAACTCAGGATCTCTGGTGTTCTCTCGCGGGACGTGGAAATAAACGAGAGCTCTCGCGGGAGCTGGCTTCTCATTGCTCTCGATCTTTTCTCTCTTCTGACTCGGTTGCGCGCACCATCGAGATCTTCGTCACTTTCTCGGTGTTCGGGATCTCGGCTCTGCGGTGATCCTCATTGTCGATATCTCTGCACACTCCCATACCCGTACAGCCAGCGCGCATACACGCCCGTTCTCTCTTTCTCGTTTCCTTTCTCCACCTGTTAGCAGCGACAAGTGAGCCAACCGGAGCAAAAGATCCTACGTCTGTGTATACTTCTCATTGTCCATGCGCTTCCTTTTTCTTGTTTTTCCTTCTCTTTCAATTTGCACTCGAGGGAGAACTAATGCGCTTGGCTTTGCAGGGGAATGCGACGAGGACGCGAATTACTAGTTCGAGGAAAAGGAGCGTTTCACATTATTCGAACGATCGGTGTACGGAGTTGATCCGCGGCTGATGGACCATTGTTATGAATGCGTGCTGATACTTCGTCGTCATCGCATTTCCGGTGGCGTAGAAAAATGCCTCGTTCACCGATCAGTCTGGACCGAGGAACAAATTTCCAGAAATTGGAGACTCGTTTCCGAAACTCCAAGTTCAAGTCCAAGTTACAGCGTTCAGGGGTTACTACCAACATAATTGAAGATGAAGAATCTTCATTTTGAATATCCCGGCCAGATGGTCCGAGAGTTTAACCCGTAGACACGACACTGGTGCAAATTTGCACCCACGGAAATTTCGAGTGTCTAGAACTTC
This sequence comes from Venturia canescens, assembly GCF_019457755.1. Classification (NCBI taxonomy): domain Eukaryota; kingdom Metazoa; phylum Arthropoda; class Insecta; order Hymenoptera; family Ichneumonidae; genus Venturia; species Venturia canescens. The sequence continues at coordinate 10,336,054 of NC_057427.1, forward strand.
AAAATTCTTCAATTTGGCCATTTTTCTGTAACAAAATGTTATCTTTCAATTTCTTTAATGATCGTAATTGATTACCAAGGAATTGTTACCCCCAAGAAGTCTCGTCGTAAGATTAATTCCATAAATTCATGGACGAAATAAAAACGTTTTGAAAAGTCCAATTGCAAATTTGCACCTGTGTGGCGAGTCTTAATATTTGAATGATACTCGGATTTTTTGGGCAGCTCTCTCGTCGAATTTCTTCGGAGAATTCAACAGTGGAAGGTTGTTGAAAATTTAATGAACAGTCATGCTCCATTGAGTTTTGGTAGATGGGCACTCACACGTGTGCATATCCGGGAACAGGAGAGAAAAGAGTACCGCAGAGACTTGGCGAGGCTGAATGTTGCTCTCACTTGGTCACCACGGGTAAGAATTTTGCTTGATTCTCCTCTCACCTTAACGCTCTCTTTCTCCTCGAGGTGGGTGCCTCCCCTTCTCTGCTTTACCCCTTTCTTTTGGCGTTTTGGCGGAGGGAGAATAAGCATAGGGCGAGCATGAGTGAGAGGATGTGTTGGTAAGAAATCGTAGCGTTGGCTTGATCTCTGTTTCGCTTGTGTTTTGTCCGATCTTTCTACCTCGCCCCTTTCCCACTTTTATCTTGTTGTAGTGCAGCATCTCTCGTTACCGCAAACGTGGTCGTCGTTGTCGTTGGTCTGCGCCCAAGATGGTCTTCCACACCCGAGCAATCGACGTGATAACTTTGTCTCTCTTTCGCTCTTTCTTTCTCTCGCCGCTGCGTGAAAGTGCGTGTGGGGGATAAACTGGAGCTTCGTAAGAGTTAAGTGAAGTGAATCGTTGTCGGCGAACCAGTGCAATCGTAGCACCGTATCAATACGGTCCGCACTTGAATATATTCGAGAGGCTTAAAGAGTCTGAAAAAGTGTGTTGTCACTGAAATATTCAATCTCTTTCGTACCCAAATGTTATCGAAGGTTCTTCAATTTTTTTCTACCGGAAGTTGATAGTTTTCGAAGTTTCCGAATCACTCTTAAACGCATCGCGGAACAATGTTTTCGTTTTTTTAGCCCTATCAAATTGCGCTTTGTAAATCGTTCGTTCATCATATTTCTGACTATTTTCTCGTCTCTTTGAACGCGCGAGGGTGCTACACTCGACGAGTTTTCTTTCGCAGTTGTCCCCCGGATAAAGAAGGAAGTGAGACGAAGCCGAGACTTCCATGGTTTCAAGATGCAGCTCCTCCTTTATCCTGTAAGTTGAAAAAAAACTGAAATGTATTTCAAACGGGTATTCCCACCTTAAATTATTGAGATTCGAGTCGATGTTTTTCGGCTTGTTGGCAGACAACGAGGCATTTTTCTTGTTTTTTTAGCTTCGCATATTCACTGCTGATGATTCCGTACTCATTGGACAGTGACACGAGCGCGCTTATTTTTTATGTCAATCCTTGAATATAACCCCGCATGTTTCACCGAAATTAGAAATTTCAATAGCGAAATTATGGGATTTTGTTGAATCACAAATGTTCTCGATCCTAAAAGTTTTACGACGACGTAGATGATTTCATTTCTGTTGAAAATTACTTATTCCTTCTATAACATTTTAAGTGCCTTGGCATAAAAAACATGAGAATACTTTTCTCCACGAATGAAGCTTACTTCTGGGAAAAATGATTGGCAACAAAAATGAAGGAAGATTTTTTTATCACGACGATAAAGGATTTGTCGGCCTGGACACATTTTCATTATCTTCTAACGCTTCGAGATTATATGCCCGTGTGTAATGGCTCATCCTAACGTCTGCACCATGGAGAAACGGTTGCGCGAGCCCCACGTGCGAAAAAGGAAAGGAAGTAAGAGAAACCCGGTCTTGGATATCGAGAAAAAATCCCCGCGTGTTTCGTTTTTCCTCGTCACAAGTTTCGTTGCTACCTCTTTATGCGGAGTTTTTCCGACGAGGGAACCGGCTCGTAAACTCCTCCTTCCTGTCCCTCTCTCTCTTTTTCTCATTCTCACACAATGTCTATTCGCTTTTTTCCTCATGTACACGCACATTGATGCTAATTAAGTTGTACTTACACGTTGTCGTTTCTCTTTGTGACTTGAAATTTGTGCACGTGTTAATGCCTGTCTGTGTATCTAATAAAACTGATTATTTATTGCACCTCTGAGTGGTAGCTGTTCGTGTATGCAGCTGGATCAATTTCACGGCCATTCATTTTCACATTCCCACGTTGAATATAATCGAGATAACCAAGTCACCACTTTTGTTGTAGCCTAATTACCTGTAAGAGTCTCGCATATTTGGCGATAGAAATTTCAGTTTGACGCTGTGAAAACGCCACGGTTCCGGAAGCGCGTTAGTCACAACGTCGACGATTCTCGTCTGGCGAACTAGTTCTCAAATTTTGTGCGTATTTTTTCAAGATTTTCAACTCCGATGTCAATGAGCTGCAGACTTTACTTTAGATTTAGTTACTTTTTTCTGACTATTTACACGGCTGAGAAAATTCTAAATAAAACGTTGTCACATACAAAGTTCGAAAATGCCCAATTGTTTTTTGAGCATTTTGTTTTCCATGGTCCATTCTCGACAGAGCAAAAATCGCGTCGTCTATGGCCCCGGAAACGATTCCCTGGAGTCAATTACATTTATCTTCTTCCTCTTTTTTCACCTGGACCGAATTTCTGAATATAAAAGCTCGTGTTATGACGGCCCCGCTCCCCTGCTCTCGCCTCCATTTTCGCTTTTGTTGCCTGTCTCTTCCATCCTCCTTTTTATTTTCTTTATTTTTTTTTGCTCGATTTTCTCCAACGTCGTCCCGATATTCCCGTTCGACTAGCTCGGAATATTGAGATTGATATCAACGGCATACTTATGCATCGTGCAGTTTCCTACTATGGAGGCAAAACACCCGTGTACCGGAGGAACTTCTTGCGAAAAATCTGCAATGTTCTCATCTATACGTACGCGTATACACTGTCGTTAAAAAGTTTCTCCGAGGAGTCTCGCCCCTTTTTCCCACAATTTACGATTTAATTTTGAATAATATATTTGAGGAAACACAGTCGGGCCGTATCAGTTTGAAAATGACTGAAAAACTACTGGAATCTTTTCTTAAACGCGATTATAAAAATGCTCGAGAAAAATGAATAATTCAGGGGGCATACGAGGCGACGCGTATCTTCTAAATGCCACGAGAAAAAATTGCTCGATCTTTTGTTTGTTCCAGTCGTTTGTTGTCCCTGTGTGCATCGATTCTCAATAACAATGAGCAACTTTTCTTCAGCATAGGAGAGAATACTTTGTTGTAGAAAACACGAAAAAGATCTGAAATACCAGATCGATATTCCTCAGCGTTTTGAGTGTGCTGTCTACACGAAAATGGCGATGCTTCCAGACTTTTGCGACGTAGTGTACGTTTTGTACGGGGGTGGCTGTTACACAGAATGAGTTTCACACTAAGGGGAAGAGCCAAAGAATAGGAAATTTAGCGAGGATAGAGAAAAACGTGGAAGATCCGATGGGTTCTTGTATTCTCTCTATAATAATGGATCGTCGAGCATATTTTGCCTGTTTGCTCGTTGTCTTTACGTTTATGTTTACGACTCGAGATTCACTATTGTCCATTCGTTTTTTCGAGTGCTGATAAATAGGCGATTTTGCGTGCTCCTTTCTAGTGTGCTATGCGATGAAGAGGCTTGTTTTACTATTTCATTTCCTTACAATTTTTCTCATTTTCCTTCTGCTCTTCCTTATTCCCAGTAACTACTCTTCCCTTCACAATTTTCTTAGCGCGAGAAGAAAGTTCGTTGGAAACTTGGGATCGCCCAGAGTGTTATTGTTGCTCGGTCCAGCGGGACATTCGCTGCCTTCCTCTTATATTTATATCTAGTTTTACGGACGTGGCTGTGCTCCGAGTGGATACAGCGTGACTAAGATCAGACGAGAAGTTCGGTTTAACTCTTCTTCCGTGTACTCCCGAGTGTCTCTTTCCCGGGGAACCTATGGAGTTCAAATAATCGCAAAGTTTAAACGCCTCGTCGATTTTTATTTCATGACACTCTGAAAATTTATTCTTATCAAATAAATCGTTTCGTACTTTTGTTTCACCCTTTTCGCTTTCGGAGTATTGGAAGCACCGCCCTGGCGGAGCGTTCGATCACCTCGAGCAGGGGCCGCGTTCAGCGACCGAATGACCTTCCGCTCGTTGTCCGTGCACCGGCAAAGCACCTTGTTTGTTCCCCCGAGCTCACCGCAACTCTAGACCACCGGATCGATAGAGAGAGGAAGTGATTTCGATTTTGAAAATATTATGTTCCCGCGCGTTATCGGCGAGTTTAGTTGAAAAAAAAGACCGAAATTTCCTGGCATCTCGTGCATGCACACGATGACAATCGAGAAAGCGGAAGAAACCATAGCCTCGTAAAGCTTGCTTCGCAAGAGGTCAGGACAGTCAAATTAATTTACGAGATGATAAAAAAACAAAGATGAAAAAGAAAGAAAGAAAAAGACAGAAGCGCAGCACGCTCCGGGGCCGCGAGGAGTGACTAAAGTTGTCTTTTTAAGCTGACAACGGTGAGAGTTTGCCCAGATATATTAGGCTATAATTCGCCACGCAACATTAATCCTTACGTCGGGCGGTATATATGTGTACATAATTTATTTGCGTCCAAAGGATTGCGCACGAAGTAGTAAAGGAAGGGGAGCAGGCGACAGCAGAAAGAGGTTATGTACGGAAAGATCCAAAGGAAGAGAGGGAGGGACGAGAGAAAGTGAAGCCTGCATGGATTATGGTTGTAAGAGGGTCTTCGCTATGCAAATCACGGATGGGTTTGGTTCGTGAGAGGACAAACGAAGAGGAGAGGATCCATATAGGCTGAAGACGCCGCGCTGTGCTGGAAGAGACAAGAAAGGAGGCTATTTCCTTGTGTGTGCGGGCGCGTCTGCTGCTGCTTGTGTGTTGTGGCTCGCTCCTGGTCTGTTTGCGTGTTTACGCACGAGCAAATTTTGCTTGCCGAGTAGAGGGTAGAATCTCATTTTAGTCTTGGAGGATGGAAGGAAAGCTCGTGACTTGATGCTTCCCGAGACTCTGCCCTTTACCCTGAGCGCGCGGGTGCCCTGGATATCCTCCCTGGCTATCCACGAATCGACGCTTCCTTCGCTCCAACCGAAAGCCATTATACATACTGGACTTATTCACGGTATGTATGCGGAGTCTCGGCAGAGGTAAATCTATGAAGGGTTCTAGGTGAGATGCTCCAGGAACCTCAACCATTTGGACTCGTCGAATGCTACACGATTCTACCGCCGTTTTTTACCTCCCGTTGAACTCATTTAGCATTCTCGATTTCAAGCTTTCCATTTTTAAAGACGAATCCCTTGCGACTGTCAAGAAGAATTTCGATCTTTCGCCTTTGGGAGCTTTGAAGTACTTTAATCTCGTGCTTCAACGTTTGCTTGGTACTAAAAACTCGAAATTTTCGCACTGTCACTCCAACGTTAACGGCAACAGCTCCCGCCTCAAGCGTCGTGTATGAGAGCGTCGTTAATTCGGTTATTTTGCATTTTTTTGAGGATTATTCATTCGTCGTGATCGTTATTTCGCTATCAACGTTCGAATACACGAAAACGTTTGGAGGATGCGCAAAAATACTTTTTGACGAGCGTTATTTTCGGCTCTCTACTTGAGATTTTATGCACAGGTTGAGCACACTCTGCATGTACGTTTATACGGGAACTGTGAACTATGTGAGCGTGAAACATAATCCTCTAGCATACAATCGACCGTCCTATCGTAATAAGAGTGTAAAATATTCAATATATCTCGTGCAGAGATGCCTTTTTTACTGGCAATTATTAACAATTAAGCTAATGAAAGAATTCTGCGCGAAATTTTGTGAAATAAAATAGGGATTATTCTGCGTATCTCTTCTTCAAATATTTGGTTGATTGCATATTAATGTGCGCGCTCGCAGCTTTTTCTTCGTTTTGTTTTTTATCCAGCGAGTGCTGAGCAAGATTTGAAAAAAGCTTTTAGTGGACGGGAGTGGGCTTCTCCGAGGGTTGGCAAAATCTGTGAGTTGCATTAAATAATAACGTACGAGCGCAGATTAGTTTGGCGTGTTCGTATGGTTTTTACTTAAATTCGTAACTCGAACATTCGTTTCTCGTGAATTATTTCGTTGTTGAAAATTTGTCATCGTACTCGAAGCGACGTCGCTGGGAATAGACGCTTTGCAATACACATCAATGCTATCGCGTGATCATTATTTTCGACAGGAATGATGATCCTGAAAATGTGAAGACCGAGCTAATGCACGAACGAAAGCACGAAGATTTATCGACTCTCGAATGAACGCATAATTTCTCTTGATTACAGGTGAGTCTGATCCTGCTCGTGACCTTTTCCATCGCGACGCCACCGCCCGGCTACGTAAAACCAGCGAACAACGATAAGGTAAAATAATATAAGCTGAGGACGTGAACGACAATGAAATGAAAAAAAATGAATTAAATCCAAGTCATGAAAGTATCGTGTAACACATTAAATTATGAGGAAAGTAGTAAACCTCGTGGAGGTCGAATTGAGGATGAGTCCATTCGGCATTATGGAATTTACATTCGCTAGAGTGTGGGCGATTCGTTAATCTTAACCGCGAGCTCTCAAGATGGTAAACTTCAAAAAATACGTCATAAATCGATGATGAAAAACGTACGCGTTGCAGATATGAATGTATTTCTATGGCGCATGAGGTTCGTCCATGAAAGGAAGACTCGAGGCTGCATCTCGCCCTGACATTCGACGTGTTTACGAGAGAAATGTTTTGCTGGTTTGATAGACCAGTTCTTTGCTTAACTCGTGTACGTTCATCGAACGAGACACGTACATGAGTGTACGAGGCTAGACGTTTTTCACGTGCTCGTGTCACGTGCCACTTGCCTATAAATGTAACGATGCAACATCGACGAGAAAAAAGAAAATTATGAAGACTTAAGAAAAATGAAATCAGACCTCGCGATGTTGGAGCATCTGCTGGGAAACTGCGAGCAAACTGGAGAACTTAAGTTTTGGGTTTTAATAGGTTCGCGTCGGGTCTTTTTCTCGATCGATTCAAAGCGTTTGCTTCTTGATGGAATTCTGACGTACAGTTATAATTCCAGTATGCGTCAGTCAATATGTTTGAGATTGAATTTCTAATCCAATTTTCAATACCAATATCAACGTTCGTTACCTATTTCCCTGTTGAGGAATACGATTATCGAAGTGATGGGGAAAAGTGTCGGGATTATTGAACGGGGTTTCTGCTTTTTCAATTAATGTTGAACACGCTTGTTACCAGCAATTTTTGTTTGTGTACCGAGTTCTTCGCTCCGTTCAAATGTCGACTCGATTCGGTTCAATCGAACACCAACCACGTTCAACAGATTCAATTTCATAATTAACAACGTTGAAAAAAAGGAATTGAGAAACGTATGTTTGTGATCGAAGAAACAAAGAAGGGGGAACCAGGAAAAGCATACGCCGCTGTTGAAAGGTTGCTTTTTGTAACATTCGGTATCCGGTAATGGGGAAAAAAATCATGCCACACCCATTCGACGATTGGCAATGTTCGCAGTAAAGTAGCTTAGGGGGCTTGGTCCCCAATCCCCGCATTTTTTTTTATGGTTTACGTTAGCAGTGCCACCGTGGTTCCACTCTCATCAATATAACCATTCCCTTTAACGGAATGAAAAGAGATTCGCGAGCTCTTGCGATCGCCGGTGAAATGGGAATTGCGAATCCTCTCTCTTTCTCTTGCGCGATTCCCCCGTTTTTCTGTACTTTTTCCTCGTTCGATTCACGGTTTAAAAGCAGTAAACATTCACCGTCTTTTCGATGCTATCGTTTTATGTATCTGCTCTACTTGCAGCCGATAAGCCCATGCGTAAATTACTCTTGAAAGCCAAAATCTTCGAGTTCTCTCTCCAAATCATAATAAAATCATAATTTTATTACAAATTTACGCATCACCACTGTCTCGTTATATTAGTGAAGGGAACATTCCACTCTTAAACGTCTCAAATGAAAGGATTCCAAAGGAAAACCATTTTCACCTGAGACGAATCAACCGCTTTTTATGGACCATTTATTCGTTGAAAATCGAACCTCGAGCGGCAAGGTTGACCAACACATTCTGTGCAATGCACCGATGAACGCGAGCCTGACACAACGCCTCGCCTGTTCCGGTAACTCGAAACGAAACAAACAACAATGGCGAACTTGCTTCGAGTAGATTTTCAAAAGAGTCCTAAAAATTGAAAAGGATTCCTACAAATATATTGGCATTTTATAAATAAATTTGTCCAATTACTGTTGCTCCAGAAAGCAAATCGATTCACCGACCGTTTCTGGGGTTTCGTACTACTTTTTCAATATCCAATTCTCGAGGGGACGGTGGAATATACGTGGACGGAAATTCAGGAATTTTCATTGTTCTCGGAAGTATCGAGAATTTGAAAAAAGACCGGAAATGCAAGAAAAAACGTAAAATTCTGTTCCACTCCGTTATAAATTCCCACGATCTGCTCCGTCCCGTAATATCACTATTTTTGTCAAGTGTATTTCATCTCTTTGAAGCGCTGCGTTACAAACGAGCTCTCAGCTGGAATGATAGACGTGGGCATTTACTCGTACAATTAATTGATGTTCTATCTCCCGTGCAGTATGTAATTAGCTCGGTATACAGGCGCAGGTACATGTGCAAATATCGGGGCTAATACAGCGCAGAGGGACTGCGGTAATGTAGCGTATGGACGTTGTCAACGTCGGTGGTTCCTAAGCCGCTGTGCTAAATCTAGCTCCGGGCGTGTGACATTTACACATGAAGAACTTGCACAAAATCAGCGCCGCTATTTTCCTCGTACAATTTGCATTGAGCTGCGAAATGTATATCAGTTTGTCAGCGCATGGCGGCGAGCACAGCCTCCCAAAACTCTTGATTTTGCTATTACGTTGGAAACCGTCGGATCGTACACCCAAATTCGTGTGATCATAAAACGAGCGAATATCCGAGTGAATTTAATCGTAACAACCGCGTCATTGTCTTAGCTCACAATTAACTCGTAGTGACCACACACTCTCTTTGAGGTCACACACTCACCGGCGCTCACTGGCGCAAATTTGCCTTTCAACTTTTAAAAACGTTTTTATTTCATCCACGAATGCGGGGAATCAATCTTACAAAGAGACTTTTCGCAGGGGTAACAATTCCCCAGTAATCGATTACGATGGTTGAAAAAATTGAAAAATCAAGTTTTATTACAGAAAAATGGGGAAATTGAAGAAAGGGATTTTGAAGTTCTGGACACTCGAAATTTTCGCGGGTGCAAATTTGCACGAGTGTCCTTCGCGAAATGGTTGGACGTCCAAGTTGAATAAAATACAATGCAGCAATCACAGTCATAATTATAATAACAACGTGAACGTTATTCGTACGTGTAATCGTGAAGATCGCTGTTGGATACACGAGTTTAAAGACCGGTACGCGCTCGAGTGCACCTGCATCGTAACTTCAGGAGCTACAAGTTATTCTAGTTGTACATATGCACTCTCTGATACAGATGACTCGCGCGGTCGTAGTTACATATAGAGGAGAGACACGGCTTCTTACTCGCAAGTAGATCTAGGCCAGAGATTTCTATGCCCCGAAGGTCGAGGGCGTACCTATACGGTCATGTATACGCAGGTTTATGTACCGCGTGAATTTATAAGTAGATGTTCATGCAAGACGACTCAAACTGAGAACTCGGGAGACATCTTGTCACGTGAATCCTTCATGAGATATTTCAGAAGAATCTTTTCAGTAGTTCGGGGCGTAGCGGGGCTTGAGAATTCCGAAAATTCACTCGAACGTTGAATGAAGATATTTTTGGTGTGCAGGCAACACTGCAGTAGTTTGGTCCTGGTACCGGAGACGCCTAGAAACACTGACTTTCACGCTCTTTTTCGAGGGACGCGCTCGTTGGAAGGCGACGTTTTGAATAAGTTCGGTTTCGTTGGACGAAGAATGTACTCGTCGATTAGTGCATTCTTGCGTCAATGAATTTCGCTCTTATTCAATATCTTTGAGAGAAATTATGATTTTTTGGTATCCACGTTCGTACTCGCCGATGAATATAATTTTCTCCGACGTCTACGTCACCGGGGGCATAGCGTGCCACGAGATTCCTCCGATCTCGTGTGGGCGCTCGCGGAGCGCTCTTGATCGAACGAGAAAGGGTCAAGGATAACGGAGAGATGGAAGTGAATGCGATCGGACGATCTCGCGGTGGTACGCGGACTGCCGGGCGTGGTAGACGCTCGTTCCCCGCGTCTTTGTGGCAGTCTCTCGATCTTCTTTGCCGGAGAAAATCGAAAGTTGTCCTACTTTTTTATTCTCGTTGCGGGCGCTCCGCGCCGCGATCGCTGTTGCAAGGTCAATGAGGTGTGAAAAAAATATTTCCGAAGGATTATGAGCGTTGTCGGAGATCGCTGGTCGTATTACGGACAATTATCTTCCTGAAATCCCTCAGAGAGCCGTCAAATCGGAAGGAACTATGACGAGAGTCATTTTATCACCAAAAAGAATGTTTACTTTTACTGCTGTTGAGGAACTAACGAAATTGCGAAAACCCTCGGATATTCAGTGAATGAAAAGCACCGACGCACGTCCCAAGTTAAACCGCGTGATTGACTCGACATCGAAAAATGCACGTACAGCGTCTCTTCGTAGTAAAACTATGCCAGGCTTTCAGCGTCGTTCGCACATATTCTACGAGTAAAGACCGCGCATACATAGATTTAGTCTCGGGCAATCGCGATACAAATATATTTTATACGTATAGTGTCGAGCTGGTGGATATAACGCGAGCGATATACACGCGCAGGGAAGTCCACTTTCTCGTGGGAGGCACTCCAGTATAGAATCTTCCGAACTTCCTCCTCGGTTCCCTTTCGAATATCCCTCTCACTGTGACTTCCTTTTTGCCTCTTTCTCGCTTCCAATATCTTCCTCTCTCTCTCTCTCTCTCTCTCCGGCCTCTTGCTCTCTTTGTCTCTTCTCTCGTATATACTTCGAGTTTACTCTCATACTGAGAGAGCCATACTCTTCTCCTCTCTCCAAGTTCGAAATCCGTTCCCATTTCCCATCAGGACGTCCGTGTACTCTCAGCCGCGTCTATACACACGCGCAGCGCTGTATCCACTCGCGTGATAGTGGTTTTACGCGAATGTGCTCTTGTGTCAGACACGTACGTGCATCGGCCTCGCGCTGCGTGCGAATGTGAGCGTTTTGATGGGTAAAGCCCGTCTATGAAGTGTGTAGGTAGCTTGACAGAGCAAAGAGTATCGTTGATTCTTTCTTTTACTCGCGTCGACACAAGAGTTTATATATATAAAATACAGTTAAACCCACGTGTATATACACTTATATGCGCACGTATGACAGATAGTGGTAGAATCTCTAGACTCGAGAGAGCGTATCCCCTCTGTGCGAAGTGATAGAAACTTTTACGAGCAGAGCAAGAAAAGGGACTCTCTTAGTGCGGAATTGAAGAGAAAAATAAGTCACAATGAGCAATAAAATTAAATGAAAATTTTCAAATTAATAACAAGAGATATCAAGAGACTGAAAGATGAAGAAATATCGATGAAATGTTTTATCAATTCCTCTCTTTTATCCTCTCTTCATCGGTTTGCTTAGTTTGCATTGTTCTGATTTCAGGATCCACCGAGATACGAATACGGATACGAGATCGCGGATGACGATGGGAAAGAGAGCCAGGGAAAAAGTGAGACAAGATCTGGGGAAATGGCGAGCGGTCGATACTACGTTAATGGCGAGAAATCCACGACGGACGTCAAGTACTATGCTGACGAGTGGGGTTATCATCCCCTGGTGAAGTACCGAGCTAGCAACGATCATAGCGTTGCTACAACCCATTTCGCTCTGGGCGAACACGTCGTAAAGTCACTTCTCAATGGGAGCCAAGTCGTTAGTATTATTACCGCATTTATATACAAGAGATAGGAGGCCTAAAATTCTCATTTCATGGATACAGTATTATCTTGTCTGTTGACGGGAAAGATTTTCATCCCCCGAAACATAGTTTATGTATTCACTCTTCCGCAATGAAATTGGTAAACTGCGTTTTCGAGTTATTCTATTTAATTCTTCATTGCTATGTGACAAATTCTTCATGACTCCCTCGTTATCGAAGTACCAAAGTTCAGTTGAGAGATTTTCGTTCGCCGTTGAGGTCAGACAAAAATGATGGACATTTGTTGAGAACTGTTGAAATTAACATGCGATTTTCACTTGTCTCTGGTTTCCATCCAAAGGGCGGGGAGGTGAAGCTGCTTCCGCTGAAAGTTCGTCAGGAACAACCTCATCGACACCAGTTTCGTCGTCGTCGTCCTGTACAACTGGTGCAACCGTACACTTCAGAATTGACCGAAGCTGCCAGCAGTAGGACTCCTGAAGATGCTATTTTCTCGAACCTGCCTGATACTCACTCGATCGACGATACGTCCGATGTCAATTCACCGTCAAATTACGACAGTCAACGAACCGGCTCAGCTGGAGATTCGAAGCTCGAACTCGGGATTTCCTCGACGCTAAGCTTCGAGCAAAATTTTCATAATTACGTAACTCTACCAAAACCGAGTTTGGAATCTGTCGAAGAGTCCAGACGATCGACGGCTGACGTGAACGATTATGTCCGTCAAAGGACTCATGCAGGCTCCATAACCCGAACCACTGGTATACCTGATCATCGAACTTTCACCCCGTCGAACATTAACCTGGATCCATCCTCGACGGCGAATCCCTGGTCGACCGAAAAGCTCCATTCCCAGAACGATAATCTCCTACGTGCAAACGAGGATAGCAACGATTTGTTCTCGACTATATCCGATGACGTTCTGCAAGTTGAAAATGCTGGGAGCTTCGGTCGTCGAATAAAACCAACCTTGACCCCGTTCAATGCCGGAAATCTCTCCAGGTCGAAGTCCCATGGGAAAATAGTCTCAAGTTCCCCCGGACCCTCTTACGAGGTCTCCGCGTCAAGGTCGACGCAGCGGTTTTCCGAAACGAGCGTCAAGCACGGAGCTTCTTCGTACGCAGCTCATTCGACGAGCGCTACACCGCCGCACACAAACAGCGTAACTTATTCAACGCTGATTCCCAATGACTCGGAGCTCTTTATTCCCACGCCAAAACCGGAGTTGGGGGATCTTCATAATTCCGTCGGAACAGAAGCTGCGCTGAGCGACTTCGAAAAGATCGTGACCGATGTCCGGCACGGTGACAATGCCGCATCGAGCTCATATTCGAGTGTATTTTCCAAAATCCATCCTAACAGTGGAGATCAAGGTACCGGACAGAGAGTCAATTCTCTCCTAATCAGTAATTCGGAACTGTTGCGATACGAAGGTGAAGATAAAAACGCGAGTTCGCAGCGAGAGATGGGTAGGTCAAGGAGACCGGGACTCTCGAATAATGGGAAACGAGTGGATCATCAGTTGTACGTGACTCTGAGACAATCGTTAGATTCGGAGATAGGAGAGTTGTCACATGTTCCTTCAGCGACACCCCCTACGTTGTCGACCTACAGTTCCAAGCCGATCGTAGTAGCTGAATTGCCGAATTACAAAGCTGACAAGGGTATCGAATACAGCACGACATTCCCGTGTCATCAGGAGGAAAGCACCACGATAATGCCAAGTGTATCGAGCACATTTCCATCAAGGTTTGCCGAAGATTCGGTGGCTCTGTTCGTAACACCGGAGCATCGGGAACATCAAAGCGCTATAACAACATCATCGGTGATTTTGAATCCTATACAAGCCGGTGTATCCTTGGTGAACGCTGATCAAACCGAACTCATAAGGGAGGGGAAGGAGGAAGGCGCATCACCTGCCCCGGTAAACGAAAACGTCGAGGGAGATAGTTCGGCGGAGCCAATGAGAAATGTTCCATCTGGGAATGGTAATGAATTAGGAAAGATCGTGACAGAGGAGACAAGATCAAAATTTTACGGGAGCATAAATCCTGCGTATGTCCAGTCGACATTTCGTAAATCGATGGGAACGAGTGAGACTGGGATAAATTCAGCGAGCAATGTGGCTCCGGTGGATGGAAACACGGAGGATCAGCAAATTGAGATTCAGAAGTCGGTGGAGATATATCACAATGCTCCCGTGCACGAAATACATTATCCGCCTCAAGTGATCACACAGGTATCCGGCATCAATCACCTCCGTGAGCAAGAGGTGAAACAGCATCGGGAGAGCATTGCTGAACTGTTACATCAACGAGATGAGGTGAAGGAGGCCGGGGAGACGAGCAGCAGTTACGTCGAGTTACAGGACGTCGGGAATGCCAAACAGTTTCATAGCCCTGTCCAAGTATATAACGGTGAAGAGAAGGCGAGCCATGAATCTCGCGGTACTCAGTTATCGTCCGAGAACATTCGAGATTCGTCGCTCATCGGGGCATCGGTTTATCACGGTAATCACGTTAGGCAAGACAATGAATTGCTCGATTATCCGATCGAGCAGAATAATGGACTGCCAACATTGCTACCAGGAGGCGAGGATGCTCCTAAGATAATCAAATTGATAAGGGATAGCATACCGGAAGTCAAGTATACACCGGCTAAAACACCGCGTATAAATGTAAAAGTATATCCGGCCGTGCCGGAGGCCATTGAAAATGGACGGACTCATGATTGGCAGCAAGAGGTCGTTCCTGCCCAGGAACAACGAGACCATCCAAAGGCCAATACCGCGGAGCAAGCCAAGAGGCCGCAATCTCAGCTGCAACAAATATTGAGCGAAAACGAGAATGTGCAGCATTACTTCAGTGGCAACGAGTGGAGTAATTATCAGTCTCAGCATGATCGACAAGTACAACAGCAGCAACAACATCAACGGAAACAACAGGCCGGAGAACACCGAGATTTTCACGGAAATTACCAGGTTCAAGAGACCATTGACGAGCCTAAGCAACCTCTTGAACAACAATCGACTGTCCAGCCTTGGCTTCAATTTCACGAGGCGTCGGGGTTGAAAAATATTCATGGCAATACTGGCAACGTCGGTGCAGATGGTTCAACAACGTTTCACAGCCTGCAGCAGCTCCACTCAAGTGGACCGACGCAGGAAAGAATCGTAGAAAAGACGATTCACGTGCCGCAACCGTATCCCGTGGAGGTGCCCCGGATTATCGAGAAAAAGGTTCCCTACCCGGTGGAAAAAATTGTCGAGAAAAAAGTTCCTTATCCGGTTGAAAAGATAATTGAAAAGAAGGTACCAGTCCCGCATCCTTATCCCGTCCACATTCAAGTACCGGTCGATAGGGTTGTCGAAAAACAAGTGCAAATTCTTCAACCTTATCCAGTTCATATTGAGAAAATAATAGAGAAGAAGGTACCGTACCCAGTTCAGAAGCTCGTGCCACAGCCCTATCCCGTTCACATTCTTCAGCCTTACCCGGTAGAAAAAATAATCGAGAAACCAGTTCACATTCCTGTGACAGTTGAAAAAATCGTTGAAAAAAAAGTGCACATTCCGCAACCTTATCCCGTACAGGTACCAATAAAAGTGCCTTATCCGGTTGAAATTACGAAATATGTTGAAAATACGGTTCAAGTGCCTTATGGTGTCCGTTACGGTGTCAGCTATCAACAGATTATGAAGCCACAGTCGTACAAAGGTTTGTACGGGGGTCAGAGTACCGTGTCAGTTCCTTTGTACGGTGTATCCTTAGTGAGTAATCACAATCGTGATCGTGAGCGTCCCAACGTCACCCAAGATTTCCAAGGCTACAATTACAATAAGCCAGCAATACCGTTCATCAGTGGATTAGTAGATCCAACGAACATTGATCTGCAGCGAAGCAACGGTAACGCTTGGGAAAAATATGCTTACGAAAAATCGTCAGCAGGACAGGAGCATCATCAAACTTTTGGCAAGAAATCTTATCTCGGTCACCCCTCGAAGGTTCCGTCCTTGACTTATCCGTTTAGAAATTATTCAGGAACTAATCGAAGGCAAATCTCCCATCGACACAACAATGCACCTGGTCCTGAGCAACCCATCAGCAAAGACGAGTACGTCGGACCTGTTCCTCTGTTGAAATATAACTCGCACCATCAAATCGTAAGATCGCGAAGTTCCACCGATCAACAACAGCAGCATCAGTCATCGTTCAAGCCGCAGCATTCAACTGCCGTCACCCGTGCCTCGTCATCGGCAGCTTTATCCGATTCACCGAGACGAACGAGGCAGCAGGATAGTTCTTTTCATCTGCAAACGGGCCCAGGTGCTTTCAGACAGTCCAAGATCGAGTATGGATTCAAACCCCCGATGGTGCCTTCCGTCCAGTATGACGAGAAGACGGCGACTAAAGTGGAAAAGTGACATTGAAGAAAAAATAGGCCTAAGAGCCCTCATTTGTATATTGCTTCACTCCCTCCCATCGCTCTCCAGCTTGGTCGTCGTTATAATGAAATTTATTTAAATGTTTAATCCCTAAGTTATTTATAACACGAGCAGGTAGGATAAACGAAAGTGCTTTTGTCGGATCTTTGGATCAGTTCGATGTTAAGGTCCGATTTTTCGCAAGTATTGTGTTCACCTCATCGTTAATCATGCTCGTTCGATCATCTTTTTTGTACATTTTTCTGTATCATAAATAGTTAACAAGTTAAGTAGTACGAGTGTGAGAAAATAAAAAGTAATTTTTTTTTACATAATGGTACGAGTTAAGGTAGTAATTCCGCCTTCTCACAGCCTCCCTTAGCTTACTAGCTTCCGTCACAAGCTGGACTATAGCTTCCTATAAGTGTTACGGCGGAGTCTTTTAATTATAGCAAAAGAGAGGAAAAGGAAGACATAAAAAAAGGAGAGAAGAAAGTGTAGGGAAAAGCAAGGTTAGGAGATAAAAGCACGAAGATCGCGCGACTTGTTCGAGGATAACTCGAGAGACGTAAGTGCGTTCGCGTTGGTCAATGGTTTCTGACTCCCTCTCTCTCTCTCTCACACACACACGAGCGAGCGCGTGAGGTTTTACCAAACCATATACTACTGTTTGATCCAGGAGAAGAAGGTGGCCGACCGTCATGAATCACCTGCCGGGTTCGGCTTATAGGAAGTTTACTCCCAACGACATATATCGGACTCGGACATGTATACTTCTAAACCTACACAGAGAGGCCCGTACTCGTGTTCACTATCACAAGAGCGCCTTCTCTCGAGTTCTATCTCACTCTTTTTCTCACTCTTCTGGGCATAAGCCTCCGGATATCCGTACCTTATGGTTCCCCATCGACTTTTACGACATATGGACCAAATGGATTTTATTTAGGTGCCCACGCGTGCTCCGCCGTACTGCTTTTTTATAGCTATAGCATTATAGGACTGACTATATATTTATGGAGGTGTGTGTCTACGTAGGAGAAGGTAACGTCGTACGGAGTAGCCTCGTCGGGCGATGATATCTGTAGCCGGCAGCATCTAGCCCCAAGGGTTTTTCGTGTATTTAGATGGCTAGTGCTAAATTGGACCAACTGGTGAATTTCAGCGTCTAAAATGGATGGCCTTTTTACATCAATTGACGAGAAGGTTGAAATACGTAAAGGGCTCTCCATCCGTCTTGGGTCCTCGACTATTAATGAACGAGAGCAAAGACCCGATAAATTTCAGCCGAAACGCTCCCATATTGAATATTCAAATGGCACTAAAGATTTCAATTATTCGTACGAGTAACGAATTTATCTCCTGCAAAAGCTCCTTTGATCAGGGATCATATTTTTTAGGTACTTTTTTTCGTCGATCCAACTCGGAAAGGCATTGGTCCAACTTTCCACGAATTCCAACGTCTACACATATCTAATAGAAAAGACCCACGTCTCCAATCCCGTTTTCCGCTTTTATTCTCTCTTTCTCCTCTCTCTCTCTCTCTTTCAGCTCGTATGAACCCTCGTAGTGGCAGCTCGAGAAGCTCTTGCGCACCTTAAGCACAGAGTCTTGGTCTGACCCTGCGGGTTTTCGTTCGAGGTTTAGAGCTTCACACCACTACACGCGGCAGAGTTCGAGCGTCCATTAAATCCACGACGACAACGACGAATACGAAGACGAGGAGACACTCGAAACATGCCAGTGCAGCACTACCGGAAACTACAGCAACGGAGCAAAGCACATTCCATCCTCGACTCAAGCCAGTTCCAGTTCAAGAGCCGACAACGCAGCAGCCACAATATCGTGAAATTTTCACGGTCCTCTCTTTCTCTGCTTTTGGCTATATGACCCTTTATATTGATCCTCGAGAACGTCCATGTGCTATTCTACCCTCATTTTTCGAACGTGGCTAAATTGAGCCCCTCATCGTCGCGTCTACATTTTCAACGTCGATACTCATTTTCAATCAATCATCCGGGCTCGGAGCAGCAGTAACCGATTGTTCCCTTACACCCCAATGACATTTCATTAGTATTTTTTTCGTCTCGAAGAAATATTGGAATTGGAGTTCACAATACGATGAGTTGTCTGGAAAAATATCACACTCGAGGCAACCATTTTTTCGTCATCGACTCTGCGAAGGACAAGGGACCAAATACGACGGTTTTCTTACAAAATAATAACACTGCGACGTCTCCCAAGCATGTTTGTATTTCAAGTAAATATTATTTATTGCCAGTTCCAGCGTAGAACCCCCGTCTATGAAGCTAATGGGTACTAATCCGGACAAAGACCCTTGTGAACATCTACATATGCTGGGATACGTTTCCATGACAATGAGTGATCCCGCTCCATCCAAAACATTCATGCTTAATCTCTCCTATAATAGTGGCGATGAATAAAAATTCGGCATATTTTCTATCCAGTTACTAAAACACGATCATCGCTATTTGGGTAAATTATTCGAAAAAAATGTTTGTCCGACAATTAAAAAATCGTCTGATGCGACAGATAATCGTGCTTAATAATCCGGAAATTAAAAGCAAAAATACAGGGAGAAAGGGAGAAGCAGAATTCGCGGATAGGAAAAAAGTTTATACGACAGACGGAATAACGAACGTGGCTTTAGATGGAGAATCGAGAAGAGAGGAAAAAAAATTGTGTTATCAATTGATACTCCAGTTAAATCTTCTCTACTCGCTGCACGGCCGTTTAGTTTATACAAGGGAAATGTTCGTTCGACAGTTTATTTTTGCATTGGAATCTCTTTTTTTATTTCGTTTTGATTCTATTATTCCTTTATTTTGTTCTATTTTGTGTTTTCTTTTACCTTCTCTCTTTTTTCATTTTATCATTTTTTTTAACGTATCGTGACCACCCGCGCCATTGATCCGGGCAATGCCAACCGATCCAGAAACT
This sequence comes from Venturia canescens, assembly GCF_019457755.1. NCBI lineage: Eukaryota > Metazoa > Arthropoda > Insecta > Hymenoptera > Ichneumonidae > Venturia > Venturia canescens. The sequence continues at coordinate 10,355,456 of NC_057427.1, forward strand.
TTGACGCCCGTATATATTTGATTTATCTCGACACTACGAATTGACTTTCGACTTTATATGCAGTCACTTTTTATTTTCGATGCGCTTTTTTCACTGATCGTTAAGCTTTTTTGTTTAGTTTCTTTTTTATTTTTTGTTGCGTTTCCCGATATAGTTGACGTTTATTTATGATTCGATGGGAGCGGAAAAAATGTGTCCGTCAACGTATAAACTCAGCCGGACAGATGCCTCCGTTTTTGTCCGTATGATTTTACTCTGTTGGTACGATTCGTTGTTCCAGTATCTCTGATTCATCGTGCGATTTTCATTTTTGTCGTTGTTGTTGTTGTTGTTGCTTTTTTTACGAACTGACGAACAAGTATTTCTTCAAAAATATGTCCGTGCGTCGAGTTCGTCAGCTCGGCTCGTTGGTTTATTTACTTTTTACGATATTTTATCCATTTAACCAGATGCGCATTTTTATCGTACGCGTATGTGTTTTGTATTGGAACTCTCTAGCGTTTCTCTGCTGGCACAGGCAGCGCGAGGCTTCGCTGCTACTTTACAATGATATTTTACAGCTGAGTGTCCGCATCGCTGAACTTGACTGCCAATGAAAATAACTCCACATAGTAATGGATTGAAAGGAAACAAAGTATTATAATCGAAAGTTTATCGGGAAAATATATCCGTCTACGAAGTACCCTGGCCTTGGTAAATATCCAGGCGATTCCCATGGTAATGCAGGCTTTATAAGCGTGAATAAATGATCAAATTGAATATGATGGATATGAAAAAGTTGATCCTGCGTATATTGATTTTTGTCCTTTGTTGATATTTGTTTAGCCGCGGGTAAACTTTGGTTTTTTTAATATCGCTCATGCTTGAAGCCCTCTCTCATGATTCCTTCGTACGAGGGTTTTTTCGCCCTTGTGGGTATAAAACCAAGTTTTCAGCTTCAAGGATTCGATCGTTTTTCCTGTCAGCTGCAGCTGAATTTTAAATCAATGATAACAACTCTCCCGACGCCTCTTCTGCTTGTGGCACCCTTGAAACCGACCTGTCCTGGGAAAATAAAAATAATAAAATTTCCACGTTATCGCCGAATGGTGTGTGCTCGCGTGAAAATCATTTTGTCGTATATGAAGCTTGCGAATATTGGCAGGTGATAAAAATGTAGAAATCATTAAGCGAAATATATTCTGATCAATCTTTCGCAAAATAACAGCAATCGAAATTCCTTTCGATCATCCCATTCAATCCTTTCACCGCAATGACAATTCGAACGAGGGATCGTTTTCATCAGCATTTATGCTCAAGGCCCTCGTCGGAAAGCTTCGTTACAAATCGTCCATCCCTCAAATTAATGTGTTTCAATGCACTTGCTTCAATCAGTATTACAAAGCTCGTTAATCAACTACTGCTTTGTACATGCTGATACTGAGCTATAATCCCGTTGTTCGTTCACTAATAACTTGTCAACATCAAACGTAAAATTAATCTGCAAGGGAAAATCTATATTTGACTTTACATCGAATGTCAGTGGTCCCAAAGTTCATCATTCACTGACAGTTTGGATATTTAGGCAAATATAGGATTATCACAAGGTTAAACATATGATTAAACGAATGAAATGGTTTTAGATCAAACTGCAGATTCATTATCTCCGAAAATATTGCAGTTAAATGAAGAAAATTTTTCCAATGACATCAATTGCTATTGAATCAAACATTTTTTTTCCCCAGTGTACAGATTCTAATCTCTTCTTTCAATTTTACCTTCGAATATTCCTCAATGACTTCCTCCTTTGACTTGAATTATCGACCCCAGAAAGAAGTTCTTTCGAGGTTTCGATTACAAGTGATCGAGAGATGCTGCAGCGTTTCGATATTTATTTTCTCAAAAATGATAAAACTTCCGATATCTTCCAAAAATGGTAATTCAAGCCAACGATTTTTTATTCTCTCTCCATAGTCCTTTTAACTGGCGCGATTAAAAGATAAGCGTCTCCGACCGCGAACGCAGGCGAGCGTGTTTTCGTGCGAGCGTGGTAATCTACCAACAGGCTTCTGAACCCGATCGAAGCGAGTGCGATTGAGGAAAGGCACGCTGCTGGGATGCTCGACGAGAATTGGCGAAAATTATAACACTCGAAAGTCCCGCAGTTTACAGGACCAGGAAAATCAACAATATTCGACCTTGAAATGTAAAAGTAAAATTTGTTGACTGCACGTCAGAATTCTGGCTACAATTTAGCGACTCGGTCATGAATTTGCTGTTGTGCTAAAGTAAATAAGAGAAAAAACAAAATATTGTATGATTTGATATAGCTTCGTTGAAGAACAGTAGCAGTCCATCTCGTGTGTACAGTCGGGAGTTCCACGATGCAGTCCTAAGTAAGCACAAGGTGGTTTGGTGGTTGCCTGTTTTTCTTGACCCTAACGGTGGGACGGAGCCGTGAAAGCGGAAGTGCGCAAGAGGATGGAGAAGAATAAGGGAGAAAACGAGGGTTGAAGATGGCAAGGAGAAGCAAAGGTTTTTCGGTGAAAGTACTCCGTTAGGTAAATATCTTTTCCGAGCTAACGTCCGTTGTGTCTCTTTTCATCGTTCTCAACCTCCCCATCCCCCCTCGTTTTCCTGCTTTCTCACTCCGCCATTTCTGCGAACTTTTCAGCTATTGCTATAACTCTCCTGTCGACAAGGAGAAATACGTATATATTACGTGTGGGATCCCTCGGTACAAAACAGAAGGGAGAACAAACCAGAAAAGCTACACTTCACATCCGTTTCTTCCTTTGGGCATTTGTTGAGAAAGGGTGGAAGAGGGAAAAACTCTCTCGGATCTTGCTCTCTCTGTGTGCTCTTCCCTCCCGTGTAATCCTTAGCTTTTACTACCTTGCCAATCCTCTAACAACAGAAGCTAGTTTGTGATTTTGAGAATAAGAAACATCACTCTCTATCTCCATGTCAACTTGTGCCTATTCTATATTTAAGGTTTTTACTCTATCTCTCTTTCACAAATATTGAGATAAGCTTGTCTTCTTTGAGAATACATCGCTTCGGTTGGTTTCTGTAAATAGAAACGTTGAAACGTTACGTCAGTGGGGGTGCGTCATTTGGAAATTGAATGCGGAAGGCAATTCAATCGATGAAAAAAATAACAGTGAGAACTTTCAGTTTTGAAGAAGGCTCCGCAGAGAGAGAATCGGATATGCGAGGCATCGCGTGTTCATAACGCATCGAACCTGAAAAATGTATTTTCCCTTAAAATGTATCAGCTCAAGTTGGAATGTTTGTTTTTGCTAAGGAAATTGTCAATTCAAAAGCTGCTCCACAAGTTTTATTTATCCAGAGAACGCGCGTGTGTTCGGAGCAGCGAAATGTTTTCGAAAGCGTTTTCATCGGAAAAGTGATTGGAAGAATTTTTGTTTCTTTTTTTTTCGTTAACACCAAGCTTTTCTATGCATCGAGGGGGAAAAAAGTGAGTAAATTTGAAATAACGAGAAATGCCGGTCGTTACGAACGGGATGGCAAAGCAGGGACGGCGGCGTCCGTTCGTGGGAAATTTTACGAGGGGGTACGATGTGCAAGAAATTTTCATTGAACGACACAGCGCGGGAGACACGCAGCACTAGCCAGAAATACCTGTTGTCGGAATGAGCTCGTATTTTTCCTTTATTTTTTCGTATTTTTTCTTTTTTCTTTCGATTTTTGTCTTTGTTTTACCGCAAACGAGCATCACGAGAGCGCGAGTGAAGAATGGCAATGAACGCGGGCAAAGGAGAAAGAGGAAGAGGACAGCGGGAACGAATTAACTCTTGGCCGCGTACGCTCGTCTGGATTACGAAAATTTTGCAGGCTGTACCGGACGCTGCTCCTGTTGTCACTCCGAGAGCGCTCTGCAACGTTCGCGCTTTTACATCCGAGATAAACTCCTTGCTTTTTTCTTTCTTTTTCTTTTGTTCATGGACTTTTTAAAATGCGAGCCAAATTGCTAGCGTGCGCGGCTTCTCTGGTCATTTTATATATAAATACTTATCGTCTTTGTACGGTTAGTTGAATATCTGTAAGGTAAAAAGTAATTAAACACGATAAACAGAGCCGGAGCATGCGCTCTTTAACGTTCACCTTTTATGTCATTTTATCCTGAGCATCTTCGGTCCTGCGCTTCGGTTATTTAACAGAAATTTCCATAAAACGAATACCTCATCCAATTTTCTGTCTGATTAAAATTTGATAAAACTTCCTGATTGTGTGCTGAAAACGGCAATTATAAATGAGGAACAGTTTCAATAAACGCGAACACGCGGACTCGTTTGTTCTCAAATTGCGAAATTCACTCGGTTTTTGTGAAATGAGATTTTACGGAAATTCGGGTGCGTGAAAAGTGAACGGGGAACAATGAAAGAGAGAGAAAAAAATTTCATTCCATCCATCGCACGCGAGCGTGCGAATATTTTCATTCGTTTTTATATCTTTCGCAAATATAACCTTCGCGAATCGAGAATCGTTTCGGTGGATTCTGGCCCGGTGGTTTATGCGTAACAAGTGAAATTCGAGACCGGAAGAACGAAAGTAGGTTAGCGCGAACGGGCCCGCACTCTTTGCTTGTATACCGATGCGTTTACTGATCCTCCCGGATAGCGTCAGCCCGAAAACCTCGCGCGGTGAATAATAAACACATCAAGGATGATTAACAAGAGACGATAATATCGTTATGATTGCTGTAATTAATTTCATCGTCATTTTAAATTCTGAAAACACACTCTCGAGCCGCTCGAAAGCTACGAACGCGTTATACGCGCATATAACTTGTTTCAACGATCCCAATATTTTAACTCTGTCATATTAGCACGATCAATTGCAATTGCGATCGAAACACGGCGGTTTCATTGAATAATATTCGTAACCGCAGTTAGATTTTTCGGTAATTATGCTGAAGTGGGGCTCCACCTTAAAACGCTTCCGAACAACTTTTTACGAATTCAGAACTGTACTACGGCATGGGAACTCGTGTTTTATGATGGGGAAGGTGGCGATCATAATCCAAATTTTCATAAATTCGAAATTTATGGAGTTCTGAAAAATACGTCGAATCAAGGCTGCAGTTCAAATCTTCTCTTTTTGGACGTGTGAGCGGAATCTTTGGTAGATTTGGAACATCTTTATCATTTCGTCTTTTGATTTTTTTACCTCCTCTTCGTATTTTTTTTCAGATTCAAAAAGAAAATTTTAAAAAAGTCATGCGCCAACATAATATTGCTAGTTATCATGTTTCTCGTTTATCAAGAACGTGAAAAAAAAAAATCAGCCCAATCATAGATGGAGCCTCACTTCTGCATAATTACCGATTTTTCTAAATCGTTAACCATATCCTCGTTCATTCAATTTCACCACGGTTTTGGCCAGAGCAACTAATTTCAACGCTCGACTCATTTCACAGCGCTCAAAACTACGAACAACGTTTAATTCAATTCGAAGTGGTAGAAATTGAATTTTCAAAATCACAAACATTCCCTTCTCCACTGTAGGAGCTTGGCATAAATTGGTTTACACGTAACTTATTTAATTTCAACCACGTGCATTCGTGTAAATATTTCAAGAACTTCATACTGTGTTTATTATTACGATTATTATCACTACACTGTTGTCGATAATGCAATTATTTTTGTTTGTTTTAAAATAATAATAATAATAATAATAATAATAATAAAAGTTATTGTTTATATTGTTATTATCGTCGTTGCTGCTGTGAATGTCATCTCGACTAAAATGTATGGAATTTATTCGTAGTGTACGAGGTGAACACGAAGCAAGAAAATAATATTCATCAGCGCAAATGAAGCAAAAGAATAAAAGCACAGAAAAGGCTTTTGTCTCTCTCGCTTTTTTTCCTCGGCTTTTTCCCTCATATCTCTCGGATGACTGTGTAACAACGTGCGTGCTCTTCATCTTCTTCTGCTACCCTTTTGAGCAATAGCTAACATGCTAAATTGCTGAAGTGCATTATAACAGCAGACACCCACGAAAATTTACATACACAATTTGTATGGGAAATTCCAGGTGAAGAGAAAATTCGTTTAAACGAAAAAGCTTGAAGGGAAAATAATTGCTACACTCGAAGGTCCAAACACCTGGGATTTGCTCAGTAGGTCATTAAGGTGCTCAGTTGATTTCTTAATGAATGAAGAATTTAGTTAATCCGCTAAATTAATATTCGATTTTGTAATGTTTGAAATAATTTCTCGTAACGATCCACCTGGGTCGAGTCCATGATCATCGTTTACGAATCGAATTTACAGAAATGTCAAGGGCCCTGTCACACGGTTTGAAAAATATTTGATTCCACTTAGAACTCCTCATGTACAAATGTATTTATGTTTAAATATGTATATATATATATAAATACACAAAATAAATACGTTTTCACTCGACACGCCCAATTTTCATGAACAGAAATAGGGAGAAAGGGGGGAAGGAGAGCGAGGCATATATAGAATATTACCATTGCAAATGGCAGTAGTAAACACTGAAAGGTCATAAATATTAATAAAGGTCTGTTTCTACTCTAAGGTCCTTTCGAGATCTCCGGCTCTTCCGTTTCCTCTGGCCCTGTTTCTCCTCCTTTCTCCCTCTTTCTCATTCCCTTCGTCTTGTCTTTGGTGCTCATTGCTCTTCTCTCCACTTTGCTCCTCGTTCTGTTCGTCGTTTCGTCACGAGAGGCCCCTGCCACTGTATGGTCTTCTCTTTTGCTAATATCGCCCAGCATCCTCAACCCTTTTCAAGTACATTGCGGGGCTTCACCTTTCATAGAGATACGTGAGAGACCGCAGTCTGGCTTTCTCGAATGAGTGCTTTTTCCTTTCATCAAATAATCAATTTGTAAAACATTAAATCGACAAACTACTGCAAATAATCATTTCTGCCAAAAATATTCGTTATTAAAATCGCAAGCATCAACTCCGCTCTCGAGAACGTTCGTTTTTGTAATAAATTCCTCCATCTTCTAACTTTCCTTGTAATTTCTCGACTGCAAATTTTATTTAATCAACGTTGCATCATTTTACATGTGAATTATAATCGTGTGTAGAAAAAAATGAGCATCCAATATTACTCAAGTCATTATTACCGTAATATAATAATGTTTTAACGCAGTGTATGCAAAAGTTTATACATTTTTGCATGTAATTCATTTTCTCTTATGCTCATACGTACATGCATACATATAAGTGCTCTTCGAGATCTGTTACTCTTTCCCAATTTAAAACGCACCTGCTGCTTTGGTGCTGTGATACACACGCGAGAATCTTACCGCAAACGCCTCGAGAATCATCAACCGCCAACTCACGAGCTCACGTTCACTTCGTGGATTCCCGCTGCGGTTGGGCTGATCATACTTCGGACGTGTGTTCGGGACTTGAGGTATATTAAGCATAAAAATATGAGAGATACAATATACACGGGGAAACATGGGGAATTCCACATAAAATGGACTCTACTATTCGACTATTCGCTACGATTATCCAATTTTTAACTGTCTTTCATGGCTGAGAAAAATTCAATGTCGAGTCAGTGTTGCTCGATCTTTTTTGCTGATTAGAATCAAGGAAATCTTGGAATCTCTCGTTTCCGAAAAAAAATAACACTCTTCACGACTTTAATGTATTTTATTTTCAGTCGCTGATACGAGACGAGAAAATTTGATGGGAAAAGTTTGCATCCATTTTTCAAAAGTATATTTACTTGTTCATAAACGTCTGCGGGATGAACAAAAATGTTGAATAAAAATGGAAGGTGGTGAGTCGTGTGTTATGTGAATTTGACTCAAGACAGTCCATATAATCATGCAGAACTAAGATGGATTGATCCTCGCTGTCTCAGTCTCTCCGATGGTTCGTGAAAGCGGAAGCGAAAGAGAATCTCTCTGGCTCTCTCAGTTTATGGCCAATAAGCGGAACGGAGGCGAGAGTCTCCGTGGCTTCAAAAAATCCATATTGATGAATCGTCCACATTGGAAGAGTAGTGGAAAAAACGAGGTGTACGAAAAGATTCGTGGAGCGAGAGAGAGAGAGAGGAGAGAGAGAGAGTGAGAGGATTCGGGGAACGCGTGAGAGGCGAAGATGAAAGTCTCCCAAAAATATTGTTCGCAGCAGCGGTCCAAAGAAGTTTGGTCCAGTGCGGGAGTGGTCAAGAGAGGAACGACATTTTAAGCATCGAGCCAGCACTCACTGCTCGATCACTTAGTTCGAGTTCGAGTCCCAAAATGGCAAGATGAGGCTAATACATGAATAGCATTTTTCACTATTATTATTTTAAAACAATCGTTAATTGGTGTGAGAATTCTTCGAATATCGTGACCGCGACGATACCTCGTGGCTGTACAATGTGTCCGTCGATGTAAATCACCAATTAATATTAAACTTGTTAATTAACAGTATTCTTGACACTTTCGTGTGATAATACAACCTGCATAATCGTTAGTGAGTTTGTTTTTACTTCGTCGAAATGGTAACCCTTAATTGCGTGAGTACTGACGAAAAATATAAATATTCTGCGCCAATGAAATTCTGTTCAATTGATTATACTCCGCTCTATCATCACCTCTAATGTAAATCCTGTATTCATGAGTTTACCGCGTGGAGTAACTAATCGCATAATTGACGAGCGCCACCAGCTACGCTTGTACGTATATATGTACATAATTAGAACTGTATCGACAACATCTAGCAGCGAATAACCCCTCCCTTAAATCTCCAGAGATTAAATAACGGGGAGGGAGCAAGAGAGAAAGGAATCCGAGGAGAAAGAGTGAGGAATAAGGACGCTCGTATGTCGAGGGGGGTGGGTAGTTTCGAGGCTGCTTAATTAATAACATTCGTGGATTTGCAATCAGTCAATAATGGCAAATGTCAACAAGCATTGATCACGCGGAGAGTGAGAAATAGTATTGAAATTAATGTGGTCATCTGGCACACACTCACACACACACACGTTAATGTCAATGTTTCATTCAAATACATTGTCCTCTGTATCGCATAATGCATGTATCAAATACAAAACAATAATTGTTCACGATACGCCTGACAACGTATTTGACTCGACATCTCCTCGTCCATATTTATACGACACATATATCAACTCGTGCTGCAGCTCCCAGGCAAGAGATTCTCTCGACCGTTCATCACATTCTCTCCCTTCTTCCATTTCTTCGTTCCTTCGTCTCTCTGTCTTGCTCTCGGCGCCTAGACTATGGTATTTTTCATTTCATATTAATAGGAGAAATAAATAGGACGATTCGACGAATCGAGGTTTTTTTCCGTTTTCCCTTGGACTCCCTTTGGTCGGCTCTCTTTTAAATTCATAGACGAAATAGTCACTTGTTTTGTACGATGCTTAAATTTGGATCGCAATGCATCGGATGTTTCATTAACGAAGTTGCATTGTTTTGAGGATGGTTCGCGCAGACTCTTTCAGCGAACGCGTTATCGAAATTGATTTTCCTCTTTTTTTTTCTCATTGTGCGATTCGATCCGTGGGCCGAATTCATTAGAGCACGACGCACAATGATTCCCGATTCGAAAATTGCTGCGCGCACACCCCTCCAAACATTCGACACGAGCGAAGTGCAGCCTTTTTTCCAACGGAATAAAATTCACGCTATTTATATCTGTTTCAACTTTTACTTTTTGCTCTGCCTGCTAGCCGAAACGTGAAAAACTCCAATTTGTCCGAAACGGAGAATCTCGTTTTGTTTCAGCGCCCCACGTTACAGAAGTTCCTCGTTCAATTATCGTTACAGCGCTAACAACTTGGCTCCTCCGCACAACTCCCATTTCTGATTCGAGACATTTTTTTATCACGGGCTCGATCCCATGCTTGTATGAACCGTGCATTCGTACGAATTTTGTTAAGTATTCAGCATAAAAAAAGCACCATCGTTATTGTTATCACAGAAAACATGGATCAGTCAAAAAAGCAGAATTTATCGTTATTTTCTCCATGTGAAATTCCATTGAGGAAGTAGACATTGAAATTTTTCAGTTGGTAAATTCAACGTCACCCACACTATTGAAAACGATTACGAATGGAGGTAGAACCGGTGCAACGGCTATAGATATAGCCAAAGTATTCGAAGGGGGTGTGGTGGGCGATCCGTTAATTCACCGGACGACATCAGAGTTATCCTGAGTGTTATCTCGACGGGAATAACTATGGTGAATAGGTCCGTTGAGACACCGAGAGAGGAGCAGGAGAAGAGGGAAATTCACAGCTCCACGAAAACTATATAATTGCGCGTCCGTTATCCACACCGTTATTCCGGGGGTGTGTGTTTCCCCGATGATAATGGGCTTCTCCGTGGCATTTTCCGATTGAGCTCATTTGGCCTCATTTCGCTTTGCATCTCGACCACTCGACCATTTTCATTTTCATTGGGAGGTAGAAAAATATTCGTATTTTTCTTCCTCTCTCTCTCTCTCTCTCATTCTCTTTCTCTTTCCTTGATTCTCAATCCTTTTTCACTCCCCCGCAACGTCGAGTTGTCGGGAATCATAAATTCAGAAATCCTTCAAGTGCCAAATGTCTATAGACTGCGTATATCCATATATATAATTCTTAGATAAAAGGGTGTTCCTATTAACGCAGACAATAATTTACGACGACTTTTTCTCACCGGACGATTTATACGATCTTTTCTACTGCAGAATCCTGTTTACTCACTCTCAGTTGCACCGAAATCCAATCTCTTGAATTCTACTTTCCAACGTTATATATTTTTTTCTCCTTGATCAACGTCGTTAGTTAAATTGGAATTGTGATACCGTTTTATACATTTTTCATCCAGTTGCATGCATTTTACTCTCCCGCCATCGACCAGATCCCCCAATTTTCCGTGGGATATCTCTCATTTTTTAATTGCTGTGTTATTAATATAATTGATGACGATCGCGATCCATAGGCACGGAATACTGAATCATCATTTCAGAATTAGTCATATTTCAAGGTGCAAACTTTCATTATGCCCGGGGGGCTAGAACCTAAAATAGAAATTCAAATATCTCGGTGTGAAAGTTCTTAATATCGTGGGCGTAATAAAACGACGCGACGAGATACTGGCTTAGCGCGATACTCGAAAAACGACTTTCTCCTAAACTAAATAATTCGAGAGGAAGAGTTTTTCTCGAGGCGTTGACGAGAAATCACACGAGAATTTGGCCTCCCATTAAACGAACAAACGCTTTATGACGAGTATCAGCATTGTTCCTCCAATTTCTTCCCCTTTTAAGAGCATAGTGAATAAATAATCCACCCGATTCACGCAGTGACTGTGAGAAGGCGCGGCCTAATACAAAGAATCCGAATGTGAGAATTCGCGCAATATTTTAACTTACCAAATGACCGCTTTTTATCCAACCTAATTTCTTCATTTTTCTTCTTCATCGTGCTCTCTTTTATTCTTATCCTTCCGTAGCTCCATCGTCATTAGCGGAATCGGGTTTTCGATTTTTCTTTCTTGCTCGCCCTCATCGTTTTTTTTCCGCATACTAAATATACATAGGCATACGCAGACGTTGAAGCAGAGACACAGATACATAAAAACTTATGTACGTATGGATAGGGGAATGAGGAAACACGCCCCCATCGCCGGTATTTTATGTGTTCACCTCGGTGTGTATCTACGTGGTTTAAACTAACGATGCCCGATTATTCTAGGCAACGCTGTGCCTCCTGATAACGTATCACTGGCACGCCAGTTGGGCCGTTTCAACATGGCCTTCAGGAGGGCCCGGTATCGTGGCTGAAGTGAATGGATCGCCGACGGACGCTCCGCTGAACATACCCGTTGTTAAACGTTCCTCTAATCAGGCAGAGCTCGCTAACGAACTGCCGTTGCCGGGGCGTCCCGTTGGTACGAGCAGCGTCGTCGTCGTCGTCGACGCCGATAGCCTGCCGAGCAAACTCGTGGAATTTCCCGCGGTCGGTTCTTCCGATCGAACGCATCGAGAATACGCAAATCGTACGGCGGAAAATAATTTTAAAGCGATCGTTCCTCCTGGGACTTCGCCCGAGGAAATGATGATTGAGCAACTTCTGCTTGGGGACGACGCGACAAAGTCATCCGAAAGGGAACGAACGAGTTCGAAGCAGAATGCGCCAAAAATTCAGAGACGGAAAGGACGTTTGGCAATCGTGATGAAATCGTTGATTTCAACCAGAGAATTGGCAGCGTTGAATCAACCGATCGCAAGGGTGAACTCACCGAGTTTAATCAAACCCAGGACTTTCCCCACCAGCCGTCGGTTTTACTACGAAGGAGCTTCCGCAGCGACCGAACAGAGTCGACTGAATAATAATGGAGCTCTCGCAGGCGTAACTGGAGCGAAGATTGCCCAGGAAAAAATCAATGCGATTGATCGAATCGCGATCGACCCATCTTCGATAAATTCTATTGGTATCCCTGAGAATGACGCTACACGAAGTCACCATCACCACCACCCTTCGATCTCATTATCAAGAGACAAAAGACAAGCTCAGCTCCCCGATGCTCAAAGTCTCGCTAATTCGGAGGCAAAAGTCCACAGAACCGAGACGAATGACGATAAGATCACGTCGGATTATGACACCCGAAGACTGTCCAACGGAACGCGGCTGTTATCCACTTCGGAATCCTCGGGACGTTTGAGCCTTTACGACGACAGGAACAAACCAAGTGGCACAAGTTCAGGCATTACGAGCTCTCTCGACGTCACGAAACTTTTGGACTCCTCGAGGCTTCATCAACAATCGAGAAACACAAAGCCTCGAACAATCGTACAACATCTGCGTGCTAGTGCTGTCCCCAGGCAAACTCATGGCTATTACAATTCTCCGAGATTACCGAGATCGCACAGCTTTCACGAGCAACAATTCAGACACCCTGAGCCGCGTTTTTCCACGCGTCCGCTCCTCGTAGACCCACGATATCGCAGACCCCCCGTGGCTCACAGATTCGATCATTTTTCCAGATCCAACTCGAATCCTAATCAGCTGAGGTTCGTCCCATTCCACGGAAAAAATACGGAGTCGTTTGAGGCCGCGGGCCCGAACGACGCTGCAGTTAACGAAGTCGTTAATCTCTCCGGAATCGATCGACTGACCCAATCGGACGTCGCCAACTTTTCTCATTTCAATCCCGAACAAATTGACAATTTGCGCCAAAGTTTGAGCGGCGTTTTTGACAAAAGTTTTTCCCCGACTCGAGTCAACGTACTGCCAAATGTCAGACCGATCTCACCGAACCAAGTTTTCGTTGTCCCACCCCGGCTCATCTACGATACGAAAATATTACCAGCTCCATTTTCGTTCCAAAAATTCATCGAAAGTTCCGACAACGCTGTCAATGCCAACGAGGGTAGTCAGCGAAAAGTCAACGATTCATCTTCACCCATCGATAACGGAGTACTTGGCGACCACGAAGTCGACGTCAATTTGGAGGAAAAACATGGTAAGAATAACTCAAGGCTTGTACAAATACTTTTCCAAGTACCAAAAAATCTTTTTCTTTCAATGCAACAGTTTTTCCATTACGAAAAGAATATTTTTTCAAAGTCCCCAGTTTTTGTTTCAATCATTAGTATTCTGTAAACGAACATTTCATTAAAATGCACTGAATTCTGCCAATTTTGAGTGAGAGATTGAGTTATTTTGAATTTTTAGTAATAAATGAACTCTTGAGTTTTTCAGGTAAATATGCATGTTGGGAATTAACAAAAAGCTGATGCAATGGGAAGTTATGTTCTCATAAAAAAAAGTCAGTTGTTTATAGCCGTTTGACTGTCGGAGTCATGAAAGAATTATGTTGGGATAGTTGAGTCTGGATCGATTTAAGAATCGATAATGAATCGATTTTTTTTCGAGTTGATAAATAAAAATCATGCCTAAATACACCTCGAAACCATTGGATATTGGAACAAGATTCTCGGACGTAAAGAAAGTAGAAAAAGACTAAAAAAATGCAAATATTTCCATTGAATTTTGTCATAAATTTTCAATAAACTGATTCGTCAGGCTCGTGAAGCTCTTCGGAGCTCTAATGCTAACGAAATCAAAACGAAAAACTTTGGGATCGATGCTTGGCGACAGAAAAGACGGTTTAAGTTATTCCATCGGTGATTTTTCAGCAATTCCCGTGGGAGAAGATTTGAAAGAGTCAGTCACGAGCTCGGAAAAGTTGGTAACGCCTTTGCCACCGAGGACGAGCCAAGTTTCGTTTGGAGTGAATCAGCCGAAGGTGCCATTGGTTTCAACGGTGTTCCCGGACGAGACATATCGAGTTAGGGGGGCCGAGGAGATGGAAAATCCATCGAGAGTACCCGAGTACGAGACGTTTCAACGTGACACGGATGAACCACGAGTGAATCACAAGTCACCGAGTGAAACGGGTGTGAAGGATCATCCTGGCAACATACGATCGAGTTATGACAACTCTGGGAGCACGTATGCGAGCAAGGACCAAACTGGAACGGGAAATGTCGATCATTCCCCCGTTATCGAGGCCATCAATGATGAATACCCGAATCACCAGACTACGAGACACCCCGATGTGTCGAACATCGAGTCAGATGTGCGAATACCAACCTCCCAATTGCATGCTAGACAAAATGACGATTATTACGAGAGAGGAAGTAACAAGTGGCGAGGAAACGATGATAATGATTACGTGAGTTCTCTTCCACCGTTTCATCTCTCATTGTATTAAAATAACTTTTTTTCCAAACGTCCCACGATAAAGTACGGCGAAGGTCCACTTTTTTGTGGTAAATTATACTTTAAGGTCGCCTGACAACGATAAGCGAAGTTCCGGGACCTCTTACGGGGCAATTTGAATTATTTCAGAAATTTATCACAGATTCCGTTTATTTAAAAAAACATTACATTACAGGGCTTTGAAGAAAGAAAGCATGAAAAAACTTTAGTTTTTGACGTGTGACGAAAGCGGATGTCAGTCATCGCGTTTGGACTGCTGGTAACAGCTGATTGAATTTCGGGCAAATTCGAGAATCGCGGGAATTTTATTAAATTTATTTTTGAGACTGACTCACGTACTTTCATTCGTCTAGTAGCTTCGCTTTTTTAAACGAATTGATCATTCCTTTTTCTCAGTGGCATTACACCGATATAAACTTTCTTTCGCGAAATAAAAATGTTCATCCCTAGGTTATATGTGTATTTAAAATGTCACCGGTACCGACTCGATCATTAACTAGTCAAGTTGAAGTATAAATTCGATCTTTTATGATTACATTCTTGTGATAAAAATATTCTCAATGTAAATGTTTATTAATTTAATGAATAATTTAGACCTGAATTTAATCAACATAAAAAGTAGTTGTGAACTTGACTAGTTATAAAATGGCCGAATTACTTTATATTCTCGAAATCTTTTCGTTTTCCTTATACAATTTCACGTGAAGAAGCAAGCGGGAAACTGACGACGATTCTTTTCCAGCCTCGTTACGTCGCTAAGTACAAGTTCGGCTATCTCGTGAACGACGACGATTCGCGAAACGATTTTGGCCACGAGGAGATGCGAGACGAGGGCATAACGAAGGGACGTTATCACGTCAGACTACCGGACGGTAGAATACAGAAGGTCAATTATCAAGTGGATGACAATGGTTATCGCGCCGTTGTGTCTTATCAAAACGACCGCGTTGAATAACTGAATTTTCGTCTCTTGTCAAAACACACATGATTTCGAGGTCCAATTCTGTTGAACTGTCAGGTTTAACGGTCAGCTGGATAAAAAGAGTGCGAAAATTGTAATTAACTCGTGCCATTTTAAGGAGGATACTCGCGCCATTGAATAACACATTATTAAATCGCAACGTGCCAGGCGGGTATCGACTGAAAAATATGTGAAAAAATAGCAGCATTAAATAAAAACTTATAAATCAAACGAGAAAGCAATGAATCATTGGGACGGATGAGAAACGAATGTCTTGTTTTGTAGCAGCTAATTGCGACTTTGATCTAAAAATTGTTCCTTTCGAAATGGCGCGCGGCACTTGAGCGAGCGCCTTCCAGTAAACAAGATTTTACAGTCTCACGATTTTCAAGACACTTAATACATACATAGCCGTTCGTTTATGTATGTCCTGGGAGTAGGCTTATAAATCTTTCTCTGTTCATCGCACGCGTATGCATTAATGAAGTGCGAATGAGAGGAAAAAAAGCAGCAGCAGCAGCAAGAAAATAGGAGAAAAAAGCGACGAAGAGGAGCTCGGCAATGAGCGCGTTAGGTGAGCGCAAATTTCTTCTCGTAACACGCGGCGCGGTACATTTCGTAATTCACGTAACAACGCGCGAGCGAGCTCCGGGTTTGTCGGAGAATCTCTCGCTCGAGTGCTGTCGTTTACGTCTACTTTTTCGCTTTCCCGTGAGAAGGAACGAGCCGAACCTAGACGAGAAAAATAACGATGCACCTGACGTACACGTATATGTATCAAGACTCGAAGCAATATTTATGCACGTGCGCCCGCGTATACGAACAAGACTCGAAGCAATTTTATCACATTTTTCCGTACACCAATTTTCTTCTCAAAGCCAACGAGATAAAATAAGAAAAGTATATGAGTTTTTTACTGCGTGCAATCTTCCCTCGCTCAAATGATAACAATAAAATCATAACCGTTTCTCATTTCGTCAGACAAAAACTCGGAAGATTCTTCGCGTTGCATTTATTCTGATTGTTACTCTCTAGCGAAAATAACAGTTTACAATTTTCTTTTCCTATCGTCACAACTCACTATTTATTAGTTTTATTTTTTGCTGCCTCGCGCGGGGTTAACGTGACGCGGGTTGGTATTAATTTCCTTCGAGATTGAATTTTCATCGTAATTCCTCATTAAGGAGGAAAATGTGCGTTTTGTTGCTTTATTGTAAATATTTTGAATGTTTGTTTGAATAAAAACATTTACATTGGAACAGTGGAGATTTGAGTATCGCTGAAATATGAGAAGAATGACTTGTCTGCGAAAGAAATTAATGTGAGTGGAGGATGAGTGAGATAAAAGTTCCTTTGGAATTTTTCTCTCTTGCGAATATCTCGATTCGCGAGAAGTCCTTAAAATCAAGTATCATAAATAAAAGATGGTGAAAAAAATTCGGCCTGAAATATCATGGGAAAAAAGCAAAATAAAGTGGAGTTTGTCGATGCCGCAGAACGATCACCGAAGTCGCGGTGTTGCAACCGCGCGCTTCCCCATGTTGAAACATTTCCCAGTCCTTTTTATGCTCCAACTTTGAACTAACTCCGTGAAATCTCATTAAGTTGCCGACATCGTTCCCTCTTATTATCATTACAAAATTAATTACACGATCTATCCTCTGATCCTAGGGCTCGTACGAAACAATCAATTTATTTAGTATAACGTTGAAATTTCTTTGTGAAAGAATAATCGAAAAGACGAGGGATCCGGATTGCAAAAACGAGAGAGAGAGAGCGGGAAAGAGCTAACTACAAAACTCGTGACAAATTAACTAAAACAAACTTTGTACCCGTCTACGTGTTTATCAATATTCCTTTTGGGCGTTTCGCAACAAAGCGACAGAGCGCGTTGGGACGTTTTTCCAAAAATTGAAAATTCATTTCACAAATTTATGGCATCGGTTGGTACGTCGAAATTTCGGAAGAAAAACGAGCACGGGGAATAGAAAACAGGGGGCTGCATATTTTGCTGGAAAAAATTCGTATATTTTTGCATATCTCCACACGCACATGGGCATACAAAAGTGTGTACGAGTCGTGTATATATCATTGCATGATTCGCGAGAGAAAATTACATGTACGCATCTCTGGAGAGGAGAGGAGAGAGAGAGAGAGAGAGAGAGAGAGCAACGTTGGTACGAGGTTTTCATCTGTAACGAATGGAACGTGATGGTGAACCTTCCCCCTCTGCCCCTTCCCCTTTCACCCAGCTAAAAGGATAAGGGAAGTGCGGAGAGGGCACAGAATTGTTATGAAACATAGGGGAACACATACACACTCTTTATTTCATATTATTATACACATACATAAATAAATATCCATATTGTATGTATATAATTCAATGTAGGTACAGACGGTAGGTAGTAGCAAACGTACACGCTACTCTGGCCCGATGTTTCTCGGCTTCGTAACTAGAGAAATTAGTTGGGAGATCCCTCGCGTGAGCTGACGAGCTTCCCTAGATACAAACATACCAGCAACGTAGCTATCCAAGTACTAGAGTCTTCCCCTTCCATTTTCTTGTAGGTTCTTGGCCTCAGCCTCGAGTATGTATACAGTTTCACACAGACACACACGCGCGCGTATATATATATATGAATATAAATTATAAATGGATATAATCTTCATGCAGGTAAGTGTGTACGTGAATATATACATTAACAAACACCCTCACGCACGGTTATAGCTTGCAAATTGTTTAATCTTGAGGATTCGATGGAGGACTTGTCTGAGCGCGAAGGAGGAGCAGGCTCAAGATTACACCAGTACTTGGCCAGTTTACAACAGCTGGAATATTAATGAAGCCCGATAATATCGAGCTCATGAAGATCATTAGGACGATAAATATATTAGGTCGGAGATCTGCCTTAATTACGAATGATTTATTGAGAGCTCTCACCTTGGCCTCTGGTACATCGGATTTAAAAAATACCGAAGCACATTGATGTCGAGAGGGTTTGTACGAATGAGCGAGTGGATTCGATTTTTCTCTACGCTCTCCGGCGTCCTCCGCTCCCCCGATCAATTGTTAGTGTCGTTGTTATTGAATTTTCGTAAGGAGTCTTATAATTCCGTAAGGAAGGGAACAAAGTTTGTGCCAACTCGAAAGACCGCGATATCGGATCGAAGTGTTTCGTGGTAATGGAGCTTAACTCGCGCGCGCGCGCGCGCGCGACACCATTGAAAACGATTTAATTCAAACGCACCGAGGCTCTTCGCGGAGGCAAGATCCTCGAAAAAAGTGCTGTGCACCGCGGCATTAATCGAGCTCGAAGTTATTCCAATCATTGCTCTCCTCGATTATACTCGGTAATGCTTTTTCTCCTTTTTCTATATGGAGGTTAAGAACTCTCATATTATGTATAGAAAAGCGGTAAAAAGTTTACTGAGAACGCGCGAAAGGGGTGGAGCGAAGAAATTCGTCGATTCTCGTGAGGCAAGTGCTGGTCTTGCAGTTGGCAAACTTTTAATGGACTGACATATTTAAGACGAATAGACTCAGCCTCTGAAGACGGAGAAAAGGTAAATTAGAAAGAGAGAGAGAGAGAGAGAGAGAGAGCGAGGGAAAGCAAGGAGCGAGGTTTGTTGTCCAACTTGGAGGTTCGATGGCGGAGTTGAATTGGCGAAATGGGTGAAAATTCCAAGTGGATAATGGATTAGCAATGTGGGAGTACCGAGAGGCAGGGGAAACGCCATTTGAGGATGTGATATCCATGGAATGATAAAGCTTCGATAAATCATGGCGACATCGAGGCGATCGATCTTTCAAACCCCAACCATACTTTTGACCCCAAATTCTCGAAATTTTTTCCCACTACCTTGTTTCAAGAAATTCGTACTTTATAATACAAAGTATATAGATTCACTATTTTGTTTATTGATATTCGTCATTTGACGATGAAAACTCATGAAAATCTGGAAAGAATCGAGCACTCCCGAGTACGAAGTTGTTTTTTTCCAGTCCCCATATAAAACTGTAAAATCTCTCATAGCTTCCGACGAAGCAGCGATGTTGAATAAGATCTTACGAACTTGTGCTGAAATGGCTCGAACGAAAAGGGTGGAAAATGTCTGCGTGTGTCTCCCGAGGAGGTCAAGGGTCATATTTGTGCAGTGCAAGCTAGGGAAAGCGGAATTTTCGAATACTGGGGAGCTCGTAGCGTCATGGATGCACGTGCTTAAGGACATTGGAGTGCGGGATTGGAGGGTGATACGAGTGTAATGTGCACTTAGTTGGAAAGGGCAGGGAAAGGTTTCAGGAGCGTGGACGAAGAGTGTCGTACCAACGTGCTTTTTGAGTACGTATCGTTCGATGACATTCCGAAGGGTCCGCGGCTGGTGGAGGGCGTGCAGAGCCCTTCGCGCCTCAAACTACTGAAACTTACTGCTCGATAATCGCAATGGCAGTTGTAGGGTATTTGGAATGGAAAAATATATTTTTTTCGCCACTTTCATGTCTCTAAAATCGTTTGCTTTTCTGTAAAATTTATTCAAGGATTCGAAAGTTATTGATCAGCCTAGCTCGGTTCCCCTCTCGATGCCTCGCACTCCTGCAGGGATCCAATCTATACGTGTACCGGTCCAAATGGATCAACGTTCGAAATAAATGCAAAATAAACCACACCCGATGTACATACGAATGTACGCGAAATTCGTGTACGCGTATGTACATGTAAATAGCACTTAAGTTTAATAGTATACGAATAAATGGAGTGTTTCCGAGGTGGAAGCCTTAATTGCTTCACACGCAAGCACGGTCGCCTTAGATGGAACGTAAAGATCGAACCGAAAGTCCCTCTAGTTAAACACAGCGGGTAGCAAGAGTGGAGTAGCCTGTCGAGCAATTAATCAGGTACTTGAATGTCTGTGCGGATGTGTATTGCTGTACGTGTGTGTTCCGCAGGACTTTCGCCCTCGAGCCGATTAACAACAGTCGGTATAATGCTATTATATAAATAGCGAGTATACGTTGAACGTTTAGACGAATTAATGTGAAATGCCACGTGAAATTTCGCTGAAACTGTGTCCCATCGATATTTCTATGAGCGAGAAATTGTTCGAAAATTCAATGAAAACTATCGTTTAGGAAATTAAGGACGATTGACCGTTTCCAAAATATACTTTAGCCACATGAGCTTTGTTTCAAATTTACTCGAATCAGCGTCGTCTAACGACCGTTATTACCGTCAGCTTCCAGGGTGACATTTAAACCTGTCATACACTGACGCCGCACTCTCTTGTGCAAGGCGACGTTCGCGCATCGCCCAAAAAATTCACAAGAGTCAAAGAAGACTCGGCGAAATGAATGGCTAATGATCCAGCGCGATCCAGCCGCATTTTATCGCGATATGCGATCGGCTTATTTGTCAAGTCGCTATTAATGTGAGAATATCACGAAAATAAGGAGTAAGAAAAGAGAATTCTTGTTGTACGCTCGCGGAGATGTGCGAGGATAAGAATTAGCGCTAGGCGAATATATACGAACTATTTTTATACGCAGTTATAAAAGCGTAATGTCGTTCTCATCGAGTGTTAAATAATAGGTCAGACTGAAAACTTGGCTCTCTCGTCCGCGGGAGCTTTCGCACGAGGGCCTTTATCGAGGTCTTTATCAGATGCGGATGAGTCACGTCTCAAGATTTCGAGCGCTCGCACAAGCTGCTACACAAATGCACGCGCATGTGCAGCATTCCCGATTAATATGCATGTACGAAGAAATGTGGGTTATTGCATATTTGTATGAAGTTCACGCGCGTTTCAGTCGCGCTTCCCGGTCCTTTTGAGAGCTCGCGATTCGCCGGGATGCGGTAGTGGCTCGTTGCGAGTGCTCCGAGTGACTCGCTCGAGTACAATGGAACCGCGGACGATCGGTAGCGAGCGAAAAGTCATAATTACCACGAACAATCATCCCCGTCGAATCGGAAGTAGCGGCTCGAACCAAGTGACTGTACGCGGCGAATAATTAAGGCAAAAAAACTTCCAAGTGCGGTACTCGAATGTTTCGCTCGCGAGCTCGACCTCGCAGAGCCTTAATATCAACTCTCAATTAGCCAATTAGCCCATTAGCGTTGAACAAATGAAAAAAAAAATAAAAAAATAAATAAATAAATACTTAAATAAAGCTTAAATAAAAGGAAAACAAATTGAAAGAGAAGGAAGCACAGGAAAGAGGCAGGAAGAGGAGCAGGAGGCGAAGAGATATTGCGGGCGATCTCACGACGTGAGGTAATACGAAGAGGAGAGCAGAGCAAGTCAGCTTTCTCCACTGCACCGTGTCTCCATTACTATACCTATGGGACCGACATACATATAAACATAACCAGCAAATGTATGTGTAACATCGTCGCTCTATATTCGTGGGTATACCGATGCAAGAGTATTTGAGCACTTACACACGTTCCGTGTTCATATTTGTACGTGTATTATGTACCGGAGCAGCATTCCCTGGGTCCGAGTTTTCGAGATTCCTCGTACTCCATTTATACAGGGTGTTCTGAAATAAAAAACTTTGGTTTGAGTAAACGGAGCTCGTAAATTGAGGGAGAAATTATGAAAACCACGCTTTTTTGATGCTTTACTAACAGGGACTGGGAGCCCTCAAAATTTGTGGCTTTCTCGCGTGAGACTAAAGGAACGTTGAATGAAAAATGGAGCCTGAAAGTTCGGTTTTAGACGCCCGATATACTCGGCCACAAGCTCGAGAAAAATGCTTATTAGCTCACTTGCACAGCCATACCGTACGCTCAGCAGAGTTCCGAGCAGCCAAAATAACGCGGTTCGCGACGTAGAACAATAGGAAATAAAGCGTACGCTTGCCACACACAGCGAATTTTTCTCGCGCTGCGAGCAAAGACACGCTCTCTCGTCTCGTGTGAATCTCGTAAGCGTGTATGTACTCGAGCATTTTGCTCTGATCACGTGTATTACATTTATGCAGTGTTTGCCAGCGAAGCTTTTCAACCACGTTGATTTTCAGCTCGACGTGTGCTTCCTCGTACGCATTTATACGTGCGCGTTCATACGCTCAGGGATGTACTTGCACTCTTCATTGAAGAATGCTGCTTTTATTGTGCCGAGGATTGATGGCTACGACATTGCCATTCGCAATCAGTCAAATTCTTTCACTGCAATTGTTGCTATGAAATTATTGCTCTTTGGTCGAAAGTCACGATCATTGGATTCTACGATGAGGATCAATCATCACGGCGTGTTAAAACGAACCCCTTTCGGTTCAAGAAAATGTATGATTTCTGAAAGTCAATAGGAATTTTACTAGGATTCAGTGATCAGGAGGAAAAATATGATTTTTTGCTCGGAGCAAGACTGATCTGACACGAGAAGAGAATTTTCACGAGACTCGTGTAAGACGATGATGTACCGTGCCTTACTCCAGTTTGAGAATTCGAGAATTTATTGATGAGACATAACTTTAGAATTGAGGTATCGATGCGATAGGTTTCGAGGATTAACTTCATTGAATTAGAGAAGAAATAAGAGGGAGCAATCGAATAGAGCATTGCGATTATCACACTCAAATACGATATGATTATTCCAATCAAAGTGTAAATTATAAAGACACTTTAAGTTTTAGTAGATTACCTGACGAAATCTTGATTAAGTGCGTAATTCAAGTGAAGGAAAAAATGGATTCCATTAATTCATCTCCAGCACTTGTTTTTTTGATGACACGGATGTAAATTTCATCGCGTTAAGAAATCTTCTTGTTCTCGGGCAACTCGTAATTATAACATAAAATATCGATATTAGATAAACTGGTTGAATATTTCCATGAAATAAACTTTTCATGTCCTTTTTCACCGTCCGTCAAAGACAGCGTGACCATCTTCACTGCCAACACCAGTCGATATATTAATATTCAATTCAAAGAATGAATCATTCATCAAACAACAAGTTTCTTTATTTTATAACCTCTTTTAAAGACGGTGACAACGTAATTTTGTTCATTTTAACTTTTATTTTATAGAATTCGTCAAAACGAGGGTGTTTTTTAATTAAATCTTTTCAAGACTCGATCATCTCACGCATTTCAATGATCGAAGGAAAAACATTTGTGTCGACTCTATACAATCGACTCGGAATTCTAAAGATGCTAAAGAATATGAAAACTAATTTTTTTGTTATTAAGATGGAGCAAGATGAAAAATATTGGACAAAAAACCCGCCAACTTTGAGCTTTTCTTTCGCATTCTTTAATGAATGCACGTAAGATTTACCTGAAAATTCGCAAAGATGGTGAGCGTGTAACGTATTCGATGACTCGTGAAAATATGCTTGCGAATCTGTGACTGTACGTAGTGCAATGCACGTTAGAAAATGATACATTTATTCGCCCATTAGGCGAGTAATTTAGCGGAGTAGCCGAAGGATTATTTTTTCGTGGTTTCGTCACAGTTAGCTCCTCTCTCATTCCGCGGATCCATCCATCTTTCATACTTACGAGCTAATTTGCCTGGCTGGTTTTTCGCTCGTTCGACACTCGAAACTTGTGGTCGCGCGGTGGTATTTTACGAGAGGCTGTAACAGCGGGGCAGGGGGGCTGAGACGGCTGATCGTTGGGGTTCGCGCAAGTAATCTCGTGACGTCACAGGAAGCGCGTGGAAATAAAGTGAGAATTCTTCTCCCTCCCTCGGTCGGTTCTTCCCTCAAATGCGTGTAGATGGAACTAAAACTCGAGCGGCTATATAAGACAGCCTCGAAGCCTGCTCAGCTCCACATTATAACTTTTCCATTTGGCCAACCCGCCGCGTGTGTGTGTGTCGCTTTTGTATTCTTCATTTTCCCGACTGATTAATAATCGCGTCGTAACTGTGCTCGACTTAAAGGAACAAATCTAAATATCATGAAGGTCTTAGTGCGCCAGGTAAATGAATTTTCAATATTTATCTCCACTCTTCATTTATTTCGTCGTTACGATCCGACTGATCAGACTCAATTCGGTGAAGTGGTGCGGGAGATTCGAAGTCAGAAGTGCGAGGAAAATGGTAACTAAACCTCCGGTGGAAATTACAACTCTTTATCATTTTCGAAGAAAATCATTCGCTCGATTGGACCGAAGAATTCATTGAAAATTTGCATATGTCGATACGCAAGAGCGTTACAAATAAATAATGTCTTTTTCGACGTATCCCCGGCTTAGACGTGATCGAAATAGCACCCCGGAATGCCGAAGCTCGAAGTACTCCGCGGTTACGTCCATTTCATTAAATGAAGAATAAGCCTTGAGCCAACTGACGTATTATGCATGATTAATGTAATTCGAGATCGAGCGCGAGTCAACTAAAATAGGACGTACATCCGAGAGAAGGAGCTTATCGGTGTATAATCTCTCTCTCTCTCTCTCTCTCTCTCTCTCTCTCTCTCTCTCTCTCTCTCTCTCTCTCTCTCTCTCTCTCTCTCTCTCGGTAGCATATTAGATAAGCCAATGTATAGATCTTCATCGGGCTCTCTCGTGTGGCGATCCACATGAGTAATGAAGTTCCGCTCCAATGAGACGGATTTATTAATGATAATTACACGCTCGTAAGGCTCCTGCTCGGACAACATATTCGCAGTGTTAAATTTTGTAATCGATCGGTGAAATGGAGCCTTCTGAATCTGGATACGAGAGCAGTGATCGAGCGCTTGATCGAAAATTCGAAGCAGGATTCCTCGTTTGCCCGTTTCTCAGCTCACATTCCGTCGATAAATAAAGTTTGTTTTATCGCGTTGGAATTCACGTTACGAGTTTTATTGTCAGTTGTTTTTCCAAGTCTCGCGATGTGCGCCACGTTTATTGATAACGGCATAATTAATAGGGAACAACCCCCATTGTTTTTATCAGATAACAGCTCTGGCGTTGTGTTTCGGAGTGGTGCACTGCGAACCACCGCTGAACAATCAGTACGGTCCACCGGGTAATTTTCTAGGTGGAGGGGGTGGAAACAACAATAACCATCACGGTGGTTCTGCTCACGGTGGTGGCAGCGGCGGTGGAGGCGGTATAATCAACAGCTATGGAGCTCCGCTCGGCGAGGCTCCGAACGCTCACAATCCCGATCAAGATTACATCGACAGTCAGGTAAAAACGAGTGAATTTTCATTTCAGCGAAAAAATGCGAAAAATGTGGGCATCTTTGGTGGAAATGGCGAAGGAAAAGGGGCTCGGATGATCGTTTACTCGCGTTCGCAGGTTTTCTTCGTCTACGAAAAACTTTCGTTTCCAGACGACGCACTCGTTTATTTAGGAGACCGCGACGCGGGTGGGAACAATTGACATTTATGAAAGTCAAGAAGAAAAATGGCGCTTGTGCGTTACGCGAAATGTAGCTCGCGACTATTACGCGAGCTCACGCGTTCTCGGATAGCGAACGCCCATTGTTCCTACTCGCGTTACATAAAATTTGATTTCTCGATTGTTCAACCAGAGATTAACGAGAAAAGTGAAGAGTGTGTGAGTCAGCGAACGCTGCACAAGTTCTCGTATTCATTGCCACGAAAGGGTCAGTCGCGAATGCACGCTCCGAGGACCGCGATAAGAATGCGAATACAAAAAGCCAAAGTTCAAACCTCCATTGCCCTCGACTCGTTCCAGCGTTAAACAATTCACTTCTGCATATGTAAAGTGCGTGCTTATCTCGTGTATACCGAAGCACAATGAAAAACGAGATCGCTTTTCTTTTCTCATTTCGAAACTAGCTACCTGCACTCGCGAAATAGTATCCGCCGTTTCATTCGCCTGTCCTTCTTCTTTCCCTACGGAGAAAATTCTAGTACGTGCGTACGTGTAGCCAGCACGCGCGCGTGTGGGCGCACGCTTAAGTGGGTGTGACGGGGAGAAATGTTCTATACGGACGCTCTCTTTTGCCCCCGAGGAAAAACGTATATTGGACTCGAACGCTGGGGGTGGCTTTATCCATGAAAAATATAGGATGCTTGTAATGTAGCTAACAAAGCTATAAGATAGAGAGGGAAAATGGAAGAGAGAGCGAGAAAAATAGAAGTGAACGAATGGAAAGGGGCACGAGGGAGGATGGCGGAGAGGGGAGAAGCGGAGGAATCGGGAACTGTACGACATTTATCGCCAGTTGGCTAATCGTACGGGGAAATCTGAATGCCCGCATTACGACGAACGATGTTAAAGGACCTCGAAAGCGAGAGAGAGAGAGAGAGAGAGAAAGAGAAAGCAAATGGTGCACTTGTATGCATGGCGTGCAAGCTACTCCTGGAGAGCCACCCCCTGAAAAGCCTCTTTGGCCACATCGGAGCAGTTTCTCCACAGAGAGGAGGTTAAGGGAGAAAACGACTATTCTCTTTCTCCCATTTTTGCTTCAGGCATCCTTTATAAAATGGAAAGAAAAAAGGGAGAAAAGCAAGGAAGAAAAAATATAGCAACACCCCTCGCAGCACCGGAGCAAGACTCGTCTCAAAGCATCGCTATCGTGATTCTGGTTAAATCGAAATTCCACGAGAACGTGATTCTTTTCCATAATCCGAAGCACGTGTACACGCACTTGAAACAAAAAGATGAAAGTACTGAGGTAGATGGAGACTCTCGAAATGCCCGTATTGTAATGTACGCTTGTATATACGAACGTTTTTACCAGCTCCTCTCGTGTTCCGCATCGACGTGTTTTGTGCCCGAGAAATATTGCATCTCCGCGCGATTCAAGCTAAAGTCAGTAAAAGTGCTTTTATGAGGACGAAATGCAGCGACTAGTTTTGTTAAAATAAAACTCGAGCTTCGAGATTAATTGTTTGAGGAGCGTTTCACGAGTAACTTGAAACCGAGCAGGTCAGCGTTGGAACTGTCAGTTTAATGAGCAAAAAATAAAACTGACTGCTGAAGCGTCAATACGCGATGAATTGTTTGGGAAATTTCACAGAATAAACCGGATAAAAAATACAGCGAGATGTGCGGATCGCGCATATTTGCGAGGACGCGAAAATCGTCCGAACGTCGAAAACCGCTGCTGATAGAAGGCAAAAAATCTAAAGACCGAAAAACCCTGAGAAAAACAGAACAATAAAAAGTATTGGAGCAAAAATGCTCTCGCTCGCAGCGATATTACGTTAGAATTTTATTGTAAATTTGCTTTCCTATTTTCCAGCCAAAATCGTACGAGTTTGGTTACGCGGTAAAGGACACGGCGACGGGAAACGATTTTGGTAGAAGCGAAACGAGCGATGGCGAGACTGTACGAGGAGAGTATCGAGTACAACTTCCGGATGGAAGGACTCAGATAGTTACGTACACGGCCGATTGGAGAACGGGATTTCACGCAGACGTTAGATACGAGGGAGAGGCGACCTTCCCAGATCAATACAACAACAATAATAATAACAATAACAACAACAATAATGGTGGTTACAACAGTAATGGGAATAACAATTATTATAACAACAACAACAATAATAATAATAACAATAATAATGGTTACAACAATAACAACAATTTTGGATACAACGGCAACAATGGCGGCTACAATAATAACCAGGGATTCAATGGCAATTATGATCGAGGTACGATATTCCGATTGAGTGATTCGCTTCAATATGATAAACTGTCGTTTGGTAAAATCGTCAAAAATTGCGTGTTTCGAAATGTAAATCGGATAAACGATGAATAGAACTCTCTGCTCTTACAATAATTGAGATTTTTTTGTTAGATAAATCGATTGGACGAATGGGAAGTAAAATAAGTTGATTTTCATATTTGAAGGTAACCCAGGAGGCTACAATTACAACGGTAATTACAACAGTGGTGGCAACAATTATCAGTACAGCGGTTCGAATTCAATCGACAATTACAACGGCGGTGGTTACACCGGAAGTTCAGGAGGGTCTTTCGGCACGAGTGGACCGAGCTCGAGCTACGGTACACCGAACTTTCACTAGAGTCTCTCGTTCGGCGACGAGTCTCGAGGGAACAGGACCGAGGGATTTCGAGAGAAAGTCCGAGGGAATAAAATCGGGCTTTTTGGGGGAGGGGGTTGGGACGCAGACTCTCGAGAAAGCTCGTGGGTCACCACTAGTAGAGCCATCACGCGCAGAAGGAAAAGACCACACATTGAGAAAATGGAGAGAGAGGGAAAGAGAGAAAAAAATAAAAACTCGGTCTCGTCTCTGCCCATGTGTGCGAGTACGTTTTCCCATGTATGGATATCTCTCAGTGCACGGTGTGGCTGCTTCAGAAAGAGTGAAAAATGAGGAGACGACGACCGGGAAAAGAGTAAAAGCATGTGGTCTCTCGAGCTTGCGAAAAAGATGGAATCAGAAAAAAGAAGAGCAGAGAACGAGAGAGAGAGCGAGATGGCGATGATGTAGCAGGGATATTATATAACGTGCTCGACGAACGATGATCGACGAGCACATTTTATATGAAAAAGAGACAATCGAGAGTGCTCTTTTGGCATGACTATATACATACTTAAATACATAAAATACACGTCCACATATACGTGAGTGTATGTATGAATACATATGACAGCAACGAGGGCCACAAATACATATATTTTTATATACATATACGCTCGTATATACAAATATATAGCGAGGAAGTGCGAGTTTTTTTTCACAGAGATTCTCTCAAAGATGAATGGGTCTAGTAAACCATACTCGTGTGTACAGATTTTTATACTCTTTTGCAAGCCTATATTATGTTTCAATAAAAAAAGATATCTGGAAAAAGAATAGAGTTTAGATTCCGAGATGTTTTTGGTAGGGCCAGTCTATTCGTGGGCTTTTTATCGATCAATCACTGTGCCATTCCTAAGTCGTATTATCTTATGTTCTATCTCGACGAGTTTGAAGGCTTTTCAGATTCGTTTATACAGATCGAAAATATCTATGAAATTGGTGTAACTATACGTTCGATAGTTTTCACAGCCCACTGAGCTTTGGCAAGATTGTGAGAGATTGTGTATACCGTACGTCAAAACTCACTCTCGAAAGTGCTCAGTCACGAGGCCACGATTGCATCCAATTATAGCGGTGATCTTATCAATCTTATTTCCACGATAACTCCGAAAATGTGGGTCAATTGAACATCGCGTTGCCTGATGTCTGATGCTATACAAGCGATAGTTAACGATCGCCGATAATAACTCGTCTGGTTTTACCGATTATTTAAAGGTGCTGTTTTCATCTGAATCACAAAATTAGTATTTGCAACGGTGGCCTGTTCTACAGAAGATTCTTTAATTTGTACTCTCGCCTCCTGCAGCAGCACGTGGGACCCAGCGTCATCGGAAGTTCGATCTCTTTGTAATCAACTCGAAAAATTTGATTAAAATCCAGCCCGTTTTGGGTACCGATCACCCTCCATTGATTCCTGGAGCAAAAGCTCCTCCGAACTGCCAAAAAATCATCACGATCATAAGGATTTTAATCTCAGGAATTTGGGAGCGAACGGCGAAAAAAAGGTTTGCGCGAAGTAATTGTTTGGCAGGTTGGTTATTGCACATTATACACTTCGCAATATATTTCATGGAGCTTTCACTCTCATCAAGGTGTTTTGCAAGAAACGTCATAAGAGAACATCACAGGAGAATTCTTGGCGTGTGTAACTAACGCTCTCATTAATTGCACAATGAAGGAGAGCCTCCGGATGATCTGTGCAATCGTACAACTCTCCGTATATCTGTATAGAATATCGTTCTGTTTCAGCCCACGATCATCTTATGGCATGTGCGCACCTCGCGAGGATTTGCGTTGCAGCACTCTCGAGGCTCTCGCATTAAAGCGAAATTAGCCACGTTAGCTGATCCTCTTTTCAGCTCTCGTTCACTCTCCGGTACATCCACGTATGCATCGCAATCGTCGCACAATAAATATGCATACTTCCACGTGCTTTTGTGTACTAAAACTTGAGACAAAACCGTACGGTACGAGAGTCGAGGCTGCGACCGTACGTACTCGAGCTATTGCAATCAGCACGCGATGAAACAGTGGGAGTGATCGACGGTTGATCGTATCCTGCAACGATTTTTCTCCGCATCATCGAATCTCGCTTGTTTCGTCACGGTAACGAAAAAAAATGCATTTGCGTAAAAAAATCTCGTTTGCATTATTATTTCCTCGATTCACTCATTACCATTCCAAATTCCCATGAAAAATGAGTTCACCGGAGACTCTTATGAAGCGAAACTCTGACGAGACTATATCGTACTTGCGTCGTCGTTGATCAAATGGCACAAAATCTACAACTTATTTTTCTCGACACTGAAAAATCGAGCGAAATCGTTGAATATGAAGAGCCCGAGAGACGACCAGGGAAAAAGGCTGCACAGACCACCAGAGGGGAAGGGAAAAGGGCGGGGGGAAGGGAGCGGTCTCTAATAAGGCAACGACGATCTGTTGATTATGCCTGTGACGACCGCATAATTATGACCTGTGAAAGAAGTACTTGTGGTGTGTGTACGTTACGGGTAAATCCCGAACTATGGATAATGCCAAATTAAGCCGGATAAAGCTGAGTAGTGTATCAAGGGTTTTGGATAAAGTACATTCGAAACATAAAATACGATTAATTTCGGGCCTTGTCCGTCTAAACTTTCATCCAAATCTCTCTGGAAGAAGCTGGAGTTGTAGTAAAAATAAACGAAAAGTGAGCAAAGTTTGGTTTGTTCCAAACAATATATTTTTGTCTGGAAGAATAAATCGATATTTTTATTCGTTGAAGCACGACGTACTGTGGTGACCTTTAACGTTTGTTGTAAATAAGTTTCATATTGTTCTTCGTCCATAAAAAAACTATTAGATTCATTTTGCTTCAACGATTCAACGAAATTGTCGTAAAATCTCTTTTTAAAAATCCAAAATTCATCTTTCCTGTCAACTTTATCCAGCCATTACAAACATTGTGGAATAAAAAAACCTCGTCCCATCGTCCGTTCATTATGCCACCGCTGCGAAACCTCTTCGCTAACAGTTTCGATGATTTTTATACTTTAATTAACACGAGCATACGAGAACGCGGGAACGTAATGTGAGATTTGTTGGTACAAAGCCACGTGGATGAATCGACTAGGTAACGGTAATATAATTGAACGTATCGTTCGTTCCCATAATACCCGTATCATTTCATTAAGCCTCCTGGATTTCGCGGAGTACGTGGCCACCAAAACACGAGATATACCACTTAGCTCTCGGGTATCCGATGTAATTACGATTGAGACTGAATCGTAAATAAATCGGATAATTCGATACAGATTATCCCATGAAAAGCACAAATTGAAAAGATAAAGTAATGACGAGAAGGTTCAATCGGGCAGATTGTAACTTCCTCGTTACTTAATATGCTGACAAATGTCGATTTCCTATTCGTCCTTTCTCGTCTTTCAGTCGAACGTTAACGAACGAATTTTTACGTGTTTATCATACCGTTAATAAGAGAAAAAAATTCAAAGTGAGTTTTTTTGTTACGGAAACGAATAATGAAAAAAACTGAAGGAATCCTCATTACTGAAATACGAAGGTGCATCCCGAATAATGCAACAACGAAATTTCACTTTTTTCCCTCTTCGAGTATGAGAATCGTGAACGAAAGTATGAATTTTTGTTTTTTCAAGTGCACACGCTGCTGGCGACCGCATCGCAGACTAAATTGCTGCGGCTCGGTCACTCGTAGCGAGAGTTTCATTCGAAATTAATAAAGCTCGCGCGACAGTGCTTCCACAGGATTCATGAAAATGCGCGGCGAACTCGACGCTTACATTTTCCATATTTTTCCTGTCCCATTCAACGAGTTATTCGGTCAGAGGAGAAAAATCTCCGGCTCTCGTTCCAGCATTACAGTTGTCTACTGCAAATGTTATTCCCACTGCGATCATCGTCGTTGTTCAATATTCACAATTCGTAAATTTCGTTAAACTTGCGAGATATTGAAAGGCGATAAAAATATTTTGGAATATTGGATTTTCGGGATGCTTGGAGCAGTATTGGAGACGAAACGGATGCGCGACTTTCGTGGGCATTTCGGCGTGAAAATATTTTCACACCTTTGTGAATTCCTTGGATCCCCTCCTCGACGCATATACAGAGGATGAAAATACGAGACGAAATTGAAAATAGCTCGAGGAGCAAAGTGAGCAACGCATGTTTTTCCCATCAATCATTTTTCGTGTTGCGCGCCGCGCCGCACAAAACCGGACACTTTTCGTCATGAATCCACATCGATTGTCCATTCAAGCGGATTTTACGAGATCGAGGAAGAAGCGAGGATAAAACGATTCGCGTTGTCACATCCGTCGTCCGATCCGCTGCACGGGAGGCTCCGACTTTTTTCGCGCTCGCGCATACGCACGCAATTTCAGCGTGGATGCGCGAAGATGGTAAGAGGCAGCTTTGTGCGCGGAGTATTTTCGGGGCTGCTGGGCACATCGAGATTCCACGAAGCTCGAAGAACCGATCGATTGTTAAGGGAAATGAGGATTCGTCGATCGTACATTCTCGCGTTTTGGAAGCTCGGGAAAGCTCGTCAGCAGAGGTCGCTTCGTGTGACTTGAAAAAACAAAATCTTAGATACAACGAGAATGAAAGAGAGACAGCAAAAGCGCAAACAATCCCGGCGTAACCTATTTACGAAGCGTGAAACACAAAACCGTTAATTGCCAAGATTTGAGATATGAGACGGAAGCCAATTCGCTCCAAGTGGAACTTTCCTGCGCGCGGGTGCGACCGAAGCTCCGAACTCTCAAGTCTCGAAATATAATGAATTTATATTCTTGTGCGCGAGAGCGCTCCACTGAGCCAACAACTCTTGGTATACGAGTTTAAATAAACACGTGTAATGATCGCGCGTATGGCGAACGGAACGAAACTGCAAAACGGAGATAATGGATAGGAGTAAATATTCCACACGAGTTTGTGTCTGTGCATGCGCGAATAGTAAAGAAGTCGCGAGGCCGACGATTCAGACGAATGAAACAATGAACATGAATAGGAGTGCACATTAATAGGAGCAGTTAAAACGAAACAAAATAAAAATATTAAGAAAGTGAAAAGTCACATGATCGGTCGCTCGCGAAGCGAATTCGATGCTCTCACGGCTTTGAGAATCTTGATAAAAACGAACAATTAAATTGCCCGAAAAGCTCTCGCTCCGGGTGCGCATCCCTCTGTGAATAATTATATTGGAAGAAGTGATATTTCATTAGCGATGGAAAATAGAGTGGAGGGAGAAAGAGCAGAAGAAACGTGAAGGAGCAGGAGAAATAGAGACGATTAATTGGAAAGGCGAGTGTAGCATATACAGTTAACAACGTAATCGAATGAGATCATAATTGGGGAACTTCATGCTTTATACCCTGCAAAATTGAACGTGCACACACGCACGTGGGTGGCACACGCTCGTGCTGTACACACGTGTGTATCGGCTTATAAGCATATATCACGTACATAATGCAGCGTGTCAATGTATTTCTGGATGCACATAGTAATACGAAAACATCGAGCATAAATCCATATAGAGAGTAGAGTGTAGAATTAACGTTGGAAAAACGAAAAATCACCGAAATCAGAGAGCTATGAATACGTTTGGTATAACTGAAGCAATACCAGGGCCATATTCGTGCCTAGAATGCACTCCAATTTATTATCCAGAGAGCTGGACAATTGCAGTTTCCGTTATACAATGTTTAACTTTGAGCGTGCTAGTGTTCCGGTCGCTCTCCTCGTGTTTGTACATAGAAATGGTTTTCTCTGTGTGCTGGGCGCGGGGGAGGGCTCTGTATATGTTTTTCGTCTCTGTTTCTCTCGGCTCTCTCGTTCCACGTTTTGTCCCGAGCCCATGCACGGACCAGCATGTGTAAAATCCGGGCTGAACAGATTTTATGCGAGCTATAAATTTGTCCGGAACTCTGCCGGTTGTCCGGAGCGTCGGGCTTTCCAACACACGTCCGTATCCACCGTCACACCCGAACATTTGACAAATGTCTATTGAACCCTCTCTCCTCGAACCGCCCCCCCGCTTGCCTCGCTCGGCTGTACACACTTTTGGATCCGGACTCGCGCGCACACGGACTCGCCTGTTTTACGACTATGATTTTTCCGTCCACTCCAGTAATCCTCGTCGTTTTAATTGTGGAATAATTCCATCGGAATTTCCTTCAGTTACGGTTTTAGTTCGGATGAACTTCTCGATTTGAACCTATCACGAGGACGTCGACGGATTTAGGTACGATTGTGAAAACGCTGCTGAAGAATATCGAGACCGCTTTCGCGGCGGGTCGTCTCACGAGAAACCGAGGTCACGCGATTGCCTCACTTTTGCGCTAGCATTCATTTTCACGCCTGTCCAATGCGGAGCCCTTCCACTCAGAGATTCATTTATTAACCACCCTACGATTTATCCACAGCCGGGCAATAATCCAAATTTTCTATTACCCCGAAAGCTTTTGATAAATAAAACATCGAGATCATTTAACGAGCGCGTATACGCGAGCATGTGAAAAATATTCACTCACACAAATAAAGTACTTTTCGCCGAGATTGGACACGCTCGTTGCCCCGAGAGAAACGGGGGAATACATTTTTTCATATAAATGAGTGGATTTTTCGTACGGATTCTCGTGGTATGTCACGTGAGAGAAATTTTCGTGGCGAATAACATTCATTATTATGGTAGTAAAGCAGAGAATTACAACGGATGCACCGCCATTTAAATTGCAGCTGCGGAATCTCTTTTGCTGCAGTTAAACTAACGTCGCTGCTACTTTTTGTTGTTGTTGTTGTTTTTTTTAACTGACGCTTTGTTCATTCGAGGTCGTTGGCAGGACACACGAAATTTTCTATAAAACAAAAATTTTCAGGAAAAACCGATTCGGTTAACTGAAAAATGTTCGTTCTGCAGTCGAGAGATAAATAAGTGTCAGGAAACGATCGATCGGCCTGCTCGCTCAGGGCCGAGTTCTCGCGCATACGTAAATAACCTTATTTCCACTATATACGCGACGAAACTTACTGAAACGCGCGTGGGGTCGCGTACACGCTCCTCTAACTAGCATGACGTTTAACAAGCCCCCGAGCATAGTGCACGGATGAGACGATTCGGGCTATCTTACATAACTGAAAATATATAATGAGAAGGAAGTCGAGAATATCGATTGATCTCGTGCGAGCTCTGGCTTACGCTCACTCACTGCATGCAACTCGAGGCTTCAGAAATCCCTTTCGTCCTCCTCCGCCCCTCGCCTCCCTCCCAAAACCCCTTGTCGTCTGTTGCATTCTGTACAGCATGTGTATCTCCCGAGATATTTATCCGCACGCGACCTCACAGAACTTCTTAGCATCGATCTTCGTGCGCTGCTCTAGCTACAAAACTCCTCCAATCCATGAATAAACGTTTATATACGTATAAACCGGCTATTTTATTTTCCCCAAATTTTTTCTCGTCCACATTTACGTCAGTAAACATAATAACGATAAACTCCTGTAACTAATAGAGATATTATGATTACAAAGAAAGTGGGAGCTAAGGACGCAGCGGAAAAGCGTGTCTGCGGTGAAAACGATGAATAAAATATTTCTGGTATATTAATTATGCAATTTTCGTGCCACGCAAGCGTTTATGCTTTTCATATTGGTTTCACCTGCTCCGTAAATTTGCTGTTTCTCGTTAAATTTACATGCGCAGACTGTTTCCGAGAGCAGCTCTCGATGCTCGTCACACATCTTTTAAATTTGCGGATAGGAAACTACGATGCAGAGCGAATATAACGAGGGTATCGAATTATTCATTATTTATTCTTCGTATTCGATTATTTTTCCACCCGAACTCGGATCAATTCGAGCGAACAATTGCGATAATCGCATAAAAATTCGTGTTACTTCAACAAATGAACAGTGATTTTGGCTTATTATGAATTGAGGCTTTTGAAACAGTGATTTATCAATTTTTGGTTGGCTCGCGGGAAAATCGATGGTATAACGGCGCTCAAATTAATACTGATAGTTTTCCATTCAACCGGGAGTAATTAAAGGGATAACGAGAAATCATAGCGTCGGTCAAGCAGGCGGGGAATTTACGGCGAGTTTTACACACCGAACACTGCTCACACGCGCATTTCACAGCAAATGGAAATGAAACGATACGTTTTTTGTTTTGTTTTGTTTTTGTTTTTGTTTTTTTTTTTTTTTTTTCGTGCCCGAGAATGGAGTTGAGCCCTCGGCGATGCTGCATCGGAGATAAAGTTTTTTAGAGCAAATAATTTTTGTTTAATCTACTCTCATCCGTTGCACGAACAAATGAAACGTAAAGGAAAGTTATCTTGATATACTGCAACTCTGCATTAGTGAAAAAAATATTTTTAATGAGCGCGAGAACTCTGATGGTAAGAACTTTATTTCGTTATTTTAAAAAATTAAACAGACGTTTTTACATTCCATGAATAATAAAGTAGCAGCGACGGGAGTCAGTTTCTCTTATTATTTCACAACCGACACAAATCGGCTCGAAGCATGCTAAAATTTTAACAGCAAAATGGTTTCCTGGGCTGTTTGTTTTTTTTTTCGAGGATTTCGCTTTGTGGAAAAAAATATGGTTTTTCAACAATGAGAAACTGGGAGAGCGACTCCTCTGCGTTCGCTGTACACGAGGGAGCTTAGCAACGAAAAAACCTGTGAAAACTGTGCTCCGTTTTGATTTTTCCATGGATGAATTCTCGTGCCTGTTTCCTCGATTCGTTACGAGATGGTAACCGGAGATTGAAAAATCCCAAAACTTTAAATGAAGGCTCGCATATCAGCCTCCGCGTGCTGGCAAAGAGTCGAAAAATGTAATTTTTTTCATGGTAATAACGCCTCTTGATTGGGTCGAAGCAAAGGAGCGTAACGGGATAAAAATCCGATGAAAAATAGTGGGATCGAAATATTGGCGAATAAAGGAGGATTCGCGATCGGCGTGATCCACCGGGCACGCACGACCGATTAAAATTCATCGTGTATACCGGAGATTTGATGGAGAGTCATCGGCGGCGTGATGCTGCTGTCGGGGCGCCCATAACTCATCCTCTCCCCCTTTATGAATCTTTGTAGAAAACGAGCGAGAAAGAAACGACAGAGAAAAAGAGAGAGAGAGAGAGAGAGAGGATGCGAAGTAAAATAGAGAAAAATCGTGTTGCGAATGGAGAAAGGGAGAAAGATGAAAAAAGAGTGAAGGGAAGATTATTCCGAGCATTTCCTCGCAGCTTCATTTTTCCCTCCTCCTCATCCTCCTCCCCCGAGGATGACTCCCACAGAGTGGCATGACGTATAATACCGATCATCACCGACGGGGGCATCATCGCGTATCCTAATGCACTCCCTAGTTATAACTCCAACACGTTCCTCCATCTTATAACGTAACAGGCCCCTCGTTCACGTGGATAAACTGTAACAAAGAATCGTCCGAGTATATAAGCCGAACGATGGCTCATCTTCTCAGTTCACTCGGACTCTCGGTACAAACAGCAATATGATTCACCTTCAGGTATGAGATTTCATGATCCAGATACTAATTAATAATCGTCTGATAAGCGGCCGACCGAAATCGCGATTACAAAAATCATATTAACTGCAAGAATGATGTCGATGAGAGGGCAAAAAACGTTGTTCAAAATTCATTGGGTATGAGGCTAAACTTGACTACTTATTAATTCAATAATTCTAAGCAGCAGGTAGTTTCGCTCCCACCTTTGCCCCAAATGTTTTCTGACCTTCGAATAAAAAAGAGTCATTAATAACACACGACGAATGTGGCGCTAATAGCGTTGGAATGATCGTGGAAAATATAATAAACTCGAAGAAATCGAAAATCGTTCGTTGGAATGAAAACAGTGTTAATATCCCTAATTATTACCTCGACTATCGACTGATTTTCATTAAAAGCAATAATATAATCACGCAGCATGCG
The DNA here is from genome assembly GCF_019457755.1 of Venturia canescens. NCBI lineage: Eukaryota > Metazoa > Arthropoda > Insecta > Hymenoptera > Ichneumonidae > Venturia > Venturia canescens. Next base: position 10,394,071 of record NC_057427.1, read on the forward strand.
AGAAACGGTTATATTTTTGAAAAACATTAATAATTCACGGATAGCATGCCGAGTTTTCAACGATAGAAGCCCGAAACGTAATTTCGATAGCGCACATGGTCGTAGGAAGATAAATTAAATTTTCAAACGGTGCATCATAGCGAATAATGCATGAATATGATTTAATTTCGTGCCGGAATAATGCACGTGGACTGGATTAAAACAAAAAAATAAACATCATTTCTAAGTGCCAACGAATTAATAATGCTGAACGTACTTATTGGAATTCTATATTGCTGTGCAATAATCGGCCCAAATTCATCGGATTGCAGCTAATGGAATTATGATTTCCAATGTAACGAATACTGAAAGAAAATAAAAATACGAATATATCAAGCAGGATCTTTAATAACAAGTGAAAGAGTAAAAAAAAAATCTGGAGAAAATGCGAGTTTGATAGTTTCTTCGGCTCCGAACTCGACGCGCAGTTAATGAAGCATCGAGAACGATCCGTTTCGAGTGTAATGCATTGAGCGTTGATTGTATTGGTGGAATTCTATTATCTTAAACGTTGCAGTACATCGGGCTTTTATTAGCGTGCATTGGACGCACGGTCGTGGGGGGTCTCTTGCCGGAGGTTGGGCCAAACGGTGGTTATCAGTACAACAGACCGAGCGGTGGTCAGGATTTTGGTAACATCGTCGGTGGCGTTGGGGAGCTCGGTGCTGGCAACAGACGATCAGGTTACTCCGATCGTTTCGGTTCTGGTTTTACGGGTAACGGTTTCGGAACGAGACCCTCGACGGCTTACGGTGTTCCGTCCTCGTCTTCCTCCTTCGGCAACAGCCCTCTCGCTCCTGGCTCGGCAGGCCTTGGTAACTACAATAATAACGCAGCTCCGGGCTTTGGCAATCGACTGACCGGAAGTTACGCTCAATCCGCCGGTGGATTTACCGGTGGACCACAGAGCGGAGGTTATCAGCAGGCAAACGGCGTAGGAGGATTCCCCGGCGGTTATCAGACGACCGGAAGTGATGCGTATTACCAAGGAGCCGGACGATACAATGAGGACGAAGGCAGAGTGAGTAGAATACTCGGATTAGAAGCTGCGAAAAGCTTTTTCATCGGAACCGTTATTGGTTCGTTGATGGGATCGGTCGCGAGGCTTTTATTGACTTGGCTATTCAGGTGACTCATTTTACCGAGTGCTTTTTCACCGGGGCAAAAAAGCTGTTGGAGAACGAATCCGAGAAGCGACTTTGGCTTCATAAGAATCGTCTCAGCCGGTCTATCTGTACACGAGTCATCCATTTCGAGGTGACTCGTCCGACGTAGGAATTCTAACTGTCCTAGCAAAGCTTTTTGCTCCTATTTCCTATTGTTTTCCGGTGCGCGGTTTTGTGACTGTCAGCCCTGTTAACCTTTCTCAAAGTACGGAAATGAAAGGGGAAGAAGCGGATGTGTACCATGCCGCACGGTGATTAAATTTTCTTCTCTCTCCGCGCGACGACGACGACAACGATTTTTTTTTTTTTTTTCTCGAGAAAAAAACGATCACGAGACATTCCTGAATTTCTCGGGATGCAATATTTTTTCGATTACTCAGTGCCGGAATGCACGTGCGAATGATTATTGGGGGGGAAAAAAAAAACAACAAAAAAAACAGAATAAACGAGATAAATGCATTGTAAAATATATGCGGCTGCAATTAAGCCTTCTCAGTTTGCAGACGCGTATCGATATGTTTTCCACCAACGTATCAAAATTCACGTTTTAATGCTCTCGAATGATAATGGAATATTTTGCTCGATCGTGCGTGTAACTCGGGGGAATCCCATGTACCGTGAAAATAATTCATATTAGTCGGCGGAAATTTTCACGATTGTATATACGATTCGTGGCTTGTATAATATATCGCTCGTATAATAATATATCAATAATCCACGAACACATATAGAATCGTATTTTTCAACTTTGCAGGCTTGTTTGGATTTTACCCAAGCAGTTTCGGGCGGTGCGGTATTTCGTCTACGTATTCGGAAAACGTGAAAGCTCCGTGTGCGTTTTGTTATCCGTTAGATATTAAACATTCATCGGAATATTCGCATTTGTTTTTATATCTCCGTGAATCACTTTTCGGACCAACGTTTTTCCTTTTCGTCTGGTTTCGTGACTTAACTTCAGACGGGTTTTTCGAAGCACAGACCCAGGAAGAATCCGTAATGTACTTGTGGGTGATCGATGTCATTGGCTCACTTTTTTCCGGCGTTGCTCCGTCCGCGTATTTTTTGCTTCTTCCTTACAGCCGTTCTCATAATTATTCATTTTTCTCTATCTCCTCTCCGGCTGGAGTATTTTTTTGTTCAATTTTTATTATTTTTTCGCATTCCCTTATCCTCTCGGCAACACCGATGTGCTACGGACACTCGAGCGGAGGCAAAAATAAAATGAAAAACCGATAAAAGAGGGCAACGAAAACGGAGCTACAATTTATCCGGCAGGAATTGCTGAAGATTTTTCAAGTCTGCTCTTCGACCGTTTCAACCGACTTTCTCTCCGTCTCCCCCGCCGCTCTGCATCCCTCTCGCATTCTCCATCTACCCTTATAGCTTTGAACCTTTGAGTCCATAAATTATTCTGCACCCCGATGCCCTTGTTCCGATCGCTATACTCCTACATACAAATCGATCTGACTTTGCTCGTAACAATCACTCTTCTCTAATTAGGATATAACACTTTTTCTTCTGTTCTCTTTTTATTTCGATGCATTTGGGATGTTGCGGAAGGGAATTTTTATTGATCTTCGTTCGAAGAAATTCGAGCGCCGAGAATAAACTGAGAAAAAGTCATTGGAACGACGAAATGTGGGATTACGCGGTGCCAATGAAACATACGATCAGCGCAAGCTTAAACATGGTTGAACGAATCAAACAATTTCAGATCGAACTGCAGATTCAAACTCGGAAAACATTTCAATCATTTTTTGTCCCTCAGTGCATTCGGAAAGGTTTTCTGACGCATCTCGCTTGCGTCCTTTTGTTTCTGGAGTGCCAAAAATAATTGAGCACAAATTCGAGTCCTTTTCAGCAGGCATCGCCTTCCAGTTTTGATTTTCTCACGTTCTCATACACGTGGAAAGCTACCGATCGATAGATCCGCGAGGATGAATGCCCCTACAGATATATAAAGACGCGAATTTACTCGTCTGTCTACAGCCCCGACCGTACAGCTTCCAATACGAAGTACGTGATCCTCCCAGTGGAAACGACTACGCCCAGCAGGAGAGCAGCGACGGTAACGTCGTCCGCGGCGAATATCGGGTACTCCTGCCAGACTCGAGGACTCAGATCGTTAAGTATACGGCCGACGATGCTAACGGGTACAACGCGGACGTACAGTACGAGGGACAGGCACAGTTTCCACGCGGTGGAGCCGGAGGAGGGGGAGCTCAAGGTGGTTATAATCAGTTTGCTCTTGACGGAGGATACCCCAGCACCGGTGGATTTGGTCCGGTCAATAATTATCAAGGAGGTGAGTTCGTAATCCTTACATTTCATGCCCTGAAAGGAGCTTTGTTCCTCCAGGATTCTGGCTCGCGTTGATTAACCCAAAAGCTCAACACTTTTAATCAATTCTCGCTGAAACAAAGTGCAATGTTGAGCTAAATTAAACTGTCTTGGGAGGGAAGCAGAGTTCGATAATTTCCGTCGTCGCAGGCATGACGACAACGTCTTCGACAAGTTTTAATACGAAGGAAGACACTTGGTTCATAGAACTTTCTATTCAAATATATTCCAGGGTGGGAAAAACGTTATTAGATTTTCGTCTGCGAAGCTTTTTTCGCTCCCGTCTGCCACGGTCTTTCACGTCCGGCCGTTTTTCGGCCTGTTGAAACGTTCGAAATATTCTGAAAACATTCACGCCACCGTTCGAAACCTTCGACTTGATATTTCCGTCATAAAATCGTGGAAAAATATATTTTTTCGTATATTTTCTCTCCAATAAATGAGAAGGAACTTCTCAACTTTAAGACTTTTGACTCTGACACGAAAGACCCAGATTCACATACGATTTTCCTCCGAAATATAAAACGTGCATCCTAATTACATGCTGCACAGGAAACGAAGATTGCTCACAACGTTTTTTCAATTTTTTCATCCCAAGTAGAGCTCATCGACATATTCATAGATTACTGAAACTCCAGGAATACGAAGAACGTCGTAGACCAAGATCACTTCGAATCGAGTCACCGGAGTGTGAATACCAGTTGAAATACTTCGGATAAAGGGAAAATTCTTTGTGAAGTATAGTGCAGTGTAGTACGTCCTGAAACCCGTTAATTCCCTGGAGCGGATTCGAGCATTATTTTTCCATACACGAAGCGTTCATTGGTCGCCATATATTCCCGAAGCAGATTGAAATTGCATTGAATCTCGAATTCAATAGCGATTGAGTGCACAATGCTCTGTGTATTTTTCTTATTGGTAGAGCTCACAAATTTTTAATGCCCAGGAATTAAAAATGGTCCCATTGTCAAAAAAAACGTTGCCTCGACATGTGCCTTCGTATCATGCATGAATTGTGGATCGTTGCACGAATATTACGAATGTATCGGAGGGCGGGGGGCGAGTAAACGAGAGAAGCGGAAAAGGAAGGAAAAAAACGGTGCGAGGCGGGTGGGGAGTCTCGAGGGTTGAATACGTGCCTCCAGGAAGCGCAAACTCGACATTTGCACGTTTCTTTTTTCACCTTTCTCGTATTATCCCTCTCTATTTCAGTCACTCAACCTCCCCCGCCCCCCGCCTGCTCCTCCCGGCAACGTTTCCCACCTCGATCTCTCTCGTTCTCTCTCACGCTCTCGGATTTTTTTCACAGATTTGTGACATAACGCGGAGAGGCCGTGAGTGAGAGGAAAAGATAACGGGTTGGCAAAATCATAAATATAAATGAGATTTTCGTGTTGGCGACAGGTAGGGGTGGCTTTGCCGGAGGTCTCGGGCCTGGTGGGATCTTCCCGAGTGGCGGAGGCATAAACCCTGCTGTTGGCGGCAACACCGAACCTGCAAGCAACACCAATCGATACTTACCACCTGGTAACTCTGGTTATGGCAAATGACCGTAAACAATAATCGCGTCCTTTCTCGCATCATCTCTCCTCTCTCTCTTTCTTCCTACAACAATCCAACGCACTCCATAGTTCTGCGTGACACTCAAAATCTTCGACACATTCAAGCATTATACGTGTATCCATATTTAATGATCTCGCCTGTTTTCCCAGCGGGGACTCACCTCCCGATGCTGCGAAAAAATAATAAATAAATGATAATCAAAAATATATTTTCGACGACTTATTTTATTCGCTGTTTATTCACAGAATAAATGAGATTTTAACGAATTATAGGGAACGGATTACTCTGGGTTATTCGTCAGATTTTATTCATTTTTGAACACACAGAGACTGTGTCCACGCACATTGGTTTGGGGCGAAATCATATTTTTAACCGACATTTATCCACCTTGTAAGGAGGAATATTAAAATATTCATTTCTGAATGAGTAATATTAGACTGATGGATCTTCGAACGTTTGCATTTTTCTGAGATGAAAATTTCGTTGACGTTCGTGTTCTGTGAGTGCAGCTGTGATCGTGCAAAGTTTCATGGTGTTTGGCAGCTCCGTCGAGACGTGATTGAGTTACGAGCAAACAGAATTCCACATTCGTAATGTCGGTCGAGCGGTAAGAATAACGTGTGCTGTATTAAGCCTTGTCAAGGTTGTTCGATTTAACATTTTTCTCTCTCTCTCTCTCACTCTTTCCATGATCTCCCTGCTCCAACTCCCTTTCTCTCTCCTTCTTTTCCTTTTTTCTCCGGCTCTATTCCTCTCTTCGGAAAACACATTAAATCCTCCCCTGCACAGAGAAAAAGAAGAGCATGGATAAAGTCGATGCTTCCAACCGCAAGAGAGAAAACAACCCCTCGAAGAGCATCTCACGAACGAGATTAGAGCAAACAGAGTCAAGATACAAACAAGTATTTCAAATACTATTTCATTCGAAATACTCGGAATTATGGACACGAATGAATGGGCATTCGCTGCGTTAACCAGAATTGTCAAGTCATCGGAGTTTCATCACTTTTTTCCTAAAAACCAACAATCTCAATTTTGTTTCGATTTTGTTAGCGCACCTTCCGGAATTCGGGCTATTCCTACCCTTCCACCCTCATTTAAAGAGACCCTAATGGAATATTTAACCACGTGACGAATAAATTGTGCACAATTCAGCATAATTAAGTGGTCACCGAACCAAGTATTGGCTTCGCTCAAAGCTGTGTCCATCGCTTCGCGTATCGAGAGTCGTGAATATCGATGAGAGCAAACAACTTGACTCGTGAAAACTTATTAATTCGCGTGGGGATAATTCAGTGCGATGCTAATGAACCATGAATCTCAATAGAAACATCCTTTGTGCATCCATCATAAGTAAGTGTGTGTGTGTGCGTATAGTACCTACGTACGCATGCTCCCGGACAGATGCATAATGGCGTGAAGCTGAGCGAGGAGAAGTTCGTGACCCGTCTAAGTGCATTAGACACAGGACCAAACCTCCGTAACACTCATTGGGGTGAAGCGCTACCACTCGGACAGGGCAATACATTGCGTCCGCCGTGGGAGCAGTTTCAAATGATGGCCATTTGTCAGAAACGTGTGATAAGCCGAAGACTTCTTGCCCTCTGTGCGCTCCCGTCCACTTCATTTCTATTCTCTCTCTCTCTCTCTCTCTCTCTCTCTCTCTCTCTCTCTCTGCCTCCGCATTTTACTTCACATTCTTAACAAACACATTTATATTTATGGGAATGTCCGAGCTCTGGACTCCCTGCATGGAGCGCGTTTCTTACAAAACGACTCTAACAATAGCTAAATAAATTGCAATAGCGGTAAAACAACGCCCGTACGAGTCCATCGAAAGATCGGGGTCGAATGAGCACTGTTCTCGGCACCAAAGTCCTTAGCGAAGCTGCAGGATCAATACCTACCGCTTCATCCACAGCTCAGTTACGAGTTGGATTTTCGGAATTTTTCACTTTTCGAAAATCCGGATTATACGGGATTGGGGACAATTTCTTGGGGGAATTGTGTGATATTGGCACGAACTTCTTTCTTCTTAGAGCGGCTTTTCAGCCAGATTTTCAAACGATCCCATGGTTGCATGACGATCCTATGAAAAAACGTAGTGAAAAGATTTTTTATTTGGAGCCAAAACACACGTAAAAGGACACGGATCGCTGGATCGTGAGAATCTTCAATTTTTCCCAAGCAGCTTGACGCTGCTCCCTCGCTCGTGGATCTTCATTCCCAATTTTTAAAAGGCGACTTTTCCATGCCAAAATCGATTCGAATAAGCATCCCCGGATCATGAGGATCTCACACGTGTTTACGGACGCGTGCTCGCGCCCGATTGCCAAATCGCTGCCACCGGATACGATCTTCCCCATTTTTTACTCCCCACCATTCTTAATTTTGGCAATCCCCCTAACATTGTTAACGCAAACGAAATGAGCCACGATATTCACGAGCAAAAGTTGCTTGACGAGTCTCTAGTACGAGAATCGAGCATTGCAGCACGTAAATTGTCCCGAGAACACACGCTGAATTCGAGGCTTTATTGTCGGATAAATCGCCGCTCTCGTGTCACGCTTTGAGACTCACAGAAATGTGGTGTTAAACTGTGAGGAAAAAGAAAAAGGAGGCGAGCGAAACAAAGAGGAAAGCAGCAACAAAACAGCAAGGAATCATGCAGCAGGAGCTGCCGCGGTGAGCGGGGGAGTAGGAGAGGCAAAGAAAAAAGTCATAAAACGATTGAGGATTGTACGAGGTTGGATTGGAGCCAGACAAGCGACTCTGTAAGCTCTAGCAGCCCTGCGTGTATCGACGTATACACGCTGCACACTGTTTAATACAGGGTAACTCGAATGTCGATTGAAACTTTTGCAGAATCGGCAGATCAAAATGAACTCGAAGGGTGCGATGATGAGACGGAGCCAAGAGTGAGAGCGTCGGGGATTGAAAGGCGGATGAGTGCCTCACTTTTTTCATCGGAACGTCGTATCAGGAGCGGGGAAATTTGACGGTTACGAGACTTCTTGGTCTGCCGTTTATTCTCGAAGATTAAATTTCCGAAGGTTTTAAAAGCAAGGCATGAGCGAAGGGCATTCGCGCATCGTTCGAAGTACGCGAGAAAGCCCAAGCTTTTGGCACACGTTGTAGATCGCTTCTCCCGATTTTCTCACTGGCTCGTTTTCTCAACCTCGTTGTATACCTGTCTCGTGGTACGACGGGCAACCAATTTAGAGCCGGACTGCTTTCCTCCCCTCCCCCTTGGCCCGAAAACTCGCAGCCCCCTCTCCCGCATTCATGGACTAACCAATTATTGAAAACTAACCAAAGTCTAATTACACAGGAACACGCGAGCTTTACCTGTCCTTTGGTGCTTCCCTACGAACGCCAGTGACCGAATTATACTTGAGTTTTGACACACCGTTAACGATAAATGGACGCGTGGAACGAGCGGGCGAGAGAGAGAGAGGCTCTGAAAGAGGAAGAGAAACGCAGAGAGAAATCGGTGGTGCTCGCGAAAAGGAGGACAAAAGAGGGTAAATGGGTAATGGCTAAAGGGCTATGAACGGGCAAATTTATTTCCTCGCTGTATATTTCTACCGATGAACAAAAGCTTTTGTTCACCACGAGCTTATAATTAACGTGTCAACGCGCTTGTTTCACACAAAAACTTCGTAAACCCCCAGTAAATTTGTGTTTTCACGATCTCGATCCAACGATGAATCCGCATCCTTGCTAAATTTATGATTATTCATGAAAACACTTTTTAGAAAGCTTCTCTCAGTTAGTTATCTCTATATTCCGTAACCCCCACTTTTACGCACTTAAACTCGTGTGATAACCCTATCGATGTTTAGTGTACTCGCATTGTTCGAGGCGTGGAGCGACTTATTTTCTTCGAGTCAAGACCGATCATAAAATTTCGTACATTTTGATCTAATTTTTGCCTGTATACATTAAATTAATGAAGCTACGGGATAAACGGTTTCAATGTTATTCAAAAAATTAATTTAACATCCTTATTCCCTATAAGAGTCATTAAGGCAGTTCAAACTTGGGCTTACCCTAGTGTTTTTTAATTATTAATTAGTATGTGAAATTTCGCAGATTGGGGTAGTTTCGATGAGCTTGTTTGGGGAAATTCCGGACGTTCTGCTCTTATCCCATATCGTTTGATTTTTTTCAAATTCAGTAACGTCGTAAATACATATGAAAAAAAAAAAAAAAAAAAAAAAACACCAACGTACGATATTAAGTGCATAAATGTAGCAGTGAACGATGTGAAAACAAAAAAGTTATTTTTGTTTTGTAAAATATGAAAATTCACCATCCGAAAACTGGATTATGCGAATCGAGGGTGAAATTTGGGCTCACAAAGTTGTACTAGCGAAAGTATCAGTCGAAAATATGTTTTAATGCGATTTAGATTCAGCCCAAAGGCAGTCCGGAATTATCTCGGAGGTTCGGGGTTGTTTTTTGCTAAATACCTACCAATTTTTTCATCTATTTGCTAAAATTTACATCGGAAATCATAATCAAGGAATAAAATGAAAATTTATTTTGTAATTTCACCATGTGCGGTTCCCTTAGGCGGTCGGAATTACCCCAACTTCCGCTGGGACTGGCGAGAATTGATAAAATATGAGTTGAAATATTATTCCAGCTCGTTCGATTTTTCTTTTTATTGTCTCATTTCGTAATAATTTCTATAAAAGTATCTTCGTTAAGTTATTCCAATATTTAATCGTCTCTCTTTCGCTGCACTTGCAACATTCACAGGACAAGACTTTTCCTCTTCCACAAGGTGATTAACCATTTTTTTTCCCCCAAGAAAACTCAATTGAAAAAGGTTACAGGGTGCTTAATTTAATGTAGTGGGCGCCAGTGAGACGGCAACCCGTCGTGCATCGTTGTAACTTTGGTAAAAGGAGGCCAGGCACAGCACACACCACGTATAACCTGCGGCTCATGAGAATCTGTGTGTTTAATCACACTACATCTTTCCCTAATGAGAATGAATTCCATTGAAAAGAAAAGTTTGAAGAAAGAGAATAAAAAGCTTTCCGTTGTACTCGCATGTAACCTTCGGAGCATTTTTTCCATGTTTTTCAGCCCCGAGAAAAAACCTTCGCATCTCTCGACGCTTACAATAAGAGCGAAAATATGTTGCTGTCAAAAAAATGCATGACGAAATTACTCGGAGATAAAAATCGTGGAATTCTAATAATAATTAACAACGAAAATTCGGAGAAGAAAATCGGAACGGAGCGGCTCGGGGAGGGATGTGGAAAAAGATGAAACAGAGTGGACGTCGGATTGGCACAATCAGCTTTCTTCACGGGCCATTATCCCTCTATAATTACAGGACGTAGCTGTTTCCCCTTTGTCCTGCGACTTTGCGCCGGGCTCTTGATCTCCTTTTACATGCACCGCGAGGCTATTCTTACTCGCAGTTGCTGTGTGCAATCTCCTAACTAGAGTTCTCTTATTATTCCCCCATTCTCCTCGTTGTGGTCTAAAAACTTTGACGAAATATGCAACTGTACGCCACGCATGAATATCATTGAGAACAAACGCATTACGACTGTTTTCTTTAGTGCTTATCGAAAAAATCAATAACCTCAAAACCAAATGAAAGTTGAATTTTTTCAACAATTTGCTTCGCAACGGCTCGGAGATTTTTTCTTTGCCGATGAACTTCAACGATTCTTTCGCTGACTTCGTTCCTTCAGTTCCAATTGTTCTATTAAGGCCTTATATACACTTGCAGCGGGCGAAAAAACGTGATTTTCTTGATTTTTTGTTCAACAAGAAAATAAATGTTTATTGAATAACTGCGAACGAGATTCATTAATACATATGTTCAAGTACTTGTATAATTTTTTTAAACGAAAAATTTCTCAAAATGGCGCAACTCCGGCTGTATTTCAGCAACACCTTTTTTTGATCAGTCGCGGTGGACATGATAACCAAAAAAACTATTGATCCGATCCATACCAAATTCATACCGCTTATTTATTATAATAATAGCTTGGGCCTGGACGAAGAATTTGTGAAAAATTTGATTTAAAAAAATGGCGACTGTTTTAACAAAAAATTCATTTTCTGAGGTACTAAATTTTCGGTTTTTTTTTGCTACAATTTTTTCTTCCCAACAAAATACGAAATCCTTCGTCCAGGCCCTAGCTACTATTATAATAAATGAGTGGTATAAATTTCGTATGGGCCGGATTAATAGTTTTTTAGTAATCGTGTCCACCGCAAAGGTATTTTTCAAAAATTTCCTGACATTTTTCAAACACTATACTTAAAGAATATCTAATAAAAAAATATTCGATTTTTCCGCCCATCACAAGTGTACACACGAGGCCTTAATTGTATTTGGGAATTTAGCACCAATCGGAAGCCGAAACCCTCGCAATAAATGCTTGCCGATAATTTATCAATCGAAATTCGTTGCGCGATGGTGAACGCACATTCATCATTCGATTGGCTCCGGGAGCGCGAGCCAGTAGGTGACGGAATTTATCGAATGATTGACGCAAATGTGATCGGATTTCGCGAAGGTATACATGTGTCGATATTTCAATAGACGCCTTGAGCCAAAGGTGGTGGAATTTTGGCTATACATCGACCTCACTATGATCATTGCCGGTATTACTATTATAATTATATATCGTGGTGGTTGCTTATGTACAGAGGAAGGCGCGTGCGCTCGTTGCTCGGTCAGATGCAATTTATTGGTAGCCAGCAGGACGAGGCACAGGGAATCGTGACGCAACAGAGTTGGTTCTGCGTCGAGGTATTTTCGTCTCTGTCTCGCAGCAGTCGTCACTCGGATATTCCGTTTGATTCAAAGCCGCGCGCGCGCGCGCGCGCGCGCATATACTATGGATGTGGATTCTCCGAAAGCTTGATTATGAAGCCTCAAAGGCGTACAAATCGAAATTTAGCCTGAGCGAGTACAAAAGATCGGACCTGCTGCATCGGTTTTTCGAGAGCCAGTTGTCCATAGGCGTGTAAACCAAAATCTCACGTCCATAAGGCTCTATGAATATTAATGAATTCCCACACATAACGCGTGTACCACATGCTTGAATATCTTGTCCCATTCCGCTCGTTTCCTGAATCATGCAAATACAGATGCGAGGCGAGGCGAGGAGCCGGTGGAGCTAGTCTCGAATTTCTATTGAACCAGAATCGATCAGGCATACGATTTGGATTTCGATTTCACATGCTGCTACACCGAATCCCCAAATGCATGAATCTCGTGTTGATGCAAATACGCATATGTTCTGGGTGTAGTTTGTAATGCACGCTTCTCCCGCGATGCAACCTCTCTGATGCCGTTTCGTAACTAAGGCCTCGGATCGTTTACCGGAAGTCCTCCCAGCAGTCCGACTCTCCGTCTCTCTTCCTCCTCCTCCTGCTCTCTTTCTAGCTCTTTCTACTGTTGATCCTAGCAGTTAATGGAGAAATCCAACGGCTTTATGCCGACCGACCGCTCGAGAGCTTTCAGTTTCGACCAACCGCAAAATTGATAGTATCAATACTATATGAACTTGGGATGTATTCATTGCCTCGATATATTGTTACGTGGCCTCTGCCAAAAGATACGTAAATGATCATCCATCAAAAATTCAAGAACAGAAGCCTTCACTGAAATATTTAGCAGAATTCGGGTTCGTTCGAATATCCAAAAATATCGTGTTTCTTTTTTTCATTTTTTAACTTCAGCATTATTCGGCTTTCTCATTAGATTAATCGGCGGAAAATCGAACACGGTATCAGCGTGTTCCCGGAACGTCTCCCACCCCAGTGGGGGTTTTTTTTAACTTTGTTTTTTTTATCGATAGCTATGCACGGTACGAAATAAAAAAACGTATTTCTTTTATCCATTGCCATTCTCCTCCACGATTCTCTTTATCTTCTTTCTTCAGAATGTGCCTCGACAGTTCGGAAATAGATATACACTTTGATAGCCTTTATCATCTTCTCCCTCGCATTTTTCTTCCGAGCCTGCTGCTTCGTCCTATCGCACTATTTTTTCCATCAGGAGGTAAACCTACGTGCAGCACACCGAGTCACACTTTTTATAACATCTTGTCACGGGATCGTGTTAGCGAAACAGATCGCGTCGTCGCCTCTCCTCGTTCTGTTATTCCGACCGATGGATTCTTCCTGTCTCGTGCATTATCAGCGTCACAGCCAGCCTCCACCGACCGCACCACGCGAATACTTCCCTCGTAGATTCTCCCACTCATCACACGCCCTTTTTTCGAGATAACTCGAAACTAAAAATAACTTATAAACATTAACATGGAAGTATGATAATTTTTCAAACGATTTTCCCAAAAAAACAGTGATTTTTGTCACATTTTATGAACAATTACAATTTTTTTGGAAAATAAAACTCGGCTCAGATGATAGATAACAGACTCGGCATACGAAAAATGTGCCATGAAATATTTAGCTTGGAAAATGGAAAAATATTTCATTTCGTGGCCTGAAAACAAACCAAGCAAAAAAACGTTTCTCTCCAGCTTCATCGGAACATTCGAATGAATTCTCTTCACGATTTTAGTATTGAATTTATCGAAGGCAACTGAATTTACATGAGTTAATCTATGTGTATATTTTTGTATTCGTATAATAGATGGGTGTGTAAAAGTGCGTATCAAAAGTGCTTTCATCTCTTGCGTGTTCATTGCAGCAACAATGAGGCATAAATTAATCGAGTATTTCTTTCTCCCTCCCTACACCTTCTCGAGGTAGCGTTACTGCTGGGTTTCACCACTGCACTCGTTCAACTACTTTTATGTTTCATTATTTTCACTGCTCACTTGGAGTTCACGCGGACGAGCCATTGGCTCATAAAATAAACATTTGTTAGCACGGTTATAACCGTGATTCGAAATCATTTTGCTTTTTGTTTAATATAATTTTACTATTTATGGAAAATCCATCAACTTGATCATTTTGACATGCTCTTTTTCTTCTAATTCAATAATCTTGTTAGCGAACCGTGATTTCTCTTGGCCCACGAGATAATCGAATGCTCCAACGGTGCAAATTCATCCAAAAATATTTATCTGCAATGTGCCCATAACTCATTAATTATTGCGCCCCTTAATCGAGTAACAAAATATCGTACGTTCGGACAGTTTTTCTTGGGAATGAAACGCCGATATTTCGCAAGTTCCATAAATTCTCATTCCCTGAAACTCTTTCACAAACGTTACAAACTCTAGAGAACTGTTGAACGCAGTTGGATGTGTGTTTTAACTGGGACGAGCTCATCGATTAACGAATTCACCGCAGTTTTTACGCACATTTTAACGAACGATATTTCCTTGAGTATTCTGCCACGATCTTCACTCAATGAAACAAACTTCAGGAAGATTCGGATTCCTAGGCGTATTTTGCCTGCAGCTATAAGTTCCAGTAAACGTGATAAAATTGGTTCAACTTAACCAAGAACAATACGTGATCCCAAGAAAACGAGACGAAGTGCGCAGGGTCTATTGAAACAGTTCAACTGCGAAACGAAACGTTCGAGATTCCGTAGAGAGCATTTCTCCAGATAGAAAGACCCAGTTTTCCTCCGACCAAAGACAGGTCGCAATGAATTCGAGATTTATTCACGTAATCAATGCATTCGGCATTCAAATGATTTCATTACCGAAATGTCGATTTCAAAACCCTGTGCACTCTCATATACGCATATGAAATGCGAATTTCATATGTCGCTTGACTTGTTAATGCGATTCCTAAGAGCACTCAAATTTCATTACTAAATCCACGCTTCACCACATCGTTCGATTAAATTGGGTTAATTTTGGTAAAAGTTTCGTGTCTTCGTTTATGCCAAATTACGTTAATCAGGTCGTCGAATGAAGAACTTATTTCATAAATTATTTTCGTAGTTTCCAGTTATTCAATCCCGAAGACCTCTCTTCTCATAAGTATTTCAAAATCATTACGAAAATGTGGATCCAAAGAGCATCGTTACAAGCCGTGTACCAGAGAGAGAGCTCATGAAAATTGAAGCGCATCGTACAATTCGTCGAAGTTAAGCCCCACTGCGCAATCGATCGAACATAGAGTCAACGAAAAAGTTCAATAACAATAAGCCCGAGATGGAAATCCTTAACACGAACAAAGTCCTCGGATCGATTCAAGTCGAAGCCTAAGTTGAATGAAAAAGAAAAAATTGCAGAGTTTTGTGTTTACTTCGGCTCGCCGAGGTGCGACTCAAAAGTATACGAAGCTGTACAAGTCGACAGGGAAGCAAAAAAAGAATCAGAAAAGTACAATACAGACGGAAAGAAAAAGGTGAAAAGAGAGGGAGAGAGAGTTAAGTAAAGATAGAGGTTTTGCAACAAAGTACAAATTGGTCCTCGTAGCGGATGTCTCTCACGACGGAGACTCCGAGCAGCTGAGCTCTGCTGTGGGTACTTTGCCCAGCAAACGTGAAGTGTATCTACATTATATATAGTTAGTACGTATGGACAGCTCTAGGCTTCAAACTATTTGAACAATCTTCCTCTCACGTAGTCACGAAAGCTCTTCTTCCCTCTGGTATAGCGAGCTTCCCGGTTACGTATCGCAATGCCAGCACGAGCCGTGAGCAGCCCTTGCGCGAGCGAGGTGCCCCGTGCGCCGCGAGAACGAACGGACCAAACGAGAGCGTCAAGGCGCGAGAGACCGATAACAAGATTCCCGGAGTGTACCAAGAGAGGGAATTTCCCGCGCCCTTTTCATCCCCCTTTCGCCCTGCCCCACGAGTCTAGATACCGCGAGCACAGAGAGAACATACGAGTGGGAGAACGCGACATAGAGTGAGAGGGAGTTTCAACGTGAACAGACAATCGAACCTATCGATTGCCCTTCTTCCACTTCGCACAGGATATTCTACGTTAAACTTATCGACCTCGCGAGGCATCGATCGTTGAATTTCCGTTCAATGTCCAATTACCTGGGACGATGGGAAATGGCTTTGGAGCAGAATTTTTTGTTTTCAGGCTCTCTCGAAATGGCTCATATTCTCGAGTTTGCATCGTTCCGTCAAACGATCCAGTTGGTTGTCTTTTTCACAGGAATTCCATTTAGCGTCGTACTGCCTTAAGATCTCATGCAAAAAATCATGGTAATTGGCTCTACAGCATGAAACGCGTTCGATCGAAGCTCATTCGTCTAATTTCGTCGATTTGGACACCAACTTTTTGCAGTGGAACAATCGAGCTGTTGTTAACCAACCACTTTGATCGTTGCTTGAGAATCTACGATAATTGGCAGTGCTTCGGCGCTCGCAATTCTAGCTCCGAGCGCATCGATTTCCTCGATATTGTCTCGCTCATCGTCAAATAGTTTCTCGATGTAAATTACTGATGTAGGAATACTTCGAATAGCATGAGGATAAAAAATCATTTAAACAAACTAACGAAGCTTGGATTAATTCGACAAAGAGATGCCCGTACATCGGACTCCAATGTAGATACGCTTCAGCGTCTACTTTTATTCTTAACTTCCTTCTCCCCTAGCTTTCTCCCCTGAATTACACGAGCAGCGAGCTTTAAGCCAAACAATTCGATTGTAGCGTGTTGTGACACCGAAACCTTCCCTTCCTCACCTCCTGACAACCTTTCACAGAGCATGCGAAAATACTCTCTGTCGACGACCAATAAATAAAAGAGTGTAACAATTGTTTCGTTCTTTCGTAGTCTCATGCCTGCAGTATTTTGTTGCTCAAAGTATCGATTCTAATCCCCAACGATTCCCATCCTTGCGTGAGTTTCTCCGCCGAGTGAGAATTTTCATTCAACCATTATTTTCTTTTTCGAAAGCGGGGAGGAGCAAACGTTTTCAAAATTATTAGCTCCAATCGTATCCGCGAGTGACGAGCCTCGACAGTTTTTCCTCTGTTTCGTCCGCCACGATCCCAAATAGAGCATTACCGTTTTTCCCATCCCACCAATGACCGATTCGTCCTTCCAACGTAAGCGAGCCCATACATGGGACGTATCTATGTTTATATACACGGGATTACTATCCAACGATTCTCGCGAGGTAATTGATTTCGAGACGACGCCTCTCGTTACTGTCCCTTTCCTCCGGAGCTACAATCTAGAAACGAAAACACGTTTCCAGCTTCGCCGCACTCCTTCCTGCCCCCGCCCGCCGCCCCTGCCTTCTCATTCTATTCGTCCACCTTCCTCATTCTCCGTTGCACCATTTTCCTCGGCAAATCCCGAATTCACCCGTGCTCTTGAGCATTTGCGATCGTTGCATTTATACCACTTATATATACACGTATACGTACATGTGTATTAATACAATTATAAGGAATAGGTGCACGTGTGTGTGTGTGTGTGTGCGGCAAGATAAATGTGTCAGTGGATACGTATGAGCGAAGCCAGAAGTTAACTTGGCTCAGCTCCTAATCGGAATTTCCACGCGTCTCGCATTAGTACCTATAGTCTCTCCGCCTCTGATGAGGATTCACTACCATCTGCACACACACACACACAAACACACATACGGACACACAAAGCTTGCTTTATTCCCAACTTTTACACCTCTCTCGCTCCTCAGCTTTTCGCCCCTCCGATTCTCTCCCTTCTGTGTCATTAAACCCCTCGCAGTGCTTATTCTCGTAACCAGATAGTTGTGGTTTAGTTGGCAATTTGAGTCGTGTGCGCTGGCCTTCTCGATCATTTTCGAGAACGTCTCTCACTTCAGCGTGTACTTTAAAAACACTCGTTTCGTTCGAACGTCCATTTCACTTGACCACATGAATGTTTTAATTGTAAATTTCAAACTCAAATTCTGTGGCGATGCTGGCAACATTAATTTGAAATCATTCACTTGAAAGTGAATAAGTTCAAATGAATTCTTCTCTCCATTTCAGGACTTGAAATATGATTTGTGTTCTGTGGAAAATCGCGCGGGATGATTGCGATTGAAAGATCCAGAATTTTAGAGCTGCATGAATCATCGCGCCCTCGGATTCGATGATTTTTCACTAATTTTATGATCGAACTTCTCGAATGATTATCGCTTATCGGAATACACAAAATCCTAGTGAAATTCGTACTCTTGAGAAAGCTAATTCCAACAGGCCCGCATTCACTCGTATGCGCATATCTCGCAATTTGTGGATTGGGTAACGTTGCCCCGTGACATTAATTGGCCGGTAGCGTAATTTGTGACAATTACTGTAGCAATCAGACTGCATGCATTGCTAAGGACCATCTAATCGCAGCCACGGATGGAGTGCATTAACAGAGCAGACTCGACGTACTTCAGAATACTCACGAGAGTGCGCCGCTCGCGTTTCGCGCGGAACAGCAGTTGCGGTTAACATACGGAGCCATCCCTGAATCTCTCAACATCCGACATTCGAAATATCCGAGTGATAGTGGTAATCCAGAATTAGATATTTCACAGGAGGTTGACTTTGGAGAAAATTTGAAAAGCCGAAGTGACGAGGGAACCGAAAATAAACGTGAGAGAAAATCGATATTGAAGGGATCATGAAAAATTCATTGATCTTATCCGAAGGAGCGAAAAGCAAACTCTGTCGTCAGTGGAATGATTGCACGAGAAATTTTTCAACGAACCGAGCTCAAAAGATCGGTATTTCAGACCTCAGCTCATAACGAATTTCCAATAATCGAATGTACAGAAGTTCCTACCACGAAAGGAATAAATTTTGATCTCGTGACTTATCAAGTTGGAGCTGAACGTACGAACTCTCGTCAATTCAACGTCTCGCGTGTTCGCCAACTTATTTGCATAATTGTAATATTACGTTGAGACGATGACACTTATAGCGAATGGCAAATGGCTAGCAGTAGTAACAGCAACTATATACGATTGAGCGAGTGCCAACATTGTGTAACACAATCTGCTCAAGTTTCTCTCGTAATCCTCTCGCAGTAGTAACGTATATACACGTGCTATGTACATATGCATGTAAATACGTATATCGTTGGCCCTAAAATCCACAGGGATTCGTGTTAATTTGAACCGGACGTAAATTAGGAATATTTTGGATAATCCAAGACTGGAGAAGTTAATATTAACGTCCTGACCCATTTTGAAACTTTCAGAAACAGCAAATTGGACATACTTGGGTCTGAATGGATCCTGAATTATTGCAATCTGTTTGCGATACAGCGAATTTGAATTCCGTCCCTAAGAAAAGTGCTACCACAACATCGGATTCGTGAACTCACCTGGTCGTCGACTTTCAACTGGAGTTAAACAAGGCTCTTAAAGTTGGTGAACTTTGTGGGAGACAGAGAATTCTCGATGGTGTTAAATTGATCAGGAAATGGCAAAAGGTTTTCGTTCCGAAGGGGATCAAGTATAAATAATAAATCCAGTCGATAAAACGAGCTCGAATTAGCATCGCCTTCAGGTAATGCATTTTATACGAATAATGTGCAACTCTGTTGTGTGTACGTCTGGTAACTAACGTGTATATGCAAATGAGCTCGTTGATATCCGGAATATGTTGTGGACGTTTAAACTTGGAAGTAACTGTGGCAAAGCTGTGTGTGTACGTACACACGACCTTCGACACGAGAACAGCCTCTGTCGAGTTTTACCAGAGCGACACTCTCCTCGTCAACTGTTTAATCTCTCTTTCTGTTTGTAGCCTTTAGCTCGACTCTTTCAATAGGCATTGCTCTTTCTTGACGTCGATGGACGAGTGTATACCAGGCACTATGTGTTCGATACTGGTGTGCGAATGTTGAAAATGTGTTTATTTATACAGGAATATAAATGAATTCAACTGCATTTCTCCTTCGCGGATGTCTCGAAGTTTGAGAAGCCTACTATCAAATTTTCATCTTGAGTAGCTGCTCAAATAATAATGAAATTAATGAAATATTCAAATGGAAGTTGGAGCAATTCAGAGGGAAGAAGAACGCGCGGAGTAGAAGGGAAAAGAATGTTGAAATATTGAGCGAGCTCGCTAAATCCTCGCGGCTGGCTTTTCCTCTCTCTGATTTCAAATGAATATTTTTTCCCTAGTCATATTTCTCATTGATTCACTCGAAAAATTCGCGTTGTCCGAGTCATCATTATCATCGACGATAGCAGAGTGGTTCCTGTTATTATAACGGTTAAGGTAGTTCGACAGCTAAGTGCCGTGTAAAAAATAGGGTGCAACCCCCTTTCAAAAATCATTCGAATTATCGTTAATGATCAGTTAAAAAATATATCGATATTTTACTAAAATTTCATAATTCCTCGTCATTTTGGAATTTTCATATTTTTTCTTTTGCGTACGCCCCTGCTGGAACACATCATCGTGCCGTGTGCACATATACGAGCATACAAATGAAGGCTCAGAAGCGCGTGAATCGTGGCAACACTGTACACAGTCAGCTGTCCGAGACGAGGGCAGCGTAATAAAGTATAGTGATAATCATGGCTTGTCTCACGGGACAGCGCTGCCACTTCGCGAACCTTGAAATTCTCGGACTCAAATTCTCATACGGTTTTTATTGCAATCATTTTTTTATCAAAAACTGGACGGTAGATCGTGTTCTTTTCAATTTTTCCTTCAGAAGATACTTTAACACTGTGTTTTTTAAAATCAAAAAATCGTAAGAACCGTTCTTGAGTTATTTCGATACACATTTTTTGTTTGACGATTCGTCAAACAATCATTATTTTTTTAAATCGATTCGTTAGATTTTTCTGCGCGACGTATATTTTTTTCAACATTTTCGTAAGAAATCGGATTTCGCTATTGAACAAGCTGAAAGAAATTTTGGCTGTATTATTAGTTCTTGTTTGCACGCCCTCGTATAAGCAGATTCGTCGCTATTCCACACTTTTATCATTAGCTTCATTATTGTTATTATACGAATATTGTTATTATCATATTAAAAAAAAAAAAAAAACATAGTAATGATGAAACTGATGTTTCAATTAGGGCCTTGCGCAACGGTTCGCTGTCAGTTAACAGCGATGGCTCATCCGTTAAGTGGTTAAATATATATGTATAGACGAATCGGTGAATCGATGATCAGCCGTGATTGATGGCAATGACTAAGAGGGTCGTCAAGGGTTCGCCTGGCAGTGATTCGTGTTTCTTTCCTATCTAAATTGATCAGAGCGTATTATTTCTATTATTTTTTCTCTCTTACTGATCAATATCTATCAATAATTTGTTCGGCTACCGTGTCTTTCCTCGTCCCCCCCCCCCGCCCCTCTCTCTCTCTCTCTCTCTCTGTATCGCTCTCTTGAAATATTTACAGCACCATAAAGATTTGTTATTGTCGATAAACATCGGAGGAGCTGTACACTGAATAACTGAATTTTGTTTGATCGCTCATTCTACGGATGAATTCATCAATGTTCAAAAATCACAGGAGGAAATTGGTAGTCGAGAAAAAAGTTTACGAAGAGGTTGAAAATGTTGGGATTCCGTAAAGGCGGAGTACATTTTTATGTAAAGATGAAAAAGTCTTTGACTTGCTGAGCAGAAACGAAGCAAAGAATATTTTGTGGAATTGAATAAAACGAAAAAACTGAGATAGAAATTAAGTGGAATATTCTTGTAAGTTATTTCATGGTTCAAGTTTGAATACAGACGAAACCACTTTTTTCCAAATCAAAGGAAAAATCTTGTGCCCCAAGAATAGTGACGTTGAAAAAAAAACTGCAAGACAACAATCTGGCAATGCTCCTTCGCTGATATTTCGAACGCTGTTTTCAAGTATCTTTTCAACGAAACGAGAGGTTTGATAACACACGACTTTGCTCAGGAGCATAACATTTGGAGTGTTGAAAATGCGGGGTCGAGACAAAGAGAAATAGTGAGGAAGAGAGAGGAGCAACATGTGCTCAAAAGCGTGAGAATTGGCACATTATATATGATAAAAGCGACGTAAGATGTAACGATGAGAATATAGGTGAGAAAAACATGATTTCTTTGTGCCGAAAGAGATCCGCATCTATATTATCGATGCTGAATAACGCAGAAAAGGATGAAAATAGCCTGCATAACGAAGCCTCCTTAAAATAAGACATTCGACTGGAATGCTGGAATGCTCGTTTCAAACGCGAATAAAAATATAAAGAGCGAGAAGGAGAGAGACTCGATTTAGTATACCGAAAGAGAGCAAGAGAGAAAGGGAGAGAGAAAAAAGTGCTTCTGGCATTACAAAGAGTGCTCAATCTCAGAGTCGAGTCCGTAACCTTTTGAGGTCTGTATAGCCCCCCGTCGATGACTTTAGTACACGATGATCACAGGAGCGCAAACGTACTACGTGTACACTTGATGTACTGTGAAATAAATTTGTACACTTATACTTTTAAAGCTGCTTGTATATGCGCGATAAGCAAGGTTATTAGCCGCAGATAAAGCGAGACAGATGCGCATATTTTATTACGCGGGGATTGTGCGCATCTTTAATAATAATCCGGCAAATGCACTGCTGTACGAGAGTTAATGCTAGTTTCAAAACGGAGCGATTATTCTTAAGTTATAGGACAATTATCAATAGCACACTAGAATCGTGTCAGAGTTACTCGGGGAAGTGAGCACACAGACAGCTTTGACAAGAAAATTGTGGAGTTTGCACACTCGCGATGCGGAGGAAGGGTAAGAAAAGAACGAATGTCGATGGCGATAGATCAAGTTTGATTCGATGGATAAGTGGCTCTGGAAAAGCTTCCAGTTTTTCTTCACTTATATAAATAACGTTCTGTAGAAGCCCAGCGGATTCGCGTTCCTACTTAAGCGATGCTTAAGGCAAATTAAAGGGGGGAAACAACTCTGAGTAATTGTCATGGTTTTTCACACTAATTTGAATTATGATTTCACGCCGGATAATTGCGAGATGAAGAAACGATTAATGAGTTTTATGGCTTCGAGTGGTGGCTGTTCGTTTGAGAATGCCAACATATTTCAATGGGACGAGTGAGAAAAGAAAAAACAAAGCAACAGCTCTTGATCGTTTTGTCAATGGTACTGAGGATTAAATTGCTTAATCATAGGGGGGACTCCGAGGAACTTGAAGGGCCCTGGAAAGGCCTCCTTCTTCGTTGAATCCTCTCTTGCGCTACGACACAAAGGAACGTCTCTGTTGCGGTTAAAACCCAAACTAGGAACTTACACTTCGTTAGGTTCGTCCCTGAAGCGTGGTCTGGTATGCGAGAACCTACTTCATCGTGCAATAGCCCATCGTACCTGACTAACTCGAGGAGAAAGGACGAATCGTCCTCTCCACATGTCCTTGTACACTGCGGTGGTTACCAGAATTCCGAGAGGACTCGCTATACACACGTCGTTGAAGAAATGTCTAAACGAAGAAATTCTCGTTTCTCATTTGCTCGCTGGCCCTGCCTGGATTTTCTGAAACAACCATATTTTCCTCTTCTCATTTTAGCCTGCTGGACCAGTCAACGAATCGTTGATTTTCTACACAATGTAGATGGATCAATGAAATCGAATGGAGATGAAAAAAAAAAAAACGAAGGATCGAGCCCCGAGGATTGAGATCCGATCTGTCATTGGTTCAAAAGTCCTGCACAGCGAGTTTAGAAATCGCATGAACGTGTGTGCCTCCATCCACCGAAATGTCATTGAAAACAATCGCATTCCTCGATTACGCATATGACGTCCCGAGAATAAGAAAAAAAACGTTGATATATTCTTTATTGTTTGAGAAATTGTTTAGTAAACAAAATCCGAAGGTCTTTGAGGCGTTAACAATGGGTTGCGTGATCAAGAGATCATAAAGTGGATGATTCAAAGGAATACATCGAAACGTCGATGAAATGGATGCTGAAGGCTCATTGTAACTCCGGTGGAATAACGAGGCTTCCTCACAGGAACCTTTTCGAGTCCTTGGATCACGATGTTACGTCGTTCTATATACAACTTAAAGAGAAAATAAAAAAAACTTGGCTCGTCAATTGCGTAAGCGATTATCGCAAACTGGGCAACCTTCGTGACTCTAAAGAAGAAGACGATTCAAAACGAATAATAGAAGCATTTGGCCATGAGTTGTTTCATTGCGAGTCTTTCGTTCGGTTCAAAGACTCGAGGGAGAAAGAAATAGAAAAGGAGCGAGGGGGGAGGGGAGGGAGAGGTCATCGATAATGCACGTATGAACCTTCGACAGACGGAATTAATCCTTTCGAAAATAAATCCTGAGGCTTCTTTTCATTAGCTCATTGGGGAACGGTGACGCCGGATTTTTCATCAACAAAAGAGAGCAAACGTGACGAATCGCTCTGGTCGATTGCGCACGATTAACGCTCGTCTCGATTACTTTCGTTTGAATATCAACTCCGAATATATATAACTGTGTGTACAATATCGGCAAATTGAGGCCTCGAGACGTCGATGATTCATCAAATACTTCGTCGGGGTCATCTACGATGAGTATAGAACGATTGAAATAAATCATGGCATGAATAATTCTCGATTTTTTTCCATCACAAAGAGTTTGGAGATTCGTATTAAGCTAGGAGAATTTAAGAATGTCAATTAACAGCATCCACGTTCAATTCAAGCGCGCACACGAACGAGCAAAAATTCAGCGTTCTCTTAGCCCAATCATGGGGGAGAGACATTCGCGCGAGACTAACTGACACAAATAATTAAACGATTGCTAGATAATAAAAAATTTGGTCGAACCTTACCACGCTACCTTTTCGCGTTGAATTATTCTTCCAACCGAGACTGTTTTT
This sequence comes from Venturia canescens, assembly GCF_019457755.1. Classification (NCBI taxonomy): domain Eukaryota; kingdom Metazoa; phylum Arthropoda; class Insecta; order Hymenoptera; family Ichneumonidae; genus Venturia; species Venturia canescens. The sequence goes on from NC_057427.1 coordinate 10,418,892, forward strand.
CTTCATTCTTTATGATCCTTAAGGGAGTAATGATCCTTAAAGAAGCATCGAAAAGGTTAGCTTTGAGAAGAGCTGAGGGCAGCGTGATGTATGAAGGCCTCTAATTTCTCAAAGTACATCTCTCCGCTACTCATTCATCTCTTTCCCTCCTTTTCTTCGTCTCACGGAAGTCTCTAGTTAATTCGTGAACGTGTTTAGTTCGTTGCACCGCGCTCTCCTCGTGTACAGGCCGACTCTAAACGAATGGTCCCAATTTTGAGAAAACTCATTAGACGAACATGTTTTTTTCACTATTCATTAGCTACTCGCTTTTAAATGCCCGTTCATTTAGACAAATAAAAAGACCTTTTTCTCGAAGGGTCCTTCATTATTTCGGCGTTATTGAACGCTCTGCCATTTATCCTGGATCGCACTATATCATATGGCAGTAGGAGTGCAACGCTAGCTGAATAACCCGCGCGAGTCTCTCACTCTCAAGCATAGCCAGCAGCGAGAATGACTAATTGCAGAGCCAGAGGTCTGACTATGCGTATACCTCGCGCCAGCTCCTTTCACCCTTTACCGTTTTCTCTCTCTCTCTCTCTCTCTCTCTCTCTCGCTCCCTATTCCCCCCATTCTCATTCTCTTCGTTCAAAGTTATTGTTCAACGACTGTAGCTAATTTATTCAGGATGTTTCTGTACTTATATATGCACATATATATATAGAAGAAGTAGAATCGCGGAAAGAGACGAATTTTCGTGGAGATAATGGACCGTCTAGTTCTCGCTCGGGAAACACTTTGTGATGACAGGCTTTTGGAAAGGGGTTTTCATAGCGGAGAGTCAAGAATTTTAGCGGTGTATAAAATAATCGTCGAGACCCGGCTGTTTGAAGTTGAATAAATTCATCTTTCAGCAAAAGAGGAAAACTGCACGGTGTCCTGAGCGCGCAGTGCCTCGCGATTACGTGTAACTGAACGGTGCATTTCCGATCGCTGCTTCTTCATCCGATTTCCAACAATGATTTTCCTTTATCCGAGAATTTTTGGTGCCGGAATAAAATCTTTTCTGAGGATTAATCAAACTGAGAGAACAATTATTGCGACTCGGTTGCGTGCGTTCAGCTTACGGATGCTGCATGCCAATTTACACGGGAGGGAACATCCACCCACGAAGGACATTCCTCTCGAGCTCGATACCGAGAGGCGCGGCAAGCTTGAACTCGCCAAGCCTCAACCAGTGCGAAACGAGCGCGCGCGAATACTCTCCGAGTTCGATATAGAAAATCTAAAAGAATGTGAGAAACGATGGATAATCTTAGCAACGCTTACGGATCACTTTTTCCCGCAATGCAAATCAGACATCGCGAGGAATCGCTTCGAATTATCATGGATCCGGTTTCTAAAAAAAGAATAAGAAACGTCAGTTCGTGTGTCGTTTCATATATTTCCAGGATAGAATAGAATAAGATAAGAATAGAATACTCATTAAATTTGCGTTTTATTAAGTTCTTACAACCGAAAAACGAGGATCCAAATAATTCGACATAATTTCAACCAAAAATAATCATTTTGCAATTCAATTATTTATTGAAGTTTAAATTTTTCGACAAATTAATCCACGGAATTCTTGTGAAATATGTGATTCTCGTGAACTCGGATCCTAGAGAAAAGACAAGAAATACGAGTTCGTTGCGTATATCTACGAATTCAATGAAATACTCATTCAATTTACATTTTATTAAGCTCTTATAACCAACAGGCAAGGATCCAAATATTTCATCATAAATTCAACCCAAAATCTTGAACTATTCAAAGACACATTTGCAGAAAATCAATCATTTTGTAATTCAATTATTTATTGAAGTTTATGCAAGCACGATTGAATTTATCGACAAATTAATCCCCGGAATTGCTGTCAAATATATGCGAGCTGAATTCGCATAATTTGTTATTGAATATCTTGGCCCTGGGTTTCCCTCGGATAAAGCCCGGCTTAATCAGTTGTCGAAACTAGAATCCACTTTGGCCTATTCAAAGGCATTACCATGGCAGAAAGCAGTGACAAGGATTTGTCCATTTTGTCCTCTATCCGGGTTGTTTGTTCGGCAACTATCCTATGGGAAGGGACGAAGTTCAAGAGAGAGAAAGATAAACAGATACACACTGTGATAAAGACGCGGACGGAATGATCGAGGAAAGTAGACAGAGAGGAGGGAACAGTGAGCGTAAATAGTAGGCAAGGGCTAAGACGCTCCTTAAACTTCGTGAACTTCACCGATCCCTGGGATCACGATGAGAACGGTCTGCATAGACAGCGAAACCACGAGACTACCGCGCCAAGTTGTACGAATGTGTATAGATACAGCTCTACCGGTGGATGATATAAATCGATAATTTACAGAGAGGCAAAGCAGGTACGAGACTTTATTATTATGCTGCTCGCTTACCACGAAATTCAGCTGCATTCCGGGGAACTTTTAATCGGTCGAATCTTGCGAATGTTGAAAAAATATAATGATCGAACGATTCCAATCGACGTGACAATCGAATTTTCATCTTTTTTCACGCATGACTCATGAAACTGAAGCTTCTCGAAATTTCAGTATTAATTTTAACTTCTAACGTCGTTATCGCAAGAAAGTTATTGACGTTAATCAATATAATTATTGATTGACATTAAACGAGCAGAAAAATTTCGTATATTCTGTTCCAGAACTTGCATCCCGGAAGCGAAATTCCGAACAATAATAGCCGTGAAAACCTCAAAACTGAAATACTCCTGGAAATTCAATAGGGCGAAAGAGAGGGCTGAAGATAGTCGAGGTAATTTATTATTTATTATTCTCTCATCTCGAGCTTTCACAGCCTTTGAAACTGCGAGGGGGTTCGAGCTTTCATTCTCGAACTTTATTTACAGGGATATGAAGCTGCTTATATAGAGCTAAGCGCGTGCTGATGGAGAAAGAGAGAGAAAAAGGAGGCAGCGGAGGAGCAGGGAGAGAATAATTTTACATTATCCGAAGAGATGGAGCGAGCAAGGAAGATCAGAGAACATCGAAGAGCATCCAACTAGACAGCGCTTGCCAAGTATTATAGGTACTTTCTGACTTATGCTGAAGAACTCTCGCCACGTATTATAAGAGTATCAGTAGCAGCCATAAGGAGGCAGCAACATCAGCGTCAAAGTCGAAGCTTACCAGCTCGGCTGTAACTCATCACCCCGAGATAATTACACCTCGGTATATAGCTACGGTGTGGCTCCTGTTGCTGATGAGGAAAATTGATATCAGTACATGTTTGCATATACGTGTATGTACTTGTAGAGAAAACGTGAAAGGGAGTTGCGAGGCAGTTGAGCGGGGGCTCAGAGAAAAAGACAGGAATGATCGAGAATTCGACGCCAGATCGTCGGTGAACTAGCAGATTACACTTTAATTAACTTAATTTGACTGTTTCGAGATTTATTTTCATTCGTACGACATTCATCAGATGTATTTCCATCGAAGGATCATTGGAAACGAACTTTCGAGTGCCTGGTACGAACAGCGCTAAAGAAATGAAATGCTCGAGTATTACTTTTCCACCACTTTCAAGTAACAGGAGAGTTAACAAATTTACTTGAATCTTGGTGCAGCAGCATAGAACGCCGACCAAAAGTACAAATAATTATTCTCGATTCGAGCGAATCGATTGAGTTATAACGAGAAAGTAACTTAAACTTCGATGGATATTTCTTCGAGATAAAACAATTCAAGTTTCCACAGTACAGAGTTTTGCAGCGGGAAATAAGCTGCAACTCTACGAAGAAACGAGAAATAAGTTCATTTATAACGCGCAGAAAACGAGGCCGAAAATTCTAGAGGAAAGTACTACGAAATAGTGTCTCGGAGACAGTATATGCGTACTGGATTGCAGCATTAATTCGAAGAAATAAGAATTTTCCTATTCACCATAGTAAAACGTCCAATACCCATAACTTTTATTAAAAATACTCAAATAAGAGTCTTTTTCTCTATAAGCATAATAAAAAATCTTTTCAATCACTTCAAATGTTTATATTATTAAGTATGCTCGGGCAACCCTGAAAAAAAATGCATTTATGGTAAAATGTCACACGTATTCGTGTGTATATTAGTGTATTTATCACAGAATTTACTGTGTTGACAGTCAAAATTTGTGAATTACAATACATTTCGACTTATCAGTAAGTGTTAGTCTGACACGACGAATAACACTGGAAAAAAAAACAAAATATAGTTCTCACGTGCCTCACTTTTTTCTATCCACGTAAATAGAATCAAAGGGAGGAAAAACAGGAAAATTCAAAAAATACCACACTGTTTGTAATCGGTGGCTAAATACTTTGAAAATTCTTGAAAAATGATATATTCTTCACTATACAAAACGAATTCTTTTTCTCTGTAAACTCGTCGAAAGGATCTTGCGGAAATGTAAAGACATTTCTTATCCAAAATAGTAGCAGGTTGAAAAAAAAAATTTGTCCCACGTTTTTTCAAGTTGTCTTATTTTCTCTAGAAAATTTGTTCGAATGCGTATTTCAGTCGTAGTCCATTACCGTGTACCAACTATAAACGTTGTTGAGGCTCTTGGTCGTTGGCATAAAACATGCGATATTATAAAGCTACGGTATGCATGGTCGAGACGAGAGGTCTCAACTATCTTCCGACTTTTCTGTTATTGTCCCAGCGGGGAAAAGAATTTTTCATCGCCCTTTCTCTCTCCATGATTCTCCTTCACTCTATCCGTCTCGCTTGCCAACACTCGAGCCGGCTCGTTCTCCGTTTTCCTCTTTTTTCTCTTCTCGTTGGATCCGCACGCGGAGAGTTTCCCTTGACACTTTATACAGACTGTATCGCTCGGTCTCTCTTATTCGTGCCGCCAAGTTTATATGGATACCTTGGAAATATGGATATAACGGGCGATATTACGGGGGACGAGTGCCGTTATTTTATACAAATACGAGAGATGTGTACTCGCATTTTTATTTGCATCTACTTTATCGCGAGCTCGTTTAGGCTCGTTTGCTTTAGATTGTACACACTCGTATTTACATCGTTCTTTTATGAATTGCGAATATTTTCTTTGTAGCATATTTTTTCTGGGAGGCTGCGAAGCAGCGTTCGCATTTTCCATACACCGAGACTCAAATTAACTTTGACTTTTCCACACAGCCAATTCAGTTTATGAAAAAGGCTAGAAAATCCCCGCGTTTATAACCGTGCCATAATGATATATACTTTTCGAGGAACCTTGCGAAATCGCCATTGATTGTGAGAATTTATCGGAGTATAAAAGATCGTGAGTTAGCCTCGCTACCAATACTTTACTCTCTTTAATACGAATCTTTCGCCTCTTAATGGAACTCTCGCCATTCCACCTACGATGATGATGATGATGATGATGATGATGATGTTGCTGGAGAAATATAATCGACCTCTCTCGGATGCTGCTCTACTCCGCGATCTCTTCTGTAGGATTTTATGCTCTGAACTCCGAGGCGCAGCATCCTCCCGTGACATTAAGAGGGCACACCTAGATCTGGCACAAACGTATCGAATGCAATCGCTGCTGATCTACAGTCCCTTCGGCAGTTCGCACGCAAACTCTTTTCATAAGTCTTCATATTGTATTTATGCGAGTCTCTAACGTACAGGGACCTTGTAATCGCAATATATATAACACACATTAATATAACTGTATGCGTGCCACCTGTATAATAAACTACTCACTCCAAGTCAGAAGCAATAAAATCATCATCTTTATACGACTTCATTAATCTCCCAACCGGGCCCGAACCCGATCGAAATGAATTTCGAGAAAAAGTTTAAACGTGACGCAATTTTACGATACTTTTTCTCCTGGACGTGTATAATAATCGATCGTTTAAAACGAGGTCGTGATTCATTCAGCGATGGAATGCTCAGCTGAGTCTTTCATTAGTGAATCTTTGGACTAAAATTTAATCTTCTGTCTTTGGTCACGTGGATCTGTAAAAAAAGGCGAAACATCAAAAATCCATGGATCGAAGCACGTGTCAGCTCGCACGTGCGATGTTGAGGGAAGAAATGCTATCGTGAGCAACGAGGATTACGGACGAGCGCGTACACGCGCCGATTTTAGTCAGAGCCGTCGAAAACATGTAATTTTTCGTTAAATGGTAAGAGCGCCAAGGGGGAGGAAGCCTGAAAGACGTTCGTCTAAAATCATAATTCATATCCACGCTGAGACGCGAGGGAGAAAGAGAGAATGGCTCGAGAGAGCTCTCGAAAGGGAAAGAAGTATAAGAAAACGAAGAAAAATAAGAAGATAAGGGGGCGCCCGGAGCGCAGATGTCTAACCCCATACCCATAAATCTTGAACGGAATACCTCGCACACCGCGATGTGGACGCCTACACAGCCACGCAGACATTCGCACACTCGTACAATATTTTGCAGACTCCCGGTCGTACAGTCTTAAGCTCGTAAGCGTGCAAATGACCTTAACGTATGACCGTCGGAACATCAAACGCGAGATATGCACCCTTGCATCATCTGTACTACGATCGGTACAACCTTACACACTCGAAGTCTCACATAGTACGAAGTGTACGAGGCATTTGCTCCCGAGATTGCTTATAAATACATCAAAAGTCCGATTACGTGTACAAAATAATGAGGCAGAATCGAGTAAATCGATTGGGATTATTAGCTTTATGATCGCATAATTAGCTGGGGGCTAAAAATAACAAAAGATTCTTGGAAAATGAACTCCGGCAGAGGAGTTGGTAATTGGACGATAAAGTTGCAGCTCGATGGGGCAGAAACGCATCGACTTTGAAGCATTTACTATTCCATCATCATCAAATATCATTTTCATTCGCTATGCTTCGTTAGAATGTTTGTATCATTAAGGGGTTAGCAGTAACTTAAATAGGGATTATTTAAATCGAGATTTCTCACGTTCGTAAAATATTAGACGTCAAATATTCAGTGCCTGTAGAGACACATCTGCAGTACTCGCGTAGAACGGCTGTCTCGATATATTCTCGTTAAGATTAAACCACAAGATTATTAATTATCATGGCGCCCGGGTTATCGTTAACCGTATTTAATCGTTTATTACTTTTATCGCTCTCCGCGCAGCTTTTCCCAGCCTTACCCATTACCTTTTGCCCCATCGATATTTATCGTTGCACTCTCGTCATCGGAGGCTGTACATGCACCGAGAGCCGTTGAGACATATACACGTCATATGCCACATTCGCGATTATATGTCAAAAGTGCGCCTCGTAAAATCCGCGAACCCTTTAAACTCCCCGATTTGTGTCTGGAGAGCGAACCATCACCGCTGCTGGATATTTCGATCACGAATTCTGGCCTCGTAAAACCTATGAAATTCCCATTGGTGCGCATATTCTCTGCTGTTCCAGTGTGTTCCAGACAAATATGCGGATTGTTGTATTGAGGATTATTTGCTTCGGTGCAAACTTTACTAACGTTCGATTCACCCTCTTTCTTACCGTCGATTTTCTACTATTTTTCATTTCAATATTTTTTGCTAAAACTTCAAGTGTGCTTCGTCGAAAGCCCTTAACGAAGGCGGACTGCTCCAGATTTGTGGACCCGAATTACTGCTCCGAATGTCGCCCAATTTTTCACTTGATTCCGTTGAGCTTCATCCGTAGATGAGCCTTTAAAGTTCCACACGAGAAAAGAGCTTGGAAATATGAAATTATTCTCATCGACCATGACGAAATGATGTTCACCATCTCCTCGTATACACTCGTCATCGTCATTAACATTGTTGCACTGTAAAGGCAGCAGTGGCCACAGCAGCAGCAGCAGCAGCAGCAGCTATAAGTACATAAAGAGATCGTGTGGTGGGTCTAATATTTCGTCATCAAACAAAAGAAAAGTTTGCGAAATATCCGGTAAATTAACAAAACCGATTAGATCTTGGTCGGTGTATTACAAATGGCGAGAGAGGATTCTGGGCAAAACTCTCCAGCTATTGTCTCTATACATATTTATATTGCTAAACAAAACACTTGTGGAGATTACATTTATGTACCGAGGCTCTTGCAAGCGTGTATTATACTGGAGCGATAAAATAGTATCAGCTCACGGGACCTCGTTTTACGTTTGACACGCCAACGCGAAGGAGCCACGAGGACGAGAGTTTTGAAAAGCCTCAAAATTGCACTCCTCAACGTGAGATAATGACGAATCTTTCGCAGTTGCAATCACGGTGATCAGTGGCTTTTGCCTGCAACATTTATTCCTCACATTTTATTGAAATTCCACTTTCAATGAAGCCGCATGCGAGCTCGATTAGGATTACCGAAAAGATCATAATTTCACGTCACGAAGTCAAAGTTGCATGTTATTCGTAATGTTTTATTGTGTGTAAAGCGAGAGGGCTGTGTGTTACGTGAGAGAGATCGTGTTCTGTATACACACGTTTCATTATTCTCTCGTTCCCTTTATGATCGCGTCGAGGTCTGAATGACTGTGAGCTTGCTAGCTCAACAGAGCAAAGTGATGCGCAGCGTACAAGAAAATATAAATGTACGAATGGCTCCGTGTGTGTGTGTGTTTGTGTTGTGTGGCAAAGTGAACTGGGAGACGACGACATCGCTTCGAGCCACCTAGATTCTTGGCAAGCAGTAGGTCATCTCCGAGCAGAGCAAAGTTTTCACTTTCATTCGACCGGTGCACTCTTCGAGCACGCGGTGTGTAGGTGTGTATATATGCACAGAATGCCTGTGGCCATACGCAGATGCTGCACTCTCCTCAAAGGTGTAAGTACACCTGCAGCATGGAGATTTATGTATGCCTTTATTAGCAATTGATTGTAGTAACGTTGGATATATATATATTCGAATGAAAAAGGAGATTCTTTTGTTTCGTTCGAGTGATTGAATTTTAAGGGCGTCGTAGTTTTGTGCAATGCGGAGCTTTAAAACTCCATTAATTCGTAGTGAGGAGAGAATTTTCAAGCATAAATTTTCAAGCCGATACAGAAAACAAGTGAAAAAATCATCGCGTTCCTCGGCTTGAGAACGAAACGGGCAATGATGAGCGTAGAGAATAAAAACGAGCTGGAGAAAAGAAGGCAAGAGAATAATATGAGAGCGAGGAGCAGAGTAGGAGAAAAGGTCTGGGAGCGTTTTGCCAAATGGAACGGCTGTGTAACGATGTTGGAAGAGCTGAAGAGAGCCACGATTGGCGCACGCTTCGCAAGGCAGTCACCGGATCTCCGTGGCCCTCGAACCATTTTTCTTCTCTCTCGCACTCCCCCCCGCCCCCTCGCTTCGTCACTATTTCTCATTCTTCGATATACATCATGTACACAAAATATCGCAACGATTATCGAACAAAAGGCAATCCTTGGCGGCACATCGCCAACTCGATCCTTCGCATTACGCCCTTTTGTACGACACACACCGCTCAGGAATACAGACACGTGTCTATATTTGTGAGCTCTTCATCTTCAATGGAGGAAGATCGAAGAGCAACGAAAAAGGTCATACTTTGAAATACTCTGGGAGATGGAGAGAGACAGAAATTAAATAGAAATATATCGTATATATGTATTCTGTGTATCCACCGAGCATATATACTATACGTTTATATATAAAGATTGAAAGAAGAGCAGGAGCAATGAGAAGGCAACGGAGTTCGGTGGAGGTCCCGACCCCGGGGGCGGAAAGACTCTTAAAGTCTCGTTCTCGTTGGCGAAGAGATTGCGCTCTTTAAAACGTGCTTTTCATCCTCATCCATGTACCCAATGCTTGTTACATATATAAATATATTTATAGGCTTTTCGGTTCATGTACCAATCGTGGAAGTCTCATTGTCCGCGATGCTCCCTCTTTATTCTCTTTCTCTCGCACTCCTCTTGACAAATACCGATACAATACAATTAAAAGTATTTATGCATATACCGGTGTACGTAAAGTGGGTGTATAAAAGTCACGCGCGTCCTCGCGACAACGTGTCTTGGAACATCGGGGAACGGGAGTTTGCGAGCGCGGAATTGAACGAATTGCATTGGTTAAAGAAACGTTGGAGAACAAGAAGACGAGACGCCGCGATCGCACCTAAACCTTGACCTTTCGAAATATCTAACTCCTCGTAAAAGAAACGATTGTGCGACGTCGTTACACTTTGGCGATGGTGTACAGGCGACGCTCCGAGAAGAACGACGAGCTGAGAAGCCACTTTTCGATTCCATCTTTTTTATTCGTTTCGAGGCTTGCCTGCTTTTACGAACGACGCGCAAGAATATTGGCGGAACCGATTTACTCGCGGTTTCAAATCGATTCATCAACGCAGATGTAAAAGCGCAAGTTCATCCTCGACCTTCGCGATAATATCCGCAGGTGCATGAGCCGGACATTCTTACTTAACGCACTTGCCCATCGCCATCCCCCTCGCCCAGCGGATACGAGTTTGCGTAAATCTCTCGAGATTACTTTGCAACGGTTTATTTTATCCACAAATCGCGAGGCGTTAATGGAGGAAGTCCGTAGAGAATGAGATACGTCGTCGTGCCAGTTTCGGTTCGTGCCTGCGCGTTCAAATATTATGATAATTTCTTGACTTTTTCAAAGTGGATAATTTGCCTGCTTTCCGTTTCGTTCGTAACGTTTTCTTCGGCGTGATTTCGTTCCCGGTAATAAAGAAATTTTACGGGCTTGAATATGAGGCGAGGGAAGGAAAATGTGAGCGACCCGCACGGGGGCGAAGCTCCCGACGCCTCCGTCATCTTTTCATATGATAATATGCTCGCAGATAAGCATATAGGTACAAAACGCTGGGCGCATGCACGTCCTCTCACTTTCTTCAGTGTATTTTTTTTCACCTCTAATGATGGCCTCATAGAAATAGAAGCAATAGGCATTTTATTTGCAGTCGTAAGTCGAGAATATCATCGATGAGAAAAAAAACGTGGGCGTTGACGTATATTTTTCGCAACGAATCGCAATTCATATTGATTCATCCTGGCTACACTTTATTGAGCTCGTATTTGCATGGAATATTTCAGAAAATTCTTTTCCGAGGCAGTTTTCGTACGACGATGATATGGACTCGCCGGCAACGGTGACCGAGGATCCAAGGGCCTGAGAACGTCGTAAAACGAATTCGATTTTTCCTGCTCTTTCGCACTCCGACCCCTTCGAGTACAGCATTTTTCCAAGGAAATCATGATATTTCGATGGACCTGAAAAGATGGCACAAAAAAAATTTCGCTCTACGCGAGAAACGAGAAACGAGAATCGTTTGTTTTTTTTTCCGCACCTGTGCCGGTGTGAAGAAAAATGTGAAACAGTTAATGTAACGATGCTGGGAACGATTGCGTTAAGCAAGTTTCAGTAATAACTAGGTAACCAGCTATTATACATACACGCGAAGCGCAAGCAAAAAACGACAGGAAAAAAGGCAAGTATCTACGCGAGCAGTCATCCGGCCTGCCTACACTCTCGCGAAGCCTCGTCCATTTATCCTCTAACTCGATAAACGCAAGACGAGAGAGAGAGAGAGGTTGAAAAAAATCGGGTGGATCACGCAATATAAAAATGATCGATTACTGCACGATTCTTTGCTCCAAGGATTACTTTACGGCTAGAGAAATCGGTCCTCGATAGCAGTTATCACTCCGGCAAATATTGCATCAACGTTTTCGCTGCTGTGCTTGATGAAATACTGCGAAAGCGATTGGAGCTCGCAGAGAAAATATGTCCGATGTTCTCTAAAACTTGAGACGTATAAATGTACAAATAAATATGTACGTAAGGAAAACGTAAACCGCAAAGAGGAAGAGGATTACTCAGCGCGATGGCGGAGCCCTGGGGTACATAACAAGATTGCCACACGGAGAGGCGCATAAGCCAAGAAAGACTAGCAGTAGCAGGAGAACCGGAGAGATTAAATGAACGTGCGGCTGCGTGTCCTCGGGAATGCATCTCGCGTTTCGTGACCGCCCACAATCGTTTTCAGCCCTCGATTATTACATTACGATGACAAGACTCATCTCTCTCGTTCGTTTCCTCGCGTGCAGCATCGCTCCGACTCTCGTTCTTTTCCATGGAGATTCCGGGGCGAGTGACGGACGCGACTCGGGCAAGGCTGAAGTGCAAATGCGGTCTGGACGCGGGTTGCGGAAAGCGAAATGGGCTTTGGCACTCGAATGGAATTTTGGAAGGTCGAGGCTGCAGTTTTGATAAATTACCGTGAAAAATTGCTCTTCGGAAAGGGCTTTCCGCAATGCATAATTATCGAAGCGCGCGATCTCGGAAGACAATTTCAAAGAAATGCGGCGAGTTGGAGTGTGAAAAAGGCTTGTGATTGTAGGATTTTTCAAGGCAAGCGCTTCCAACGCGCGAACGAAAAGCATTTGAAATCTCGTAGTCGCGTATAGCCACCGGTCATTCCGGCGATTCGTGCTCTTTCGCATGGACTAACACGAGAAAGCAACGGAACGCAAACGCGTCAATGTCCATCGAACTGTTGAACCGTCGACGATTACTCCGCGCGTTCGAAAAGCCCTTCATTCTCTGTCTCTTGCATGCCACCCTGCTCAGCCTCATCTCGCCGATCAAACGTCAATGTACGTCGACTCGTACTACGTAGTGCATTGTCACTTTATTCTTTTTCCCTGGGTTTTTGTATTTTTCTATTTTTTTTACGAAATAGAACGTCGAACGTATAAACTTTCGGTATACGAACTCGTCCGCGGCCCACGCTTTATTGAATACCTCGGGTTGCCCGGTCTTTTGTCGATTTGTCTTTTTGCAAGAACGCCGCGCGACGCGGACACGTGGAAAAACGTTTGGCAAATAGAAATTTCGACTTCTAGTTTTAATTCCTCTTCGTTTTGTTCGAACACGAAGGTATTCGTCGTCTCATTGCTCCGACGTTGACATGGAGTCTCGTTACGCGAGCCTGAATAACTTCAACGGCCAATAAAATATGGAGACAAATGATTAAGTTTTAATGTTATGCTGGCTCAAACAGCGAGGAATGTAGAGTTTACTTTTGCGAAAAGTTCTCAATGCGGACTACAAATCAAGCCCGCACATCGCCCGCGAGTTTTGTATCCACTTGAGATTCTGAGAAAGCCCGAAACCCAACCGGTTCAAATTTACCAGCTGGTCTAAATTTGCACCAACTTCTCTACCATTATTACTATGCTTGGAATCCCGCTTAAAGAGCCCGTAAACTTTTCGTCACACACCCGCATCGTGTTACCCCGCCGCCGCGCTCTCGCTTTATACAAAGTTTACTCACTCACCGCGAGCAGCCTCAAACGAGGCTGAGTCGCAGAACGAGAGAGCGCGCACTCCTCGTGCCACGATACCTGAGCGAGAACGCATGTGTGAGACGGAAAACACGCCGGCAAGAGCCGTTCGACCCTTTAGCCAACATTCTCGTGCGCCTTCCCGTAAACCTGTTTCAGCCCCCTTTTTACCCTGCTCGTCCGTGCAATCACTCATCCCCCGCGACCCGTGTCGAACCATGTAAAAAGAGCTTTAAAGCGATGTTTTATTACGTCGCTGTGCGTTCGTACGAATCTTTGTCTACCGTTTATGCGTAACCTCACACCGGAAATGATGAAGCTTCGTACACGGCGTATTAGTCCGCGTATGTTTACTTTACTTTCCGAACTATTTTTACTGCCCGTTGTTCGTTTTCCTTCCGCGTCTGTGCCTTCCCACTCTTACGATCCAAGCTTTAAAAGGATGCGCAAAAACGTGCGCGCAGCTTCGGCGGAAGTGCGGGCGGCTGAAAAACAGTGGAAAAAAATGAAGGTCAGAGGGGAAAACGAAATTGCAGAAACAGCCTCGCGTCAATTCGTTATTCGGCGTGATTCCGGCCACTGAAAACTGACAAACTCAAATTTTTTTCCTCCCCTTGAGCAAAGTGACGAAATGCAGTACGTGGATTTTTCTTCGTACGAATTGATTTATCGAATTGCAGGATTAAATGAAACTTGTTGAAATACATAAAAAAAAAAGTCATTACGATCGTGAAAATATGAAGCGTTTGCTCATTCTGGGTACACGAAACACAAAGTTCCACTCTGTCGCAAACCGCAGACTGAATTTCATTAGCATCTAACGAACCCGCGATTTGGTGTAACGAACGATATTTACTCTGAACAAATCCATTTGCTCCCACTCAAAGAAACTCCATTAATGTTTCACCTCGTGCAAGATACGTCAATCTCAATACGATGATGATGATGATTTATATCGAAAGTAACCTTCGACAGGAATTGGGAGGATTCAACACTCATCAACTTTCATGGCCACTCGTCAGCTGCAATGCGATAAACAAAGGAATATGCAGGATAAAAAACGATGCTGATGGGCGAATTGAATTCGTAAGGAGAAAAGTGCTTAACAAAAAATTAATAGGCGTCGACGACCTTGTAGCCGGTCTTGAGAAATGGCAACCCACGACGTCTAATCACTGGCAGTTAAGTTAAAAAACTCCCAATTCCCGCAACGATCGAATCAACTTCTTTGTTTGTGAGCTAACCCCAATAAGTTTTTACGACACATGAAAATCGATGCGGCTGTCAACCGCGTTCCAACGTACTTTCCATTCCATCGATGTTGAGAAACGTTCGTTGCGTTGGCTCGAAATTTTGATGAGCACGATCCGATATCTCGTTTCCTCTGTATTCAGTGGCTAAAATTCGATAAATGCAAACTTGTAAATCAACACGTTTGCGATAGGGGCTTGTAGATTTAGGGTAGATCTTGCGCCGCAGTCAGCATAACTTTGAACATCGTAATGTAGAATATATATTGCGCGTGGGAGGCTGGTGTGTTACGAGTGCGATAAAGTAACCTCGAGAGCTCTTTCAAGATCCTCACACGTATGCACCGCGTCCAACTATGAGGATATATAAAGCCCCGTCGATCAATCAGCAACCTTAGGAACAATGATGGCATGTGAATTCGCGAGCTCTCGCGAGAGCGGATCCTCAAATTTCTCAGATAAATTACGTCCCATATGTACCTTCGGGTCTAGCGGTTACCATATAAGCATATTTCGAAGGTCTGTAACAATGGAGAAAGAACGATCGGAGAGTCGAGATTTCGTACGAACGATAGATTTATCTCGTTGCAGCGAGTCACTCCGTCGCACTTTGTCCCATTGTATCCCCCCATTCACGGATTCAACCAACGGCGAGTTGGTCTATCACAGACTCATTTCTTTATACGCGTGCTAAAAATTGGTGCTAATTTGGATTATAAATTGTAGCCTTGATGCAAAGGAAATAAATATTGTTATAATCAAACAGTGATGCCAAGTTCCATCGAATCAAAGGTATGTGTCGAGCAAAGTGCCCCTGCTGTTTCTCAGCTCGTTCTGTAACTGCGAATACTTGGTGCGAAGTATCGATAAATAAACTCGTCTTCGAGGCGTACTAAATAACCCGGCCAAGCAAACACGCTAATTGCAGTTACCGAGCATTGACACAGCTCAAGAGAGTTTCCAAGTTTTTTTGCGCTCCTCGAGAGAGCAGGTCAGTGAACGAAATAAACTGATGCCAGGAAGCAAGAAATGTTGGGTGGGCGGAAGTGCTACTGTCGTATGGGGAAAAAAATCTAATTGGTCAATCGAATATGATCTCAGACTGGTGCGAGAAACTCTTCGAGGCCGAAACCTTCGAGCCAACTGTCAACGTCGAATACAATCACGTCAGTATATACGTACTGAATTGCAGCATTAATTCGAAGCAATAAGAATTGTCCTATCCACCATACTAAAACGTCCAATACCCATAACTTTTATTGAATAGACTCAAATAAGAGTCTTTTTCTTCGTAAGCGTAGTAAAAAATCTTTTCAGTCACTTTAAATGTTTATATCGTTAAGTTTGCTTGGGCAACCCCGAAAAAAATACATGGATAGTAAAATGTCACACGTATTCGATGTATATTCGTGTATTTATCACAGAATTTACTATTTTTATTGTAAAAATTTGTGATTTACAATATATTTCCGCTCATCAGTAAGTGCTAGTTTGACAGGATGAGTAACACTCGAAAACAAAACGAAATATAGTTCTCACGTGCCTCACTTTTTGCTATCCACATATAAAGCTGTTTAGAATTAAATGGAGGAAAAATGGGAAAATTAAAAAAACAATAATCGGTGGTTAAATATTTTGAAAATTCTTGAAAAACAATAAATTCCTCACTATAAAAAAACGAGTCCGTTTTATCTGTGTGAGCGTGAAAATTTCTTCGAGAACGAGGTCACCTGAAAAAGAAGGGTGGAGCTCAAAAGACATAATTTACTTTTTGTACTCGGAAGCCTCGCATTGTCTTGAGAGCAGCAAGAGTCGGATCGCAGTGATAGTGTATTCGAGGAAAAATCCTGCAACTTAAATTAGATGACATCGGGCACGAGCGCGAGTATCTGTCAAGCTTCTAGAGTTATCTGATTTCCTTTCCTTTTTCCTCGCCCTCCCCCATTCGAGTTCTCCTTTCCTCTTCCTTTTGTTTCCATCTCTTCTCGCCGTTAACTTTTCCTCCTCCATTTTCGCCGCTTCCCTGCTCATTTTCACAATTTCTCATTCTTCCACCGTTAATTCGCGCAATTTTTCCATCTCTTTCTCCCTTCGTATCGCTTAAATCTCACTCTCTGTTTCTCTTTCTCATCGTCAGAAACGCGTGGAGCAGCAAAGTTCGAAGACTCTCGAGGATGCGTCCCTCAGCAGTCGACTGAGGAGGCACGAGCGCAGGCAACGTCGAGGAGACAGTTACGTACAGGAGTGAGAGGTGTATCATGAGGATTCGCGCAGGAAAGACATAAGGCGAGCGAAAAGACAAAGACGCAAAAGGCGCGTCGCACAACGTAATGTGTGTATATTTACGTGTACAGACATATCTAGTACGCGTACACGGAGGACAGAGGTCTCTGGCAAAGGGAGTTGGCCCCTCTTTCCCAGTGAGTTATCTCGCTCTCGCTCTCTCTGACTCTCGTGCACGTAGAGACCGTTGGACTTTTCTGATCCACCACCACGTCCTCTTCTATCCTTGCTTTTCTCCTCTTCGAATTCTCAACTCTCGTCGAGGAGGCGATGCAACCGTCGAGGGAGATCACCTCTTATTAGAGATCTCAGGCTATATAAACAAGGAGTTACCGTTACAACGGCCAGTTGCTTAAATCTTTTATCGAGCGAAGACAGTGTGATCGGTGCAGGAAAAAGACGAGAAACAACAATCGTGCTAATATATTGTGGTTTTATTATCAAAAAACTGGTAATTCAGGGGCCTCGAATGATAATAAAAAGCTGCGATACTGTCGACACGTTGAAATATACGGATTAACGATCAGGATATCGAATCGTCAGTGCGGGACCTGGTTTTACGGGCTTTCCTCCTTTTTTTCGTTTCGAGCCACTCAGAGAAAAAGCCTTTCCGTTTTTCTCCCGATAATCGATGACCGAGAGAACGAGAAACATGTTTCGAATTGAGGTACGTCCACGCTATCGGTCAACCGCAAACGTGCTTCCGCAATAGTAACCGCCGATCTCCTCCGCTCCTCTGTATATTTACATTTATAGGGCGCTTCGTGACGAATCGAGTCCCCCGAGACTTATTTCAAGGATTTTTTCATTCCAGTGGAAGAAAATTCGGAGAGAAAAGTCTCGTTCTTTTCGTTATATCCGGGCCTTAAATTGCGAGTGACACTTTAGTTCGTGCGCGGGAGTGAGTTTCGGCCATGATTTTGCAATGTTTCAATCAAACCAGCCATTCCCACGAGCTCGTATCCGAATTCACGTTTTGCCGTGAAACTTTTCCCATCTCCCCCCCTCCCCACCCCCCGCTCCCGGAAGTGCCCGAACGCGGATTTTTTTATCCGTAGAACTTGATATTTTTCGTTGTTCCAAATTCCGCATAAATTTTAAATTACGGCTGACTAATTTGGCGTGGAAAACACGACGTGCGAACCGTCGAGCGATATATTTGCCTGTATATGGAAATTCGCCATCAGCAATACGATTCTCGAGTACACAGGACAAAGTTTCATCGCGGTTCATCCCGCTGAGAGGGAGAGTGTGCGGTGACCAGAGATGAGGGCTGGAGTAGGTTGAATGGAAACAACGAATGTCAACATTTCAACGAATATTCGCTATCATACGATCCCACGGAGCATGTACATTCCTCAGCTGACTATCGAAGAGGCGCATTTGCAACGAGCTTTCGATGTAACTCCGTTCCACGTTACTCAGCCTCAGCCATGTTTTACCTCTCGATAAACGTTTCCCTGTGTATTTATATAAACGCGACCAATCCTCAAATTTGCATTCGATACACCTGTGGTACAGAACCTAAATGCTTCTATACACATGTATTCAAATACGCAAACGTGCATAGATTCGATATCAAACAAAAGGATGTAAAGAGCTCGTTTTTGGGAAATAAAGGATGCTTCGAGGAGCCCTTTTGTTTTACAATTTTCTACTATCGTACGAGTGTGCGTATGATCGATACTAGAAAACGTCGAGTTTTCACTCGGATTGCGATGCAGGTGAAAAGAATTTCGTTATATTCTCTCTTCGAGTATTCTCCTTCTCAATTGTCGCACACTGTACGTTCGACGATGTACGACCTCGGCATGCACATTTCGATTGGTTCGGGAGTGTTCGTCGGGCAGAGCGAATGCATGAAGATACCAAAGAATTTTTAACGCCCAATGGCGTTAAAACACACGCTTGTTATTTTTCCGATAGTTTTCCCTTTCGCGTATTAAATTGATTCTTCCGATGATGCTCCAGAGCTCTTGAGCCTTTTAATATTTTCGTTTACGATACATCGAACGAGTTTATTCCTCCGAGTCCCGATTCAAATGTCGCACGAATGCGCTCCCTGCGCCTAAGCATCGCAATTACAGTCTATTTGTTCATCAAGCGTACCGTGGATTCATTTCGATCGATCAAAGCAGGCTACTTTGGCCTCGAAAGTTTTACTTTATCGCGTAAAAACGTCGAACGAAAACGACGAAAATAACTTGTCCGAAATCCCATCGGCGGAGTCTCCTCAAAAGTTTTGGTACGGCAGCGCGTTATCGATTAAAAAAACCGAGTGACGTTCCCCGAGCGATAGAACCACACGCGTTCGTATCGCGAGAAACAAAATATGTATAAAGCGTGTGTAAAAACTGTTCAATAAAATCGTACTTCAAAAGAGAATTTCTATTGGAAGCAGTCCCAGAACTTTCTCAATATTTCACCGCGCTGCTCCAGCCGCCGTGGCTCCATAGAAAATCTATTTTGCACGAGCACGAACCGAGAACACGCCTCACCTAACAATTGTTAGTAATTCTTTAAACAAATGTCAATAGATTCTCAAATACGCGGTGACCTGCAAAGCCCTTCCGTTCATCGTCGTTGTGAAATACTCACTCAACAATACCGCGAGAAAAGAATTGCGATGGAGAGAGAGAGAGAGAGAGAGAGAGAGAGAGAGAGCAAAAGGATACTCCGTAATTAAAAAAGTTGGGAGCCTGCATTTTTCACCAGGTTTCGGGCGGCCCCCGCGGAAGGGCGCCGTTTTCGTCAAATAAGCGACGCGTACGTAAATTCCAATTGAAATTTGAATCGCCTTATAAACATCCGTGCGAATGTGGAGTCCTTTTGTGTGCGTGTAGGTCATGTTTAACTACCAACTGCGCTCAGCGATGCGATCCACCGCGACGCAATGCCTCATAAGCATGGACTTTTCACAATTCCCGTACGTTTTCATGCACATCGGGACGCGTATTCCGTGGTCGTGCCAAGACGCGTGCTCTACTCCGACTCGGGAGCAAAACTGGAAAGAGAATGCCCCTTCTCTCGGGGAATTCTCGATCCACCTGCCCTCGATTCTCTCCGAAGTTAGCGAGGCGAAAGATAGTAAAAATGGGCGAAGCGGGGAATGAGGAGGGGGCAGGAAGAAAAGGAAGAGTTGATAGGAGCCACTGGGTCACGTGCTCGTGAGCCCACGAAGCGACGCGAGCTCTCCTTTTCGTTTCCCCTCCCCTTTTCCATGTTAGGTATGCGGATACGTATGTAAAATGTTCTTGAGTCGAGAATCGATCGGGGCTTTAAAATATTGGAAATTGGGCGAAATTTACATTGGTAATTGTCGGTAATTAAAGTTCCGCGAATCGTTAGGGGGCCCTTGAGAAAAGCGAGGGACGTTTACGAGTCAAGCATACGTAAGTTGTGTCGAGGCGGGAGAAAAAATAACAGAGGCTCTGAGTCACGGTTGGAAAAGTTTGGCGAAAAAATTTCACGAATTTGACGAGCTTCGCAAAAAGCGAGCCCATGTTCCCCCCACTTTGATCAAAACGACTCCCCTCGATGCCTCAAAGCCTTCGAAGTGTTCTCCAATTTATAGCTGCCAAGGTGAGAACAAGAAAAGACTTTTGTCACCGGACCCACTTCCCTTAACGTGCTCTGTACAATCCCACGCTAAGGTAACGCGAAGAAAACTTCGAGTCTCAGGTGGACTCGTGCATTCGAGAAAATCCCGGGGAGAGCCGCGAGTCACGCATATTTATGGGTGAACATAAATATCATGAAGCCTGAGACTTTTTATACGAAACTGATGGACCCATCAGACTTTGTGCGTCATTCCCGTATCGATCGATCATTATTTATGAACATACGAAACTTCTGCTTTGCAATATAAAAACCATTAAACCTTCCATAAATTGGTATTGTAAATTGCATTGTACTGAGCGATTACTTCCGAATTGTTTTCAATCGAGCGCTCGCCTTCTCCTCCTATTAATTAAGGGGTTTACTCCAATTAGAATTTCCTAAAAAGCCATTTTTTTTATTGCCTTTTTCGAAAGTATACACATGCAAAAGTATCGTACTAAAATTTTATAAAGATCTTTTATAAAGAGCAGTCCAAGTGTACTTTTGAGCGACGTTTACTTGGCTTCGTTTGGTTTAAACGCGTTTTTCTCAAAATTACGTTTTTCGACGGCTCGTTGATAAAATCTCCGAAACTATTCAACCGATTCTCACCAAAATTTTACCACGCGTTCTTTATGACTATGGCTGTAGCGCGAATCATACGAACTTTGAAATGTTTAGTGCAACTATTTGTTTATTTGCAAAAAACGATGAAAAAAACGTGCTTTTTCGTAGTTTTTAGAATAATGAACGCCTATTTGTCGTTTATGAAAAAACAAAATCGTATGATAATCTAAAACCATTTTTATTTTTTTTCTCCGATCATCCGTTCCAGATATTTTATCAACAGCGCACAGCCATTTTTTTTGGACCTGTCTCCTCCCCCATTTTTCTGTACGAAAACTGAGTAAAATAAAACCAAAGAAATTTTTTTCTCTATTTCAAGAGTGTATTTTTTAGAACTAACAATTTTTGTACCCTCATTTATAATTTATACAGATCAAGAAAATTCGTCAAAATGGTCTTTTTCTTGCCCGTCTAATTAAGGTAGGCCCCTAAAAAACCGACCGACCTAATTGAACTTTAATATTGGTAAATAAGTTTCCTTGTTGCTGTTACGTAAATAACGAGAAAGCAGAGGAAAAGTATTCGGAAAATCGAATAGCAATGGAGCCCGAGAAAGCTCGAAACGTTTTTACAGGTCCTCGATCTTAAATATAAAAAATTAGGAGACTTCGAGGCCGAGCGTGCAACGGTTACTGCTCGATATATAAATACCCAGGATCGTATATAAAAACAGAGTTCATAACGGACGTGGAAACACGATATACTTGTGTCGTCGATGCTCCCGCTGGTGTATTTTTTACAGCCCCGTCATTCGGAGAGTATCTCTCGTAGACCAGCAGTCTTAAGGAGAGATATAGTTATAGGAATAATCTCGCGTCCAGGAATTTCGTACGTAGCAAAAGAAAATGAAGGAAAAGAGGAGGCGAAAGAAAAATAAATAAGTCGAGTGCGATAGTGTCGCGAGGAATAGGACGCGACGTGTGGATTTATACACTGGCAGAGTTTAATCTTCTTCGAGTTTTATGGATGTCAACGATGAAGGGCAAACGAATTAATCACCGTTGGTACACGGGGGATGAAAGACTGCGAAGCATATCTCAATCTCGACGATAATAAAAGCTAATATCGTATTCGTGTATCTCTATTCATACGGAAAAAAAAATAGTACACACTGCGCTGCCCGGAGGCCCGGAAAAAAGGACTGTTTATTCTCAGTGAGGAGTGAGCGAGAAGCTGTTGCAGATGTAGAAAATGGGAGAGTACACGAGCGGAGTTTACGACCGTCGCGTTAATAAATTACTGGCCGCGTATGCCATTCCCGACAAATACATTCGATTGGCTCTTATTTACATTCATATATTTATCAGCGCGATATCCTCAAAGTCGGTAAATATCTTATGAATTATTAACAGCTCTGACAGACGGTCTTAACACCGCGATAAACTTCGCGGCGAGTCTCGGGAGCCACCGGTCCAGCGAGCATTGTTGCTCGACGTTCGGTTCGTGACTTTTCAAATAATCGTTTCTGCGTGTTGCCCGAGCATCGGTTATTTCTCCAGAGATTTCTTTCGCTCGCAATAAATGTTGGTACTAAAAGTATGATTTTTTATGGAATTGGATCGAGGCAGTTCGAACCGACGGGGTGATTAATGGAATGGAAATACCGACGGTTTGTCTGTGGTCAATGAGACGTTTCCATGTTCAGAGGGCAACATCAATAACCGCAGTCGATTTGCGCAGAGAAATAATCACCGTTCGGCGAATATCTCGTCCTTTGCTCCCGTTATTTTGAGAAAATTCGATAGAACAAGCGCGGGAATTGGAGATAAAAGAGACAAAAGTTTTTCCCGGGACAAGAGCGCGGCGGTCGTCGTAAAACTAGTAAATATATGCTCGCCTCGCAGGAAAAACAGGTGAGTCGATGTTCGAAAAAAATCCCAAAGACGCGGTGATAAAAAAGTTGGCTAAGATGCGAAGAGGCTTAAAAAGGGGGGGGGGGGGGAGACTGGATTTTAGTTGGCTATCTTTTACTAGGTTGTTAAATATTTATGAAAAATTTTCATAATTTACCAAGTTTTTCCGGCTCAATTCCCTCTCGTGTCGAAAGGTAAAGAGCCCTCGGGAGAGCAACGAGGAAAGTCAGACCGGGAGAGAAAGAGAGGGACCTATGAGAGACTCGCACAGAAGGAGCGAAAAAACACGCTTGAGGGAATAAAAATTTGTAACATTTTTTCCGTCTTAATTCTTTGGCGTAGCACAAAATAAGCCAGGATCGGTGAAACGCTCGTGGGCACAACATTCTTCCAGTTCATTATTTTAACGTCACGGGCATACACGCCGAGAAAAGTTGCCTCAAATGCACAATCATTGTTTTTTCATAACCAGCATTATTAACTCCACCATTTCCTTTCACTTCGTAGCTTAAATATTGAAGAAAAAAAACGAATGATTATTCATCGAAGGAATATGGAAGATGCACAGAAAAAACTCGGTCCTCGAACTCAACAAGCAAGATCTACGAATTTTGTATCATTGTAATCCGAGTTCCACACTTGTCTCTAATCCTCAACGAAAGTAGCATTTCCAACGCGCATTTAAGACTTCACCCCCTGTATGGCTTCGGTGCCATAAATAGTCGAGTAACACATCACCGTTTCGTCATGCATGCAGCAGGTGTGCCGAAAGAACGATGAGTTTGATACCATCTGGGTAAAGAACAACATTTCGGCGAGTCGAATGAAAATAATTCATTCGTACGATCCGCAGCACGAGACAACGTAACCTTTTTCTGAATTCCATGTTCGGAGAATTCGTTAATTACGTAGCTCGATCGAATATTTCGGCTTGGAAATTTGAGTTGGTTTGAAATTTTTTCCAAACTTTTCACGACCAAAATAGATCGGGACGTTACAGGTTTTGTAATAACAATTAAGTTTCGAGTCATTTTTGTAGTGATCATCCGAAGATGATTTACAATGAATTTTCTTCAGACATCTCACGTCGATTTATTCTCTCGACGTTTGAGATTTTCATTAGAGAACATAATGGACAATTTGAGCTCAATAGGTAAATAAATTAGTCACCGTAATTACTGTAATTAACGTCGAGTTTTTCATTCACCTCGGCAGCTGACGTTATTGATGATGTGCTGGACAACGATGAGCAGCGTCTTGGGTGATCTACCGCCAGGCACAAGACGCAACACTTATTTGCCTCCGGAGCCTACGAAAGGATACAATTACAACACGCCGAGCGTACCTTTCCCGAGGCCAACGCCGTCATTTCCACCAGGGCCGCGTCCAACCCCTTCGTTTCCGCCGGTCACGACGAGACCCACCAACCGCCCGGGCACGGGTCCGACGACTCGACCCTTCCCTAGTCCAGGCCCTAGACCAACTCCGGGGACGAGGCCAACGCCCGGCGGTGGTGGATACCCTACTCCTGGACCGAGGCCGACGCCGATCTTCCCCGACTATCCTGGACAACCGAGTAACAACAATGGAAATCACCTCCCACCGGATGTGAGTTCAGAATTGTTTAGTTCATTTTCATCATCGTTTTTGCTGTCACTCGACTTGTGCCTGAAAAAATCGAGTGGATTAGCTTCATATTTCCGTCGAATTAGCCATCCGAAGGCTCAAAAGGAGGCTACGCGAAGCCTCGTTTTTTCACAACACCATTCGAATGAAAATGCATAAACAAATTCCGCAACGTTGATTTCTCCAACTGCAATATTATTAGCAATTTGTTCCACGTCCATTTTACGAATTCGCGAATTATGCAAGACAAGGGGAAATCATGCGCATAGAGGCAGTTGGGAAGCAGAGAGGAACGCTGTTTTCTCATCCAGCATGAGAGGTGATCGAACGATCGTTCGATCCGCGAGTTACTCTCTCACGTAATTCTCGACGCCGTAGACCTCTCGCGCGGAATATGTAACTCGATGTAATCGTTTTTCCATCGTCTTGAGGTGATGTGCAGTTTGCAATATCGCGCAGTGTGATCACTGTTAATCGCGGGATAAAGCTGGTCCGGAAACCAAATCGTGGGTCGTTTCATTATTTCGAGTTTCCGTGTGCCGGGTTCCTTCAAAGCCGTATTTTTTTTGACACTTCTAATTTTCTAGTAGCGAAGAATCGATGAAGGGTGGAAACTGATATTCCTTCCAACGAGCCTCGTCACTGCTTGGACTGATAAATGCCTAGTTCGTAGATCGCTCGAGGCTATAAATTGTTGGAGATAAAAAAAATGTACAATTGTAAAAGAGAGTTCTCGCGTGAACGGAGAAGCGAGATGAGGGGGGCGCGTCGAGTGAGTAAATCGATGGGAGATTTTATCTCTTCGAATGCACGGTAATTGCCAGAGAAAAGTGAAAAACGACGGTCACATAATGTAGCGATAGCTCATAAGGAAATCTTGTGCTTTGTGGGTTGTGTCGGTTCGCGCGTGGTAATAAATTGAAGAAAAAGAATTGATTTAATACCGTATTACACGATCGCACTTTCATCCTCATCATTTCGAATATTACAACGTTCAAAGTTACGCGCGCCCGCTCGCCGGATGATCAAAGAAACTCGGTGTATGCACAAACGCCGATCGAAATACTCAACGTAGGAAGAAAGAAGGGAGAAAGAGAGAGGAGGAAATGTACGAGAAATAATCGTTGCTGGTAGCGATCCGTTGGATGAGAAAATGTGGAATAAATTCATTGAGGGCGAGGTGACTCAGCGCAATCTCTTCTCCACGCCTTTGCAGAAATTCTTTCGATCATAAAGATCATATGGAAAAATTTATAGCTCCTGAAACCTTACATAATTTCACTATCGTCAGGCATTCTCCATTCTTTTCACCATTTTTTATCCGTTTTTCCTCATCAAACGGTGCCACTTTGTTAAGAGGTCTACCCTAATTATAATTTTCAAAAAATCATTTTTTTACTGAATTTTTCGAAAGTATACATATTCAAAAGTATCGTGGCAAAATTTTATAAACATCTGAGCAGTCCGTAAACGCGTTTTTCTCAAAATTACGTTTTTCGACGGCTCGTTGATAAAATTTCCGAAACTATTCAACCGATTCTCGTCAAAATTTTACCACGCGTTCTTTATGACTATGGCTGTAGCGCGAATCATACGAAATTTTGAAATTTTTAGTGCAACTATTTGTTTATTTGAAAAAAACGATGAAAAAAAACGTGCTTTTTCGTAGTTTTTAGAAAAATGACCGCAATTTTGTCGTTTATGAAAAAATCAAAAATCGTATGATATGCGCTACAGCCATTTACCTATCGAATCTAAAACCATTTTATTTTTTCTCCGATCATCCGTTCCAGAGGTTTTATCAACAGCGCACAGTCATTTTTTTTTTGGACCTATCTTCTCCCCCATTTTTCTGTACGAAAATTGAGTAAAATTAAACTAAAAAAAATGTTTTCTGTATTTCAAGAGTGTATTTTTTAGACCTAACAATGTTTGTATCCTTATTTATAATTTATACCGATCAAAAAAATTCGTAAAAATAGTCTTTTTTTTGCCCATCTAATTGGGGTGGTTAAACGATAAACTTTACGTTTCAAAAGTCATCGGGAGTCACGAAAACACTCGAAAGTGTCTAACTTCGTCCCTTTTCGCTCCCCGAAACCTTTTTTATTCCCTTTTTCCTTAAACATTGAAACTAAATCAAGAATAATGACGCACGGCGATCATCAAGCAAACCCCGAAAGATTGCCCGATTGCTCATCCTCACAGCCATTCCAGGAGGAAAATTATGAATCGTTCGTATCTTTTCAGCATCCTGATCATGTGCACGAGCCTGGTATGCCGTTCGATTTCAACTACGCCGTTAAAGAGGACGCCTTTGGGAATGATTATTCGCACAATGCGATAAGCGACGGTGACGTTACCAGAGGCGAGTATCGGGTACAATTACCGGACGGACGCACGCAGATAGTGCGTTACACGGCCGATTGGAAACACGGATTCAGTGCTCAGGTCTCTTACGAAGGTACTCCACGTCTCGATCTTCAACGACCGCCGGGCCAAGGTGGCAACTTCCGCGGATACTGATACCGACCAAAAATTGTGCTACAAAATTTTATTTCGCAACTCGGTATTATTACGATAATTATTATTTCCTTTATTATAAATATTATTATTAATATTATTATTATTATTATTATTATTTTATATAGATATTTACATAATTATGAAGATTTAAATATTGATCATGCGAAAAACGCTTTGGAAAAAAGGAATGAAAATACAGAAGAGTATTTGCCCGACAAATTGATATTGGGTCGAGGAATATCTCCGGGGAGAATATTTTGTAACTGAAAAACTTCGTTATCTCAGCCGTCCTAAGTAATTCAATGCCAATTACCGTAAAGGATTAAGAGAACGTTACGTTTTGTAAAATCAACCGAAGAGATGGACCTGAGGATGTAAAATTTATTCTGGAATCGTAACTGTGAGTCGATAAACTCATGAAAAATTAGCGATTAATATTCGAGGACGTAAAATAAGGGAATTTATAACGAATACGAAATAAAGAAAAAAGAATAATATAACGAGCGTCGCCTCAATACGAGAATCTTCACAGACCTCGGGGACCGCAGTCTCTCTGTTGAACCGAAAAGTTTCTTACGTTAAATAATTAAAGCAAGGCGGGCTGGAAGAGAGACGATTGCACGAGAGAATCGATAAGGAGGACGAGACGAGCAAAAACGAAATGAGATAACCCGAAACAAATGTAAGATTTCTTGAACGTAACTGCAGTTATAATACACGTGTAACCGGGACGGTAGAAGATGTCGTGAATATCACGTGCTCGAGGTCCATGTGCGCCGTCAACGAGGCAAAACGAGCCATTCGGCTGGTCACCGAACTATATACGAATCACGATAAAGACGAGGGCGGGCCGATTAAAGTCGAGACTCGAGATTACACCCGGGGGGTCTTAACAAAGTACACGTCGTTACAATGCAGAACATGGAAGTGTGCACAGGGTGTCGCGGAAACCGGCTCCGCTCGGCCCACTCTCTATATACGACACCGTGAACGTCTTCGCGCCAACAGCTCGAAAAAAAATCCTCCGGAATTCTCCCCTCGAAATCTCCGATCCTCATCGTCTCGTTGTTATTCTCACAGAAATCCACCGGCCGTGCGAATAAGTTTGCGTTTCGAGGTTGGCGAACTTGCAGCTCCGATCGACCTTTGGAAATAAGAAGATCGAGTTTATGTGCTGCGAATGTACCATTTGGACTGAGAGTCCTCACGAGTCGCTGGGATACTCGCGCACTTTTAGTACCGAGCGCGGGCCCGCGTAACCTACACAATTGCACACATCCTCCTGGCTCTCTCGTGCTGCATGCCTTTCTTCTTCTCCACCGCACTCGGGTTCTGTCGTTTATGTGAAACAATAGCCTACCTTGAAGTCCCGCAACTGTGTACGGCGTTGCTCGCTTACCAGCAGTTGTATTTGGCATTCGGGTGTTTATAATTATGGGTACGCAAGTGTGAGCTCTCGGCTTTGCTCTTTCTGGAGACGAGACGAGATTCGCACTGGCGTAGAATACCAAATATTTGGGGTGAGTACTTTGGCGGGTGCGCGATCGAAAAAATCTGAGGACATGGCACACCGACGAGCACTCTTCCCCGCACTTTCAGCCGGTTTTCAAGTTTTCTTTTTGTCCCCCTACGAACTGAAGTCTCGGTCGACAAAACACGTGAGCTAATCTCAACGACACGGGCGCGCGCGCACACAATTGCACACGAGAGAGATGCAGAAAACTTACTTTCACTGCTTCGTGGGAAGAGCGAAGTGAATTCTCTCAGGCCATTACAGCGGTTTTCATTCCGCCGTTTTGCTCCGTGAGCTTTGGAAAAACGTCGCGCGCTCGAAGCGAGTGTCGAGCAACCTTCGACGAGCCCTTTCACATTTTCGGGCACTTTCCCGTCGCTCGTCCGATCAAATTGGTGCTTCGATGCAACGAATGAAGAAATCTATCGCTTATCATTTCTCTTGGATCTGTCGGACGACGGAAAGTCATGCGCCGGAAGTTCAACGCGAAGTGAAGTTTAACGCGTTGCTTATCAACGTTTTTGCTCCTCAGGCTCACCGGCCCATGCACTTTTCATCACAAATTTCAACCGTTAAATTCGCCACGGACTTTCGACGAGTCGACTCTGGAGCAAACCTTTCGAGCTTCAGCGCAAATCCGCAGCAACCCGAGACGTCCGTGCTGCCTGCATTTTTAACGCGCGGCAGCCAACCGATCGAAATCCGAATGCGGAAATACCCTGACAAAATTGGCATTCCGTACGTGACTGTAACGATGATTATTCGACAAAAGTGAATCGAAGACACGAAGCGTGCGGCCCAATCGTCACACTCATTTCGCTAAAATACGTTACCGAGCTATTTTGCGCAAATTATATTTCTTCGAGAGAATTTTTAAGAATTTCAACTTTTTACCATCAACGTAATCCTCAAATTGACTGGAAAAATATCGAGGCAAGCCTTCAGTAATGCGGCGTTTCACACACATTTTTACTCGCGTTTATTTACTACATTTTCTCATCTCCGATAATTGTGTCCAATAAAAAAAAAATAATATTGTAGAAACGGTAAAAGCGTCGAAACAAAAGTAGCAAATTTCCGTTTTTCAGATATCTATGAAACGGCGCATCGCTTTGAAGAGTACAAAATTGTACATTCGTGAGACACGGTAACGCATGACAATTTTTCCAATTAGTGATTCGTTTTTTCCGCCCCTCATTAGAATGGTATCTCGCGTTCCTCTCATTTCGCGCGCGACTCGCCTCGTTCGCATGTCTCCATTTGTAACGAAGCTGCTTGTAATTTGGACGAGGGAATGGAGCAAGCCTTGTGATAGTCTCTAATCAAAACCAAGCCGCGCTTGATGCTCTAATTGCTGGTTGAGATATTTCGCATTTGAAAGAAAAAAAGGGTTTTTTTCTCGATACCAGGTACCGCAGCTTGAATTAATTCGATGTCCCAGAGCTGCAACATTTTTTACTTTCTTCTCAGCGACGTCGATTCCTCATGAGAATTTGACCGACCTGCACGCTTCGTTTTCCAAAGAGCCTCGAGAAGCGCTAATTGCGACGTTCAGCTTTTCAATCGAAAAGAATCTCGAAAGCATTTCATCAGTGTTGGTGAAAAAAATATTAAATTGCACTAAGCTCGGTGGCCGGAGTCAGCACGAATTGTGTTTTATGAACGAGAGCAGCCTCTGTTTTTTGATGTGTCGTTCCGCGTCTCGGGGCACGTACATGAAAAAACACGAATCGGAGGAGTAAGAGGAAGAGAAAATGAGAACGAGGGGAGCATCGCTGATGTCTTTTGGGCGCCGTCAGCTCACGGTGAACGCTAAAAATCGGAGCATTTGGCGAGAAGCTCGCAGGAAAGTTTACGCCCACGATAATGTTGGTAGGCCCTCAAATTATTGGCTGTAACACAAATGAGAAATTAATTTTTCTCCCTCAATGGAATATCGAGTCCACGAATAATTCGAGCGCATAACAAGAAAAAATAATGAGGATTCGTCGCGATCCGTAGGATGTAATACGACTAAATACGAAAGAGGATCGATCGCGTGAGTATTTGTCTCTTCAGTTATCGCTTGAAATGTCAACAATCGAGTGAATTTACACCCTTATACATATGCACAAACGCTCGTAAACGTACATATCTGTATACACAAACGCGTGTGTCCACCGGTGTATTAACGTGTAGTCAACACGTTAATTGGTACACATGCGAATGATCTCGTTTTCCTATTGTCTCCCTCCCACTCGCTTCGCCAATTAATGACGTAACCGGTTGCCCATCCTACGTGATTTATTTACAGCACACGATCTTCCTATCTATTTGGTTTTATATAAACGTGTGTGAAATCGCATTTCGGATTAATGCATTTTTCATTGGGACCATTTAAATTTGCATTCGACACGCTCGAACGCTCGTAATGTTACGCTAATCCTTTTTGTCCAATCATTTTACTATCTCTATATCTCCACGTGCTCATATTTCTATATACAAGTTCGTACGTATCCCCTGTATAATGGCTTGCCAACGCTCGCGATTACATCTCCATTTACTCCATTGATACAAATGCAGCTGCAAACCGGTAAGGTATTTCCGTCTGTAGGTTTGACTACTTATGACTCGAGAATACGAATTTCAATCAATATTTCATGGCAGACTTGTGCGATTCGCGATGTATATTATATGCGCCGCCAGAAACGGACTCTTTTGGATGCTCTGAAACTTTTGGAATCTTCCTGATGCGCGACGAATCGTTAGAAATTCCCATGTCGAAAATGGCCCGGAACGTGCTCGTGACGTCGAGTGGGGAAGACCTGTTTTCTTATTTGGGATATTCTATTTTGAAGTATCACAAAAAAGAAGAGGAAAAACGACGAAAGCTTATCCCACGAGCCAAGTTTAGGATCCACGAGAAAATGTCAATTTTCTTTGTGAAACTGAAAAGTGTGCGGAAGTTTTTTGTTACAGCTGGAGAACCCGCCGGTGCAGTCTTTCAAACTCTTCTCATACTTCGGACTTTGCATGAAAATAAATTTCGATAAAAATTTACAAATTCCTGTCCATTTCCCTAGTCGACTTTTCAGGGAATTATTAATGTTCGAATAACAGCGAATAAAAATGAAAACATTTGATCGATAGACTGTGACAGCAGCTCGCGCGGTTCGAATTACTACCTCGTTCATCGATCTCGGAATAAAATCGATCAGAATAACAAATTTTGTGAACTTTGTACGTCGGACGTGGACTTGGCGCAGAAGAGTCAAATTCCGGGTGTGCGAACACTCAGCGAGCAGCGATTACGAGCGGGCAGCAAAACAGGAGTCACGAAAGCCATAAAATAAATGATATTTCTGCGATGTCTGTATACACAGTAACAGCATTCTTTTTTAATCACGAGGGACGCGGCATGATGAAAAAATATCTGGATGTTCGTTCGTGTCAGAGTGCTTAACGGAATATAATGACAATTTTCCAGTCGAGTTGAAACTCTGCTGCCGCAATATGCGTGCTCGTGGTAGATGTCATGACTCAGAGTTTTGTTTATTCGAAAATATGCTCGTCTCGATTAGCGGCAGAGCATTTCGACGAGAACTTTTTCGTACAGCGAGCAGGAAAAAACGAAAGCTGACAGCTGCCACGAAGCTTCGCGTAGGGCAACTCGCAACGAAGCGAACTTGAGAAAATTTAAATTCGAATGTAACGAGTTATTACATTATAAAATGTGGAAAAAAACGTTCGCGCGGAGTCTCCTTCGACCTGATTCCGGACGCACGAAATTACACAACCGTTCTATAGCGAGCGAGCAATTTTCCGGAGCGAGAATGCCCTACTTCCCATCCCCTTTTTTCTTATTTAATTTCTCTTGTCCATCGAACCACGCGGGCGCGCGAGGCCCCCGGAAGAAATTCGTTTATCGATTTTCAATCGTCCTCGTGAATCGCCGCTCCGAATTGATTACTCGAAAATGTACATAGAAATAGGGGGCCTCGGCGGAGGGTGCGAGTGAATGACACCGCAATGAACGAGGAATATTACATTTTTTCCTTCAGAAGAATAAATAACTTTGGTCGAGGCCGCAGAAAAATTATTACCTACCAATTGACAATATATACCGACGGAATTATTTATCCGCCCGTTTCGAGTTCTTCCAGCGAGATATTGGCTCGAAATAACTTTGCGTCGTCATTCAGAAGTCGAGAATTCGTTTACTTTTTATTTCCCGCAAAGAGTTGAAAAATAAACGAGAGGAACGAGGGCGCATCGGTTTTTTTTCATTTCAAGTGCGAACGGAGGCCAGCAGCATCTGCTCGTTTTTCCTCAGAGGTCAGATCCTCGGAGAGGGAAAAAACTGAGAGAATGACGAGACGTAAAAACAGTGGAACGCAGACATAGAATCGTCCCTGCTCTGTTGCCAGCAGCGGTCTTCTCATTATGTCTCGGCAAAAGGAAAGAAGAAAAGTCGGAAAGGATCCTTGTACCAAAATAGCTTGGCCCCTCAGCGTCCTTGTTATAATTCCCCATACAAGCCAACATTTTCCCTTTCCACAGTTTCCACAATGCAATGTAATTCGATAATGGGACACATGCATCGGGAGCGTAGCTTCGTCCGGCTTTATTTTCCCGGTTGCCGGGCGACACCGAAGTTCGTTTCGAACAAGAAAAAAGAAAACGAAGCAACGTTTCTCCAAGTGGACCGGACTCCGGTAAATTCGGCGTCGTATCAAGAGGCGTCGTATTTTTCCTCCCGAAGCGAGGCATTCTACCAAAAAAATCTGTACGCAATTATCGGACTCGGATTTCCCCATGAAATTTTGAACAACAAATATCGGATTTGGAGGCCGCTGCACTCGTTGAATATTATTCGAACGCGCCATATGAATTGCGACACCATAAATGCCATTCAGGCCATGATTACAGGGTTGTTAAACGGACTGTCAATTTCACAGACGAATTAGGAAATTGAATTTTCCGGTGTACGAGACTCGAGGGAAACCGGGCGCAGGGGAGGGAGATCATCGAGAACGGAGAATATGAATGCGAGGCTTGCACAGCCACGATTTCGGGTTAGCCCTTTGTTGATTCATTTAGCCGTAGGGCGTGTCTAGCTGAAAGGGTGAAAGGTTTTGATACACATCCACACGAGTGCGGAGTCGTTCGAAATATCCGGACGAGGGGGAGAATTCTTGGTGAATTGCTGTTCCGTAATTTCCAGCCCCTATTTATTTCTCGAACACAGAAATCCGTGAATTTGTGCAAGTGTGAAGTCTATTTTTCAATGTGGCGCGTCGCAAAAGACGCTGGGTGATCGAAGCGATAAACTAATTCCATCCAGCACACTAATGAATCGAGTAAAACTAATCCCGTTCCGGTAATACCATGCATCAAAGACTCCAATTACATTTTACCTTCCACCCCCCAATATATACGACAGCGAGGGCGATTTTCTTGCTGTTATGGAACGCACATTACTCGATACTCGATCAGCTGAATGACGACATTTACCAGAAATTATTAGCAACGCAACTATTTACCTTGCGGTAGAGAAGCTCGTTCCGCAAACGATCAAAACGATGCAGCCATTTCGTTAGCACCCTTCAATTTATGATTAGCGATAATTGCCGAATAGCCGTGACCGGAAAGCCTCCAATTGTATTGCCCTGTCAATAAATATTTTATGAATTCCGCCATTGTTCACTTTTCCTCCGAGTGATATTTAATCGACCGAGCTTTAAGCA
The DNA here is from genome assembly GCF_019457755.1 of Venturia canescens. Taxonomy (NCBI): domain Eukaryota; kingdom Metazoa; phylum Arthropoda; class Insecta; order Hymenoptera; family Ichneumonidae; genus Venturia; species Venturia canescens. The sequence goes on from NC_057427.1 coordinate 10,453,182, forward strand.
GCTCCATCGAAAATGCCTTTTTTAAAACCGCTATTTTTCAACTATTCATCCCCACGAAAAGGCAACGCTCGCTTTTTTCACCAGTCTCTCGTGTCTCACGGCAAAACCTCGGGGGGTTACGGGGGCTAATCCAGCTTTTAGAGGGAATGAGAGTACCCGGTAAGATGGCCAAACCTTGCCTCGGGGCAAACTCGAGACCTTTGCATACGAGGGAATAGACCGGGGAAGAGCTACCAGGAAACATTTGCTCAACGATGTGGAGGTCTATATGGGAAACTCGTCACGTAAAAGTAACGACGAGAACCAACAGCGATGCCCGGGAGAGAATCCTTTGGGATTTTCCACTGTGTAAATTTTGCGTATTATCCGATTAATCCTCAAATACATTCCAAATGTGTATGTCCGTGGGGGTTCGTTGATTAGTAAAAATATAATTCACGATATCGGAGATTTCCGCAGAAGCGATCAAATCTTCGAAGCATTATCAGCCAATCAGCAGCCGATGGATTCGTTCCGCGTGTCATTGTGAGCGACGTGGATTCGTCACATTTTACGCAAGTTTTTTCGACTCTGTTGCTTCCTCTGTTTTGGGAAAACGTCATCAGAGTTTTATCTCCGAAGAATGGAGAGAAAATTTGTCAAATTTGTCGAGAGCTGCAAAGAAAGTCGTCTTTCCAGAAACCAGAGGACTGTTGAACAGGAAACTTTCATTTTGCGTTTCTCGCGTCGCGTATGCTCTTTTCCGGGCGTATGCCTTTCAGCAAATTCTTAGTTTTCCGGTAGCTCTTCCAATTCTTTTCCAAATGAAAGTACTTGAAGAGCTCTTTCGTGCGTCGTTTATTTGTGTGGCCCTTTGTGACGTGCCTGTTCCGCAGGGTGGGAACCTCGACGACAGTTACAAATGCGTGTTTCAAGAATTTTATCGCTTGCCTCACGAGAGCAGCGAGAAAAAGCTTGGAAGGACAAGCAACGCAACGAAAACTCTCCAAAGTATGAAATAAACAAAAAATACAAAAATTCGGAGAAAAATAGTCCGCGATGTGTCTGTGTGTGCATAGTTTGCGACGTTTTTTGACAGACCTGCCGCGCACCTAAGGGCTTCGTCGACCGCGCGCGCGTATCGCGTGTGAAAGAAAAACAATAAATGGAGGGAAAAAAGAATGGTTTTAAAAAAACGTACAAATGGCGGGAATATATACGGGACGAAAAACAGAAAAGCCTGCGAAGAAGAGCAAACTGGGGAAAGAAAAGACGCGAGAAAAGGACAAACCTTCGAGTAGTTTGCTCGTGAAAAAGTTCAGAGCGATTCTTCATACTCGTATGCTTTCACCAAGTTTTTTACGCCTCTTTTTCCGCACCGGCTTCTCCAACTTTCCTTCCTTTTTATCGTACCCCCTACATTCGTCAACCATAGAATGTTTATGTATTTACATTCTTTGTGTGCGCGTGTGCATGCTCTTGTCGCCAATTCTACGCCAAATACCAGCCACCGAGCTCGCGGTGAATAATTTCTCCACCATTTTTCCATTTACAATCATTTACATACTTAATCGATTATGACTTTGGAGTAAAAAAAGAGCCCAAAAATATTTTACTCATTTCTGATTTACGTTTATCGGTGTCGAATATTCGTGTTATCGATTTTAAGGAAAATAATTACCGGTACATAAATATTTCATGGCACAGGAATTCGTGAAAACTGAAAAATTATATCGTCAACGACTCTGCAGTATTCTCCATATTAGATTATACATCGTCAACGACTCTATAGTTTTCTCCATATAAAAATTGTAAGCAAAGCACACACTTGGCAACGTTGCCATTGTAATATCCTTTATTGGTGTTTGAAGTAAAGCTAGGTTAACCTTCTCGCAAATAGTCCTTTTCACAATTTCGTCCTTCTCACAATTTTCAACCGGAAATCAAAACTTTTTTATAAGATTATTTGGTTAAAAACCTCTAAAGTGGATATCCGTCGTGAGAGTTAATTTCATTCGTAGAAAATGAAACCAAATTACAAATAATCGAATAAGGAATATTTGCAAAGCAAATTACGAATTGAGGAAAATTGATCAGTTTTCAATAACTTACGAAGGGAAATTAACGGAACGTATTATGAGTGAGGCGAAACATTCTCGAGGGAAAATTATTCGAGAAATGAAAAATCGACTTATTACTTCCTCCGGAAGTAATACGTCGATTAACAATCATCGAACTGGCGTTAAATTCCAGTGGAGTTATTTATTCAATTGGATGTATGTGAAATCGCGAGTCTGGAATAAAGTTATGCAGGAAAAAGGAGTCGATCGAAATTCGGAAGCTCGAAGGAGGAAAAGGAGGAGGATCGGTGCGTTTGTTGAAGAGAAAGAACGTGACCGCAAAGAGCAACTTTTATCTGACACGTTTTTCCTCTGCTCGATACGTCAGGGCCCTTTGCTCCTCGCGTATCCCCTCGTGGTCCATGTTTTTATCTCTCAGCAGAGAAGGCGCTTTTTGAAAGAACGATATGCCGGGGGAAAAATGACCGGTTGCGAGCTTGCAATATTTTATGAAACGTTACAACTCCGCACAAAGCTATGGCGAGCAGCGATACTGCTCTTGTCAGCTAAAGCAAATACACCGACTTTCGAAAACGCGAATAAAGTTCCTCCGTTATTGTGCAACGCTTAATATCCACATTTTTCCGATGTTAACACTTCATCTCGACAAGGATGATCTTACGTGCGATATACTCAGGTGGGACTCAATTCGAAGGTCGTGAGCTTTCAAGTCGTACACCGGAGCGAATTCGCAGCGGTGAAATTTGAAGAATATTCGAAATGACTTTTGTTTCGTTGAATTTTCTTCGCTGATCAATTCAAACACCACCGCGTGATTGGGCAGGAAATTTCGCCCGAAAACGATCTACTTATTTCTGCATTTTGAATTTCATTTTCACCTTGAAAATTAGAGTTGAAATAACGAAATTTGAATTCCCACGAGTGCAGGCTTCGAAGGCTCGTGGAACAACTGAAAGCAGGTTGTCGTTGGATTTTTGTTCCCGGTGGAACTCGTTCGACTAATCATTAAATACGTTGCAACGAGAGATGAATTGATCGTGTTACCGGAGAGTTCAGTTGCATTGGAAAGCCTTGTAGATTTGAAAGCTTATGGGGTGCACTTTCATTTCCAATTCCAAGCGCATCGAACAATCGATCACAGAGAGGAAGAGAGAGGGAGGGAGAGACGGTGGAGGCGAGAGACCGCAGTAGTGATGGCACGCTCCTGTGCAGAGGTCGCCACCGCTGGTACAATTCAGTCGCACACCGCATGCACAATAGCGCCATCGTCCTTTTTCTCCTTCTCCTTTTCCCCTCTCGCCTTCAAAGTCTCTTTCTCTCTCGTCCTCTCTCATCTGCCTCCGCGAATGTGTTCCCTCATCGTTCGTGACGCTCAATCTCGTTGGTGCAATATGTACTTTTCCTCCAAGTGGACAAGCGTACGAGCGTACAAGAGCTTTCGAGGGAACATGTGACGTATATCTGACATCCAAGAGGAAAATTCACCGAGACCAGCAGCCGGTGACGCCGGGGGGTGGGAGTTCAAGTTCAAACACCATTTTATTCCATACAGTTTTTCGATGAATCTCTCCAAAGCCGGGTACTAAATATTCTTCGTCAAAAGTCAAGCTGCTCGTACCAATTCTCACGAGCCCCCGATTCGACGACGCTGAAGTTTGCAACGTTGGAGTCCAACGAAATGATTTTAAAAAACTCGAATAATTCCAGTAAATCTTCAATTTTCTTCCCTGCTGAATTTTTCAAATTTGTGGTTTCCAACGTACACCGATTATTCGTGAAACGAAAAATTGGTTAATTACAAATCTTTATTCCCTTCGTTTCGTGGACTCCAAAGTTGCAAACTTGAGCGTCGTGATGCAAATTCAAGCTAAATCGTGTCGAGCTACGATCCGAGCATCGACACAAAGAAAAATATTATTCCCACACGAAAGAAGTACTACTCCCTCAAGGTAGATAAAACGCGGAAATACTTCCCTAAAGATCAATCATCTTTCCCCCCATTTCCCCCCCCCTCTTTTTCCATTATAAACAGGATATAAAAATTCAAACGCGAAATATGATGAAATGACGATCGCAGCGCGAGCTGCTGCTCGTCGAGAAACGATGTGTATCAGGTTCAACAGGATAATGCTGGCATACTGGTAAAATCACGAGTATTTATAGTACCCATATTCACCGGAGAGCAAAACAGAGAACAGCGAGTGTACACACACATACGCGAAGAGGTACATAAACATATGATGAGAGTGCAAAGTAATACGGATGAGCGAGGTGTCGCAAGCGAGACGAACGGGGACTTGGCGAGCCACCGTCGCCGGATCCTTTCTGCACATGTGCTCTTCGTAGGTGTATGTACGAATAGCACGTAATATAATATACATACATAAATATACTCGAAGAGATCGATGTACGAGCGTTAAATTAGATCACATGAGGAGGCTCGTGATTGCATAAGTGGATATCGCATAAACGAGAGAAAGAGGAACGATAATAACAACAGTAAAAACAAGTAGAAAAGGGAGAAGGAGCGAGTGTAAGTTGAAGAAGAACGACAAGTTTTTCTACGCCGGAGAACGAAACGTTCCTGTATTGGTTTTTGGTTTTTTTATTTTTTTTTTTCACGTCAAATGTACGTGGGGAGTGATTTGTAATTGGGACTGTGTGTTCTCGTGTTAAAAAAGCATATTTTTGTACGTCGAATATGTTGTTGTGTGGTAATAGTTATGATTAATGATAATTGATGGTGATCGTTTCAGCGGTAAAAAAATCGCGAAAAAGGTGACGCAACGCGATCCTCAGTCGGGTTATTGTAAAATCGAATATCAATGACAGAGTTACACGTGTTGGAGGAACGAGCCGAAAGAGTCGTAGGATTTACTAATCCTTTTTGTTTGCGCGACCGGAAGTAGCTTCGAATAAACGAATTGCGATGAGAAAAGGGGCGCGCGGAGAACTCGATACGGATTCCTCGCATAACGAGATCATATTTTACGTTTATCCTTGTAAGATATTGCCGATTGTTCGTATGTGAATTGGGTGAGAGAGGATCGAGGTAAAACGGATTTACGAATGCGGCATGTCGCGCTCGAAAGTCTCTCGTCCGCGAGGCCTTTTGGCGCGGATGATCTAATTCGTGGTATTACAAAAGCGCGTGCACCTTCAGAATCAATCGCAACAGAAAAGCGTATTTCGGTCCTGGAAAGGAAAAATGAATTTTCACAGCTCCCGCGAGCGAACCAGGAGCCCTGAAGCGATGAGCTTTTTCCCCCAGTCGTGATTCCATCGATGATTAAATTGTCGAGAAGCGTTGGTGCATGCACGTCAATGAAGACTGACAGGGTTACCGAAGCAAAACTCGATGATACCTTAATTCGCTTAGAAGAAGCTTTACAGCACCTGCAGAATTGTTTTCCCCGTGGCTTCGAGTCGGAGGCAGTTCTGTGGGAAAAATGTCGACCGATGTTACTTTTCGCACGTACTTTTCACATGTAAACCGGATAAAAATGATGGAGCAGTTGATCGTTGAACTATCGACGAGTACTTCGAATCCGCCTTGATTTTTCTATCCCTCATGGCGTATGTCATTACGACGAAATCAATGTGAAAAACATCGTTACGGTTATATCGATGTTTACGATCGATATTATCTAATTTTAATGCCTCATAAATATACGAATACAGATATAAATGGTGTTTAGTCTCCTCATCCATAGATAGGTGCGCTATATTCTATTGAATTTTAACTTTCCTATATTTTTTCGTCTTCCCTCGCGCTTGTGTATCCATAGAAAGTGTAGTTTCAATAAAGTGTTCGTGACGCAATTCTTGCAAAGAGCCTACGTGTATCCCATATCCTATATCTCGTCAAAGTGTCGGCGAGGAGGGAGATAAAAAGCGTCCCACGTTGGCATCGAGAGCACCGCATGAGATGCTTCGCTATGCAACAGCCAAGCGCCAGCACGTGATTGCACAAAGTATCCGCTTTTGAGCGCAACACATCCAAGACCACGTGTATGTGGGCTTTTTTGTTTTATTTTATTTCTTTTCTGTAAACATTCATATTAATTACTGTGACACACACTTGTATTTTATTGGAGCGATTTCGTACGCGATCGCGTCGAAAATGCAGTCTCGTAGGAACCGAATGATTTCAGGATGAAAACGCGTCGGTGCAGACTTGCTTTGCATCGTTAATCATCGCGTGACGGTTACAATAATCGTATTAGAAATCGACCGCAAATATTTTTCTTTCCATATTTCGATGCCTCGTTCCGTTGATTATTTTCTACGATCCTCGCTAATTAGTCTGCATCGAGTTTCCTCCGCTCCAAATCATCATCCCCGAAGAGATATTTTTTATGCTACTAAAACACGCGCCGCGTGTTCCTCCTCCGCAAGAAGATTGAAGAAAAAAGTATGTAAATTCGGCGAAAAAATCACTCCCGAAGATGGAAAGCAGGGTGCTCGACTCGACTAACCCCCTCGCGATTATACTCCTTCAATTTTTGCAGCTCCGCGAGAAATAGAGGAGCGCCCTGGCCTCGGCGCTCGCAATGCGGTTCATCACGGGTGGTGGTGCACCTCAGCAGGGCTCTCTTCGACTAATTTGCATCCTAAACACACGAATAGCGTTCTTACGCGATGCGCAGACTCATTTTCTTTCGTTATTACGCGCATCTGTATACTCAGGTTAAAACTCGTCAAAGAAAAATTTGATGCGAGTCTGACGAGGCTGCGATGCTAAATATCGGTCTTCGGAGCTTAAAACTATCGAAACCAACGACAAACGTCTCTAAATATCTTGCAAAATGGCAGGTTTCTCCAACTCTTGTCGTCCGTCAGACGAATCTTCGTAATTGATTGGCTCGAGAAGCATTCATAATCCTTACGAGTGAGGGCTCGAGGAATAACGATTGCATCGGAACACAGAAAGAAAAACCAACGCTCGGGCTGAGGAAGTAAAAAAAATATATAAAAAATAGAAAAAACATCATGTCGCTCGAGAGATTGGTCGAAGTTCTCGATCAGCCGTCAATTTCGATCGGGATCACATTTCCAAACGTCCACAGGGATGAAAAGTGGCTCTCGCACACGCATCGCTCCCATAAAGTTAGTCAACGAGTTATTCCCCGAGCGCACGTATGCGCCGATTTATGAGCGGAGCTGGCAAACAAAAGGCCCCAACTTGCTCGACTCCGCAGGCGGAAGTCTTCAACGATAATGCCTTTTATAATATTCCAGCAAATTATATAAACATACATATACGAAAATCTCCGTTTACTCGCGCTCAAGTATCTACAATCGAAGACAAGTGAGTCAACGCAGACAGGGAGCCGGTATACACGTATATTGCGAAAGTGATTCGCAACGCCGCATCTCTCAGCGTGATATACTTGGAACACGAAAGGCAAAGAGAGAGAGAAAGAAATCGCTCGATTCCACGGTAGTGATTCGGTGCACTCGATCGCTCGCTTCGAGTGCACGGTAGTCACTCTTACAATGCTACTACTCGACGTGATACCTCTAATATTAACAATCAACCGAATTTCATCGGGAAAAGCCTCAGCGATTCCGAGCTGTGTGTTAACTTGAAAGAAAATGCTCCTTTTCCAATAGCATGAAAAACTCGTCGCCGGTATCCGACCCAAAAAGTATTCTTGATGCAGGCCTCTAGAGGAAGAAAGGCAGCCGGATGTTTCGCGATTTTTTGCCGGAACGAAAAAAAAACCATGGACTTTGAGAAATTTGAAGATTCGTCACAAACTTTTGATTTTCAAAGATCTTTCAAGGCCCGAAAATCCTTCGATTTTTAATACTTCTGTATGATTTTAGTCCAGGCGATAGCCACTGCTTTACAAATCAAAACGCTCTTTGGTTTCTTCTTCTCAGATCAACCGAGAGTTTTACATCGAATCTACCCGAGATATCAGAACGCAAAAATTAAACCCTCTAAATGTCAAAAGTCTTTTTTTCCTCACCGCAAGAAAATGGCGAAAAATCCCCAAAAAATGAATGCGAGTTGACCTCGTTAATGTAAAAGTACATAAATTTATGAAGCGAATGATTCATGGTCATGAATTCACGAAACTTTTGGGCTGTTCGTTTTGTAACATTGTCGAAGTAAGCGTCAGAGTAAATGGGGCATTCGACGAGGCCCGTTCCTCGGAACGTTGGAGATAGCACAATAATTAATGATTTTTTTTCGAGTTCGATGTTTCGGCTTGTCAACAGCGAGGATCCTAGTTTCCAAACAACTTTTCTTCGGTACACACACGTGTTATAGAATTGGCGCAATAGTCGAGGACGCGAGAATATGTATGACGAGATGTGCGAATAGAGGATTCGAGAATAAGAGTGTATGATAGACGAGAATGAAGGATTTCGCGGAGGAGGAAAGGGAACACGTACGGTTGATGTCGGATGGTAAATCAGAGCAGTTGGGCTTGCACACACACAAACACACACACACGCATGCGAGCGAGCGAACACACACCGGTAGACCCAACTCTGATATACGAAAATACACGGGACTGAATAGCCGAGAGAGTCTCTCGTTATCTCGAGGATGCTACTAGGATCCTCTTCTCGCGGGTCTTACAACTCGCGTTGGGCTACATACGTTTGTCTGTATATATAAGCGTACGTGTGCCAATGCCTATAGAAGAGAAGTAAAGTCCCTCCTGCCCCGCCGTTCGGCAGAGCCTCCTGGTCGTTGGCATCCTCGTCGTCATCACCGATACCAGGATTCACCGGTGTGACACACGCTTACAAGCGTTATTCACGGATAAATCTCTTTCCCCCCTTTTGGACTAAATCCATGATTTAGAATCTTCACTCTGGGATGTTACTACCGTGTGTGCTCGTCTGCTTGACTCGTAGTAACATCAGAACACACGCGCTCTCTTGTATTAGTGTGCACGTGTGTTTGTTTGTTGTATAGCCAGTTCGAATATATATAAAGCGGATTAGAGGTATCCAGGTTTGTCATTCGCGGCAAACCACTCTAGCAGCGAACTGCAGGGTGGAGCAAGAGACCGAAAACCGAAGAGAGAAAGAGAGGGAGAGATTAAACGTAACGAATTTGAGTTTAAAGCTCAGAGACTCGAGTGATAGGAGAGGCGTTGATAAACTTTATCGTACAATACTATATGCAAACGTGTATATATATTAGATAAAGAGGCGTCCCCCGATAAGCTTAAATTCAAGTGAAAATGTTTAAAGTGAGTTTGCATTTACGTAAATGTTCTTGTTGCCTTGAGTTTTGAAGTTTCATTTAAAAGTTGAAGAACTAAATAAATTGAAGACATTTTTATCAGTTGCTGTTAGGAGCTACGGTGATCGTCGTCGTGTTGGCGAGACCCGAGCCACCGGTCAACTCTTATCTTCCACCAGGTCGCGGTGGAGGTAACGGTGGTGGCAATGGCGGACCATCCAGCCAGTACGGACCACCAGGATTTGGAGGAAGCAATCCCTTAGGCTCTGGCGGTCGTGGAAATGGCGGTGGAAATGGCGGTGGAAATGGGTCTGGTCCTCGGGGCGGTGGCGGTGGCGGCTTCGGGGGTAACGGTGGAGGAAACGGGGGTGGCAGACCCTCCAACAGCTACGGGCCACCCGACCGCGGCAGCTCTGGTGGAAATGGCGGCGGTGGAGGGGGACAAGGTTTCGGAAACAACGGAGGAGCTGGTGGACGTCCATCGGACTCGTATGGTCCTCCGGGCGGTGGGTTCGGAGACTTTGGTGGTGGTTCACAGCAGCCTTCGAACTCGTACGGAGCTCCTGGTGGCGGTGGTAATGGCTTTGGATCCGGGGGACAAGGAGGAAGAAACGGCAACGGAGGGGGAAGGCCTTCCAGTAGTTATGGAGCGCCTGGACAAGGCAATGGCCAAGGGGGACAGGGCTTTGGTGGTAACGGAGGCGGAAGACCTTCGAGCAGTTATGGAGCACCCGGGAATGGTAATGGAGGCCAAGGAGGTCAGGGCTCCGGTGGTAATGGAGGTGGAAGACCCTCTAGCAGTTATGGAGCTCCTGGAAACGGTAACGGGGGACAAGGAGGACAGAATTTCGGAGGCAATGGAGGTGGAAGACCTTCCAGCAGCTATGGGGCACCGGGAAATGGCAATGGTGGACAAGGCGGCCAGGGCTCCGGTGGTAACGGCGGTGGTAGACCTTCCAATAGTTATGGAGCTCCAGGAGGCGGCAATGGTAACGGAGCCGGCAGACCTTCCAATAGTTACGGCGCACCGGGAGGCGGCAATGGCAACGGAGCTGGAAGACCTTCGAACAGCTACGGAGCACCTGGAGGCGGCAACGGCAACGGCGGAGGAAACAGACCCGGTGGAAATAACCCTTCGAGTTTGAACGGAGGTGGAAGCCCACCGAACAGTTACGTGCCTCCAGCGGCTGGAGCACCTGGGAACAACGGATTTGGAGGCGGCGCTGGTTACCCGTCAGGGGGACCCGGTGACAACGCTGGCTCAAATCCATTCGGTAACGGTGGCAATGGAGGAGCAGAGGGTTACGGAAGCGGTGGACCCGGAGGCCAGGAGGAAGAGAGCACCGTAAGTTCTTCATCGTAATTAAACTCATTCGGTCGTTTAGTGCATCAATTATGAGAATCCACCATTAAAACAGGAACCAGCCAAGTACGAGTTCAATTATGAAGTCAAGGACGCCGAAACCGGAACGGAATTCGGGCAAACGGAGAGCCGCGACGGCGATCGTGCACAAGGAATGTTCAACGTTCTATTACCAGATGGAAGAAAACAGATTGTCGAATACGAAGCAGACCAGGACGGCTTCAAGCCGCAGATAAGATACGAGGGCGAAGCCAACGCCGCTGGCGGTGATGGATACAGTTCGGGCGGACCCGGAGACGATGGATACAGTTCAGGAGGACCTGGCGGCGACTCATCTGGCTATCCGTCCGGCGGACCTTCAGGCTCGGGAAACAACCGCGGCAACGGCGGAGCTGGATTCGGAGACTCTAATAACGGCGGAGGATACTCATCGGGCGGACCAAATGGAGGCTTCGGCGGTGGAAACGGAGGCTACCCATCCGGCCAGGAAGCTGGTGGAAATAACGGCGGTGGTTTCGGCGGATCGAGCAATGCTAATGGCGGCTATGCCTCGGGTGGCCCATCCAACGGGGGCGCCGAAAGCTTCAGAGGTGGAAGCAGTTCATCAGGAAACGGTGAGTAATAAAACAAACCTCCGAAGCTTGAAATATTCAATCTTAACTCCCCTGGAATTCCATGTCCCGATGACGCGCAAATGAATTTTCCTACATCATCCCCTCCATGCATGTAGCAACACCCACGTCTCTTCGTAAACTCAGAACACAGTAGCACTCACTCGACTCCGTAGTTGTATCGAGCCCCAAAACTTTGAGGCGATTTCGTGCCACCGTTGTTCCATCGCCCTCCGCGCCCCAGAGGAACAGAGAAAGAGAGCGAGTGAGTTACAGAGGTCTCGCATAACGAATGTATATCGAGCTAAATTAAATCACCACACGGAGATTTCCCTCCTCTAGCTTTATACGAGTGAATACGTATCCAAGTGTGAACGTGTGCAACTGTAGAGACCGAGAGGCAGTCTGAATAGTGCACAGTACGGAGCCACGAAACGATAAATAACGACGACGTTACAGGAGCCGGCGGCTACCCATCAGGCCGACCTGGCGGCGGTTTCGGCGATGCTGGTAACAACGCTCCCAGTGGCCAGAACGGTGGTAACGGTGGATATTCGTCTGGCGGACCGAGCAGCGGAGGCTTCTCCGGCTCCGGGGGCGGTGGCAGCGGCGGCGGTGGTTATCCATCCGGTAGCGGAGGTGATGCCGAAGCCAACGGTGGATATCAATACTGATGAAAATTCACTACAACGGTTGCGACGTTAACGATGCGAGGGGAATAATCTCAACTGCGGATTAACTCCTTCCACATTATGACTCGCGAAACTCTTAGCTCAATCACATTATTCCACGTGGGTCTCATTTACGAATATTGCTGCGGCTCGCCATTCGTATCAACGTTCCAACGTGAGGTCCTACGAGTTTTTTCATCATCTGTTCAACCCTCGATATCGTTATCAACATTTTGTTATTACTCACGAAACTCACATGATCTTATTTATGTTAATATTCTTCTATTGATACTTATATACGTTATTTTATACTTATATGCATTGTTTCGTGCGTATGTATACATAGACTCCAAAATATTGTCGATGAAAATGCTTTATACGCCGTATATATGAGGATTAAAGCGTACAAATAGTAAATTCAATGAGAAATATCCGAGAAAAAGAATTCTCTCTTCGGTAACTTCCCTTAAGCATTTCCTTTAACTGTCTTTATTCCTTCGAATCCGCATATTTCTGGCTCGCGCTGCTGGTCTTTACAAAACGTACTTCGTCAGGGATCGTCAAAGGGGAGGGGTCGAGGAATTGTGAAATACGCCGAGATTGTCGGCGATGAGTATTGCCCGAGGAATCAGGAACTCGGTGAGGAGAACGAGAGTTATATATAGACGTTTGAAGGAAGGAAAGGAAAGAAGAAGAAGCGGGAAAAAATCCCCTCGATGCAGGACGTTGCTCTTGTGAGCAGGAGATGACGCGGCTCTGGGCCCAGGTTTCTCAGTCGTCTCGAAAATATTGCGGTTGGATTATGAGACATAATAACGGTCGTACATTTCGTGCTATATCAACATGACGCTACAACCAAATGACTATGTTTCAATCTTCATTACAATTGCGAGCCTCCTTCTTTGCTCTGCCTTTCCCCGGGTAGGGAGAGAACGAGCACGAAGAAGTACAGAAATGCGAATCCTCGAGGTATAAAGGCAACGCGAGTCACATTTCTTCCTTCTGTCTCATAGTTCATTTCTCCAAAGACACATTTTTACTGTATCTCAAATTATTCATCATTCTTTCGTTGATCACGGGACCAAAAAACTTCTCATGCTTCTCAAGGTGGGTATCGTTAATCCTGCAAAAAAAAAACAATACCGCGCTTCGTTTGGAGAGCATGAAAGGCAAAAAATATTCGTTTTCGAAGTGACGTCGTTTCACATTGATCAAACGATCGGATAATTTGTCGAATTCATCGTTAATCGCGGAGTTTTTGTGCATTCACAAATCGCCTATACATCTGTCCATATTTTTAATAGAGTGATTATGTGCAACGATGTGCTTCATGTTAAAAAAGAAAACAACAAAGCATCCGCTTCGCCAAAACTTTATGCGTTATTCAAACCGGAAAAGCGAACGAGGGACCGAAGCCTTGGGAGTCTACAATAGCAAGCACCCTCGGGAGCTGCTCAAACAATAATTTGCAACTACTTGGCTTAAGGAACGGGTCATCTGCATACCCAAGTATGCAAGCCCTCGGCCCCACCCAACCTTTTTCTTCTCCACTCTATCTTTACTCGGCCCTCTTTCTCTCTTGTTCTCCATTTCTCCTCCGAGTACCTTTATTCCTATTTCACCATCAATAGCACACATCTCCAAGGAACTCTTGGAGCCCCGACCGCCTCAACCTTGCCGAGCTACTGCTGCCACTCGGCGTTAATCAATGCTCGATGCCCGGAAGGCTATTTAAATGTCTATCCAGTATTCTCTTGGTTTTCACGTGCTTAGAAATTCTGCAGCAAACTTTAAGTGCCAACATTTACATTAATATAACTACGTATATATATATAATGATGGGGAAAACTTCGAAAAGACAGAACTTCCTCGATCACGACTCTTCATTTAACTTGTAACACTTTCACGTATGGGGACTTGCCATGCCATGCGATATTTAGATCTTCCTGTCAAAAAAACGTCGCTTAAGAATCTCCCTCACAAAGCATGATCGCCGAACATCGATTATTTACAAAATACGCTCTTACTTTATAGATTCGTCTATGAACGAAGAAATTAACTTTGATGACAATCACATCTCGCTGTAACTTTTCTGCTTGGAATATTCCAAGCCTCTCTGAGGATCCCTTTGAAGTTTGAGAAGTCGACTCATGCTGTTAACATTGCAACCATAAGTCGAAGAGTGTGTCAGAAAGCAGCGGCATAAATCCGAGTGAAACGAGTTCGTTGCCCCGTTCCTATGATTCATTTACATCCCTCACTCGATCGTATGAATTTCAAGAAAATAGCCATCCGCTCCTCTCTCATATTCCAAGTGCCACTGCACTCATTTAACTATTGTTTTATTTTTGTTTAAACCGGACAGATTGCGACCCTGCTGGCGATGATGGTAGGGACGATTCGAAGCGAGCCGCAAGGCCCAGCGTACTTGCCACCGAGCGGAGGCAGAGCACCAGGTGGAGGCGGCGGTGGTGGCCATCCGGACGATTGGGCAGGGGTAAGAGAAAAAACGAGGAAAAAAAGGATCGGAGGTTGAAACGCGTGGATTATTTTTACTCGAAACGAGCACATGACTGCCTCGTAATTTTGCGCGAGATTTGAGCCCCTTCCGCAAGGAAGTGGTTTCCACATTCCTCTCCTGCCAGACCGAAAGCTCGAGCTGTTAATCTCGAGAGATTACGACAAAGCATTGTGCAGCAAGCTTTTTTACGGCGACGAAAAAGTCGTGATTCATGCGCTAGACTTTTGCTCGTATTTAGCCGCTTGTTCTCTCGCCAAAGAAGCTCTCTTTCAACTGAAATCGTCATCTCGATGAGCCAAATTGAACTAAAAAATTCTACGTTTTTTACTCAGGATCCAGCCAACTATGAATTTTCGTACGAAGTCCAAGACGCCGCGGTCGGCTTGGATTTCGGTCACCGCGAAATGCGCAAAGACGAGGAAGCCAAAGGCACTTATCACGTCTTACTGCCCGACGGCAGAACTCAAATAGTCGATTATATCGCTGACGCGGGAGGTTATCGGCCCATAATACGGTACGAAGGTACAGCGACCTACCCAGCACCTTCGTCCGGCGGTGACGAAGGCTACAAATATAAATAATTCATCGATTATGATAATATTAAACACTTTTTTCGATTCCCGTGAGACTATTAAATATCGATGCTTTTTATTTTATTGTGATTGTTATTATTATTATTATTATTATTTAGTTGTATAATTATTATAGTCACGTTAACGAAATTGTTCTCGCTGTCACGAATACTCTCACAGACTGTAAATCGTCCCCGGTTGAAAAATAATTTTTTCATCAATCTTTGTGATTTTTATGCTTCATTAAAGTATTTGAAATCACATTATGTAAAGGCACGAACCGTACTTACTGTATTTGCATCGCAAATCTCGACTTTACCAGCCACACGAGAGACAAAAACGAATAAAAATTCAATGAAAAAGACAAAAACAGCGTGACACTTGCCTCTGAATTTTCCTCAAAACTTTGATATTCCAACGCTGAAGAATAAGCTGGAAAATTAATCCTCCAACGAAACTCGGAACTGGACGAAAATTCAAACGTGGAAAGCACATTCTGCGATTTCAAGTGCTTCGAAATGCCTTTTTTAAAAACCTCATTCCCAGCATTTTTTCTACGGGAATTGGTACAACTTTAGAAAAAGTATAAATGAATCGATGCAATCGGAAAGTTATTAATTTATTTTGAAAAGGAAAGTAGAGGAAGAAAAATCGGCAAACGGAGCTTACTGGCTGCCAGTAATCGTGCTCGGTTGCTGAAGACATTCGTTCCAGATCTCGATGTAATTTCGTGTTTTACCACGAGAGCTCGACACTGTCCTCGTTCATGCGCGCGAGTACCTCAACGGATACTTCAGCGAAAGGATCGCCTGTTTCAACAAATTCCGAACGTTTGAGCTTCTCTTTCTAAATTTCAACCTCCGACAGGCCGAATTTAAAAAAAAATCCGAAAAATGAACGATCGAATCTTCCCTGCATATATTCGCAGATAAAAATCAATGATTAATCCCACAATTCATTACTTGCATCTCTAATTCATTTAATCGCTTTGAAGCGAATAATTATTCTCTTATTTTCAATAAAATGTCCTCTCACCGAAACAAATTCGATGATACCGTACACCGATGCCATCAGATAATGTGATATTAAATTTCGGAGGTTCGAGTGAAGAATCGCGAAATTGCTGCGCCTCGAACAAAAGCCTGCATTAAATAATATCTGTAAAAAGGGTGACTGTTGAAATATCGTCGCGAGAAAAGTCGATTGATTAAATATCACTCGGTTATTCCGTAAATTCAATGGAAAATCGAGCGAGAGAGAGAGGTAAAAGCTCTCGTTGTAATGCGTGTTTGTCGAACGAAAATAATTGAAAAGCCACATTGTCGATAGTCGGTCTGGCGCTGTGCGGTTATGTATGGGCGACCGATCGACGCGACAGTGTCATCGCGCCACTATCTCTCTCCATATTTTATGTGCCGTGTGTATATTATTTATTCGTGAGTGTAGGCAACATTCCATAACGACTGGGCACATTTTTATTTCCGTCCTCGTTCATTTCGACACTTTTCTGAGTTTCCGAAACAACACACAAATTGGCGAATGGAAACAACAATTTTCAAAGGCTCTGCTGATTTTTGTGATTTTCGTTTTCTTCGGGTTTTTACTTTCCTCGTTTCCGTCGCTCGCTCCCCAATGCCAATGAGGAGTCGATCACCAGACTGGGATTATTGAATAATCGAAGTAGCATGCACTCGAACGATGGTGTTTTCAGAGCACGAGAATGTGCAAATTCCGAAGTCGATTTGCCGCAGGATTAGCCAAATATAAAAATATCGAAAGGTCAAAATATAAAATCGTTCCCGTCGGTGCTCAATAATCGCGGAAGCATATTTAATGATTTTAAGAGCAAACAAGACGAACGATATCGTACTAAAATAACATTGATTCGAGGGTGAATAATTTTATATTAGCCACGACAAACTGACAAGAGCAGAGCCACTGTTATAATTCATCTCGAATTTCTCTTGCCCTACGTTCGTGATTGATTAACTATTCATCGCTCATTCCTATCAAGGTTGAAAAGCTCGCATGACACTCTATCGCCCCGATGTTTTATTTATTAATGCATACGCGCACGGATAATTGTTGATACAGGAGCCATGACAACGTGTTGCATTTTGTGACGGAGGAGTCACGATTCCTCCAACTCTTGCAATCGAGAGTTTCCGTCCAGTCGTAGCTTTTTATTCAAAAAGCACACAAGTCCCCGTACACCTTTACCGATCAATAAATTCCCGTATTATTTGTGAACTCGACTACGAGATTTTCCGGCATGAGGATCGTTGACGCGAAAAATACGTTCGCTGAGAGCGACGGAGTGTTTTTCATTACAGGACTCATCGGTGAGTACATTTCATTTCAGCGGTTTCTCTCCCCTCGATTCATCACTCTATCGCATTCTTTCAATCGCCTGATACGAAAATTTAGTAATTTTTTTATATTCTACAAGTTTTATACTTCGTGAAAAATCATCTTCGAAGCTTCGAACGTTTCTACTTTTATTTACGAGTCTCATCGATCACGTTTGTTGCAGGGCTCCGGGCACCGGTGATTTTCACGAGAATGTTCCCCGGCTACGTTTACGCGATCCTCGTGCACGTCCTTTATTGTTATTTATATGCAATGACGATTGGCGAGTTTATCGAAATGTACGAAACTATGCGGGTCTATTCAAAGTCGAGCACACTGCGAATACTGCAGGCTTATTTCAACCCAATTTTCATGAAAATAATGATCGTCTCGGGGCTGAAAAACACCCGAAAAATTGTCCACACGGGCACTGAGCTCAGTATCGTTGACGAGAAATTCAAACTCGTTAACCTGGGCATGGATTTCACGCAGTTCGCGAGGATGGATTTCGCCCAACTGACCGAAGTCATTTTCTGGACGATTCTCTTCAACCTCCTCGAATATTTTCCACAAGCTTTGCCCGGCACGACGCACAACTTCGTTTTCGTCTGGATCGTCAACTCTTATCCTCAGTTTGTCAACAGTATCGCTATAGCAAGTTTTGCAATACTTATGGCGAAAATTCGACGACGTTTCGAAGTGATCAACCAAGTTATTCCGACGATGAAAATTTTCCAGAAAAGTAGTTCGAGTAACCTCGAAGCGGACATGAATAATGGTAAATTTTTGATCGTCGAATTTTAACGTCCGTAAGAATCTTCGCATGTGATCGCTCCGTCGTTTCTATTTTACCCAGTTTTTAGACTGCGACTGATAAACAAAAGTCACGAGAAGCTCGTAAACGCTGCAACGAATTTGAGCGAAGCTTACGGAATCGTTATCCTAACGAGTTTCACCGTTTATTTCGTCGCTAGTTGTTTTTATTTGCGATCAATATCCCTGACTTTGGGTAATTCGAAAAATTCGATTGACACGGCAGTCGATGCCCTGTGGCTGGTTTTCTACCTCGGCAAATACGTTTACGTGATCAATAGTTGTCACAGCGTGACGTTACAGGTAAACCCATTTGCGATCCCACGCCATTAGCACAATGCGCACGACACCTTTATTAATTCATTATCACAATGGGATTTCTCACGAAAAATGAGGCTTTCGAGTAGACGGAAAGAGCAAAGGACGACGCGTAAGAGCCGAGCGTCCTCGACGCGCGAACGCCAAAGTCATTGGAGCGATTCGCCATATTTTTTTGCCCAAAAATCACTTTGGCAAAGTATTACGTTCGCGGGCGATAATTATGGCGGTATCGGTCTGCGATTTGAGAAAGAAAAAACAACGGGAAGGAAGAAAAAATCGAAAAAAGGAAAATGTCGGTCATGGCCTTTGACAAAATCGAATTGACGAAAAAAGTGGGCCGTTTAGCGAGACGATCATCAATCCAGATCGCGAGAAGGCACCACTTTTGTTTCATCCATTTTTTTCTACGCTTTTTTTCTTCCTCGGAGTTTCGTCGTTGCCGCTCGTAAAGTGCGTCGGTGTTGATTGAAGATCCTTCCGAGACGGAAATTCTTGAGTTGCAAAACGTACTGCGCGCGTCACACGCTCACGGATTTCTAGTTGATGCTGAGAAAGAAAGAGAGAGGGCGAGCGAGCTGATCTGTGCCCCTTTTTGTTGCACTGATGAGTCTCGCGAGCTCACATTGCTGCTAAAGTATGGAGAGTGAGCCACTCGGGATGCTTGATATTTCGAAAGATATTACGGTAAGAGTAAGAGTAAAAGAAAAAAGGATGACCGAAGAGCTGAACAGAGCGTAGGCTGTTTTATACACAAGTGATCTACTAAGTTAGATCGAAAGTGATATCTCACCACTTTTCTAATCCCGTAACGATGATTGATCGCGTACCAAGGCCGCGATCTTTGATTATTTCACAAGGTAAAAAGGTCAAAATGGGTGAAAAAAATGGTGATTTTTAATGCGATTCAAGGCTTTCCATTTATTGTTGCATGATGCGTCGTCGCTTCATCGTGGATCGTGCGTTCCCAGTGGTGACCTTGAAGTTGCACTATTCTTCCACAAAGCTCCATATTTCTTCATTGTTCAAAAATCGCATCGTTTCTTCCCGCATGAATAAGTGCCAGGGACTGAAACGTCACTGAATGATGCGTTGGTCTTCGAGACTCAGCAGGATCACAGACTTGGGTCAAATTTCTGTTAATTCTTATTTGATTAGTCCACGTGTCTAGACGCTGTCGCGTGTACCAACGGGAGCAAAGATAACTGTAAATGCATGCGAACGTTCGCATCATCGTTAGAAATCCTGACGAGCCGCAATGTCGCGTAACCGACACGAGCTTCACCCTTCGAGATCGCATTCTGTGCACGATCCCCAATGAATTTTATGATTTCCATCGCGATCGATAAATTCGCACGGATTCGCAGGCATTTGCTCGAGCAAACCTCTAATCCTGAGCTCCCACGAAAGCCTGCTCTTTTTCAAGAGTTAAGCAGTTTGAGGCTTCGCGCTATCGCCTCTTCGCTTTAGAACGACTTTTAGATAACCTCCTCGCGGAGTACGCGCGTCCATGTGTGTTCCGCGTTCACGTAATCGTCGATGACTCGCCGACCAAATCCATTCACGATGACTCTACAAACTGCTCGTCTCCGCTCGCTCTATACTGACGGAAAATCCAAACAAGTTTACCGCGCGCTCTATTTAAATGTAATACAATATTGTCTGTCAAAAGCGCGACTCAAAGGGCGATTGTTTCTGAAGCAGCACCGAGCGAGAGCAATCTGCGCGAAACTTTAATCTCAGTTTATTTATAGTTACGAGTTTGTAACGGTGCGAAAAACCGTTCGACGAGACGACGCAATCGACGACGATAATCGATGGAATCGAATCGATGAAGCGATACGATTCATTTCGGTCTAATTTCAAAGGAGCAAAAAAATCGTGATAGGATCCTTCGTGACGAAATCGTTGTAGAATACGTTAGAAGCGTGATCATTTTTAAAATGTCATGGATCACAAGCCCTTCGAAGACCTTCGCAGACTTCATTCGTCATTTTATGCTTTTCAATACAATTTATTCGTAACGAATGAAAAAAGTGAATCTCCTTAAGATGAATATCTCGACGTTCAATCGCAGCAGGCGAAAGAGAGTCGCTAATATTCTCGATGAAAATGGTTTTCAACGTTATTTGAAGAAGCTGCTTTTTTACAAATCGAATTTATGTATAAACGTACAGGCGAAGCTTGCAGGCCGATTGCTGCGGGAGAAATGGACGGACGTCGATCATCATCCACTCAAGCAAGAGGTTCGATCATTTCCTCGTTCAATAAGCTCTTCTTTTTTCTCATCGCCAATGGAAATAATAATGAATAGAAAAAACGTTTCAGACGGACTTGTTGGTTCGACAGATCGAGGCCAGGAATCTTCAACTGACTGCGAACAATTTCTTCGTTATCGATTATGCGGCATTGAAAATGGTGAAGAGATGAAAGACTGCTTTTATTAATAAATACAAAAAACGACGACGACAACAACAACAACGACTTATAGAAATAATAATGATGAGCTTGCATAACTGCTGTCGGACAACTCGAGACTCAATTATTACGAAGCTTTTTAATTGGAAGACGCGCCTGCATGCGTTTGCCAACGCGAATTTGCTCGCGAATGCTTTCATTAATTCTCGTTCAATTTATAGAGAACTCAAAGTTAATTAATCATGAAACCAATAACTTTTCATTCAAGATTATCGTCGGTCTGACAGCTTACCTCATCGTCGTATCTCGGCCCACGGGATCCTGTGACGAAAATCCAAACTGAATACACACCAGGCAATTGTACATCTCAATCGAGCTCGAAAAACAAATCTATTCAAGTTTCATTCATTTTGTTACCAATTATTGTCACGTTTGTAGTAATAAATATAAGAGAAAAAAAATCTCATTAAAAACCGAACGTTCGTTTAGTCACGTTTTTTTCAAAGTAGACGAACAAGATCCGATCCATCCCGAGCCGATCACCTTGTACGATTCTCAAGACGATGTTCTCTCAGCAGAAAAAGTTTCGAGTTACAAAATACCGCGGGGCCTGGACCGAAGGTAACGAATCTGGAAGCAGCCTCGCGTCTGGTCCTGCGATCGATGGCAAAATTACTGTCAATAGAATCGTTTTGATCGAACTAAACCGATAGTTTTTTTCTCAGAGACCACAACTCTCACAATTTAACGCTTTGAGATCGTGTGGAGGTGTTCGAAATTGGAAAAAACTGAGAAAAAATGTTGATTCAACAAATATTTTGTTTGATCAACGATGAAGGAGCGAAGGCATCGAATCAACGAATTTTTGGGTCGAGGGACCTCGTTCTCCGCGCTTTACTGATCCGAGAAAAATGTTGTTAAATAGCGAGAAATTTGTTTGCTCGGTGCTGCGTGCATGCTTTCCGTTGTTCGCACGCAAGAATCATCGCGTTTCGACAAAAAAACGAATCGAGTGGAAATCTGAACATTGTGGGATGAGATGCACCGTGGGAGTCATATCATCATCATCAGCGTGAATGCACTAGCAGAAGCTGCACCATGCATTTACGATTCACTGCCACAATCCTCCATTGAGCATCCACATGCGGAGATACGCGTGCGTGAAAGTTTTCGCATTTTTCGTACATAAACGCTGGTGCGCGGGCGAAGACGAGGACGAATAACGTCGAGTATATATAATCGTATTCCCTCGTCGCTGCTTCTCGAAAGGTATTAATTTATTCGATGCTTTGCCGAATATTCTCGGGTACTTGGTTCTTCACGGTTGTTTTTCTCTTTTTTTATTATCGGTAAAAAAAGTTACGGCGCATGTATCGCAACATAAAACACCGAGGAAAAGATTTCTCAGGCTCCGGCCCCGAATTCTCCCGAGATGCATGCAATATGCACTCACCTTATCGACTCCCAAGTTAGCTTCGATGGTACAGTCGAATCAATTGAACCCTCCGAACTTCAGAGCTAGAGCCTGCACTCGATCCCAGAATGGACCAAAAATGAATGCTGCTTCTCGATGTTCCTCGGACACAATGCTCCGTTGGAAAGCTCGCTAATTCTATTGATATTTTCATCTTCATGATTTTCGCAACAACTTTTGAGATTTCTATTTCACGATGTTTGCACTTGGAATTCATTTCGTTGACTATACTCTGTCAAGTTTCGATAAACAATCGTGCATTTAAAAAACTGTATCGATGCTAATCAGTGAAGGAAAAACAAGTCGAATCTCCCGAAAAACTGGGTGCGAACGAAAAGGCTGAAGTGACTGTACAACGGGAAAACTCTTGAAATTTTGTTTGACCAATGTATGGCGTAAGAGCAGGGAGCGCATAAGGTCCTCTTCATTCTCGTCGAGGGATTGAGACGAAGAAGAAGAAGAAGAAGAAGAAGGGGCGAGGAAGATATGAGGGAAAGAGAGTAGCGAAAGGGAAGAAGGGGAAGAATGATGAGCGCGCGTGCAGCACGTTACTTTGCAATTGCCTCCTTTTTTATTTGCAGTATCAAGAGAAAGAGAGGCCCACGAAGTAATAACGTTTCGCGAGGCATGACCACAATTTCGTAGATATAATAAAAAGTAACGAGGAACCTAAATTTGCCGATACCGCGGCGCTCCTCGAGATCACGAGACTCGCAATGAATTTTTTCCTCTTTTATCCCTTAATATTTTTCATCAAACGTGCGCGGTTCGCTTCAAATGCACCGCGTGTCGTACGAGGACGAAGACGAAGGAACTCGTCGGTTAATTATTATTCCAGTGGCCGAAAGGACTGAGTCCCCTGCAATGACCTCTTCGAATTGGAAATACGCTCTTCGACTTATTTTTATGTTTTAAAGATCGCGTTTCGACACCGGCCCTATAACCCCGGAGCTGAACTCGTCCTGGAAGAAGGTCAGCTCGACTGACCACGAGCACGCAAAAAAAATGCCCGATCTCCCAGATCAATTACGAGATGCAAACGGAGCCTATAATTTTTCTAACTTCCATGTCGATCAGACGAGCGATTGAATCTGCTTTCTAAATCAATTGCCCCAACTTCGGGATGATAAGATTCAATTATTTTTCGCATCGTCATCAATCAGAAAGAGATTCGCTGAGCGAGTCACTCGCAAATCTTCCGAGCGTTGCGCACGCGAATAAAGGCAGTTCGCGTTGTCGATACAAATCGAATGGGAGGCCATTGACGAGAGCCATTAAATGCGAGTGAATAAATTCCCTTTTGGCATCGCCTCGCGCGAAACCTCCAACGCAACTTGCGCACTATTTATATCGATTGTTTCATAGCACTTACCGGAGTTGATCTTAATTGAAACGAATATAAAAATGACGCAGCATAATTCTGTTGAGTTGAGACACTCTCGACGCGATTTCCCAACGCGACTGAAACTCTCGTGAATAAAACAATGTTTTCAGAGGTGTCAAAAATTCGATGCGACAGTTAATTAGCCGAGGGATTTGTCGGTGGGCGAAAGAGATACGACGATTCTCCGTAATAAGCAAGCGTGCGTAAACCTTGGCAAAAGGTCCATAAAAAATAAAGAAACTAAAGCGTATCGTGATTGAGTCGAGCATGGATGATCGCCTTAAATGGTGTACCCGAAAAGTGTCCCCTTCACCAGAATCCGGCGTTCGGAATACGTACTTTGAGGTTGGCGTACACGCACGTGAGCCGGGCCGCGCGAGAGATCGCGATAGACGAAGTTAAAAAGTGTCGAGACTAAATCTTGGGTTATTTGCATGTGGCACATACTCGGAGGATCTCCTTTCCTTCGGAATGGCAAGATTACGAAATTTAGCGCGATTCTCGCTTCACTAGACATTCGCGCGAAGGCGAGGAGGGCAAAGGAAAGGGAAAAAGGACAAGAGTGAGCACAAACGTCCATAGAGATGAGTACATTTACTCGCGCTCTCGTACAAGGCGTTGTAGAGCAGATGAGAAGATAAAAGAAAGCACACACGGACACACTTGCACGCGCGCGCACGCACACACGTGGCCAGAGAAGACCGGGCGTGGGGATGGATATTCGTTGCATAATAAAGAGGGCGGCGGTGAAGGGGGAGGCAGGAGCAGCAGCAGGCGAGAGAGAAAAAAAATGGTACACACATAGAGCCCCCGGGAGATGCGGCGGAGCGGCCGGGGGGCCGGGGGGGGGGGGGGGGAGAAGAACATTTTGTACGGTTTAGAAATTAACCGAGTTCTCTCGGAGGTTTTAGACTCCTACGAAGCGTGTAAGATACATATGTAGAGCGAGAGAAGATCCGCTTATGTATAAAGACTTTTATCTACGCGATGTAACACTCAAACTCATCTTTATGAAGACCCGAGCCCCCCGCACACATCCGTGCTCGCACATACGTGTATGAAGCACGCCGATGAATACGTGCACGAGCATAATGTTTATGATGATGTGATCGCGATGTGAAGCAATTACGTCGGCCGGGCCCAGCGTCGAGCGAGGAAACCGATTGATGCGCGCCATCTATTATGCGAGCGCATTCGCTCGATTTTCATTCTCCGTTAACGCATGCAAACGGAGAGCCACAGGGAGGAAAAAGCGGCGAGGAAATCTATTGGAACGAACATAATGATTTCGCTCGGTGAATAGAATCAATGCAACTTTTTTTCCTTTCGTCAAACACATTTTTTTCACCTACGAGTTAAGCGAACGCACCTGAGCTCAATAGGAATATGATTTAGTTATTGAAAATGAAATCCAAACGGAGTCATGTCCAATCTCCGCGAACGCTGATGAGCTCAAGCACCGGGAGCCGATTACGATTCCGATCAACTCCGCGGGGATCAGTCTTCTTGCAACACTCGCCTGCGTTAGGCCAAGCTTGTATACGCTATCGCGAAGCAGGCGCAGTGACGAAAGGGCGGAGGATCCGCATGCCTCGAGCACACGCTCCTCGCTCGATTATCGAAACATGAATCCGCCTGGCCGTCAAGCCCATTCTCATTTCGTTCATTCCATTTTGACTTCTGAAATGAAGCAAAAGTTTTATTAGAATACAGCGATCAAGTTGGAATTTAATATGATTATTGATCTGGAGCGAGACTTAACTCACACGAGAAGAAAATCTCTGCGGGACTCGTGTCAGACGATGGTGTATCGTGTCTTATACTCAAAGATGAAAATTTGAGAACTGATCGATGCGAGATAACACTAGAGTTGAGGTTATCGACACGGTAAGTTTGAGGAGGAAGTTCGTTACGAGATTGACTGATAATGGAGAACAACACGAGCGATCGATTGAACAGAGAATAGAGTTTATCACACACAAATGCAATTGTTCCAACAAAAGTGTCAAGTGTAAAGAAAATCTTGATAAAATCTTGACGAAATGTAAATCAAGTGGAAAAAAACGTGATCACCTCAAGAAATCACCTTCTCGATCTTGTACAACTGAAATACTATTTTTTCAGAGTCAAGAAGCAAATAGAACTAAAACCATCGAGATTAGATGAATCGATTGAATATTCCGACGACGTTTAAACTTTACGTCCTTTTTTGCCGGTCGTTGAATACTGTCCCCGCAAGCTTCTCCAACGAACTTCTCTAATTTATAAAATTTATTGCACAAATGGAGTCATTGGGACCCCCGTCATCGTCGTTTCATCATGACCGATTGTGCAGAAAGGAACGAAAGAAAGAGGCTTTGCTTCCATCGCACGATCGCCTCTTATTTGCCCGATGATGACTTCGAACTCAGCTAAAAATTCGAGCAATTATTTCGACTCGTAAATATGCATAATGCTCTTCGCACAGGCCTTTTGGATGTCTCAGCTCGCGATATTTCGCATAAATTCGTGGATCGTAATACACCTTCGGGGAAACAAAAGAGATCGCGCGCGGGACTCTGAGGACGCGGTGAAATTGAATCGCTTAAAGATTAATCGTATGATGAGTATTACGAGCATGTTCTACGCTGATGCTGCTGCTGCTGCTGGGAGAGTAAAAAATAGTGAGATAGCGGGACGGAGCAGTCGCCACGAATCTCGCGAGCTTGCTCACCGGCCATTATAATTGCTTTCTTCGGTACACGCAAACCTTACGACGCCGACACAGCTCTGATGAATTACGTAACGAGACGATGCACAATTTCCCGTCTCTTCGGATTTTTCATCTTGTGCCTTACTCTCTGACACGTGTTCTCCACCTTCTCGCAAGACACCTGGAAGAAACGGACAATGCATTCTCCAGCGATAGGCAGCCTCGTAATCGACTGATCCATTTTTATTTACCCCTCCCTTAACGACTCCATCCAACTAGGGGCTCCCGCATGCACATTTATACGGGCAGATCGAAAATTCGAATACGTTTTATATAATTGGTCAAAATTATAGTTATGAAATGAAGATAAACGCTGCCGATGAACCGCTCAATCAAAATTTCATCGCGGCACCTGGTTATTTTCATCGTGCTGCGCGCGTGAGATCCGCCAGGTGTAGCTGGGCTAACGAACAGTCTTTTTCCCTGTGCATTTAAGCGGATGAAAAATTCAGGAGGAAAAACACTCGGTCGAAGCTTTGAGGAAACCGCGCTCGGGATCGTGGCGAGCCCAACGTTTACTTTGATTTCATTTATTTAGGTGCGAACGCGTAGAGGGGAATAGCAAGTGACCGGAATCATTGCGTTCGGATTAAAAGAACGTGGAGGCGAAAGCCTCGAAAGCTTTTCGAGCCCTGACCTACGATTTTACCTTCGTTTGTCTTTTTTCTTCCTTAATTTTCTTTTCCCCTGCCCTTCGTGCTGAGAGCAGCGAACATTTCATTTTCCAATATCAATTTTATGGGAGCGCGCGCGCGTGTTTACATGGCTCGAGCAAATAAAATTTGTAAGGAGCGAGGAGCCCAGAGTGGAGAAGAAAATGAGCGGACGAGACGGAATTTGAGGGGAAAATCATTTTCTCCTATCGAAAAATACTCCAAATATGATCAACCGGAAATTTCACATTGCGATAGAAAAGACGACGTTGGAAGAAGCACGTAATCGGAAAAAATGTAACTGTAAAAGAATCGAGCCACGAATTATTGCTGCAGAATGCGGGGGGGGCGAGTCGCACGAGTGTGTCCACTCTTCGAGCATCGCGTGCGAGGGTTCTGCGTCTTTTTTAATTTATCGACCACCCCTGCAACTGGCAAGCGTCGAATCTCATCCCCTCGCGAGCACTCATTACTCGACTATAAATTTTCAGTCCCCAGCTCTCGATCTTGCATATTCTCTCGACACGTTCACGCCACGTATGAGCCACCGAACTGCGTAACCCTCGGGCACGAGCACAACTCATTCGGGCATCGAATTAACCCCGGAAGAATCGTTTCCCGTTCCTTTTCTGAAAAAATAATTTTTCCACATGAAACACCCGGTAGGACTGACGCTTCCAGGTTAATACGAGGACGCGACCTAAACATACGCAGGCAACGGTTCTGCGACGTGAAAACTCTCGGTTGCCTCCGCCCGTGCCCCTCCCTCCTAGAGGCCCACGATTCGTGTGCACTCCACAACATATTAAGTCTGTCGAGCTCTATGAATTCATAACAATTTCATAGTACAGCGAGAGTTGCATATTCAAGGACTGAATTCCTCCTGGAGGAGCGAGGACCCGCGCGAACGGGCGAGTTTGTTCTCTGGTTTTGGAGGTAAAGAGAAACGCGCGCGCAGCGGAATAAAGTGATGGAAAATTTGAAGCGCGGACCGCTTCGTTTCTGTTGCAATAACGAATAGGGTCGTTTAATCATCGAGGGAAAAGGGGAATTCATTGGCGACGAATGTGCGCTGTGGAACCGCCGAATGGGCAGACGACCCAGTGGATTTTTTCGGACGGAGAAGTCCTCGAGATTAAAAAGAAGTTTGGAATAATTGTTTAGTCGCTGCGAAATTTCGGATAACGAAAGAGAAAAGGAGCGAGGCCGAAACGCGATTAATGAGAGCGACCGGGGGATTTAATGAGGGGCAAAAAGATAATCTGAGACTGTTTATTGCGGGGAGATACGAGATCTCCGGGATACGCGCCGCTTGACGCCCGGCCATCTGCGGGGAGAAATAATAAAAGCGAGAAGAGGAAAAATAAACGTAAAAATGACTGCACACAAAGATTTGCAGTCGCAAACGATTTCACGTAATAATCCAAGCCACGCTCGTATATCTTCATAAAACTGGAGGCGGAAAGAGACCCTCGTACTCGCACCGGGAAAGGGAAATCATATCTCCGAAAATGAGTAGCGCGAGAGAAAATAAGGTACGCCGAAACCGATTTTTCGACGCGAGATGCTCGACTTAAACCGCGCGAGCGTAATGCATAAACGAATGCGCGCATACCCACCGAATTTCGCTAATTAATATATTCGGGCCAGATTGCATAATTAAGTGAGAGTTTCGTCGCATGCGTCGCCCTTTCAAACTTTTAAATATCGAATAAAGCGACTCGCTTAATTTGCCACTTTAACCACGACGATGTGTAACGTATTCGACGACAGGCGAGTCTATTTTTTCGGAAGTAATTAACGACCGCGTGAGAATTAAGAAATCGTAGGAAACATGGAAATAAAATGATCGAAATTACGAAGAAAACGCGAGTCCCGAGTGGCAGCAGGACGCGCGAAGCGCCGAAAATCCAGAAACTCGCGACTCCCAAGTTTGTAATGAACTCGAAATATTTTTGAGACGCGAATGGACGAATCGAGGCGAGGAGAGAATGAGCGAACGTCAAAAATGATTGACCGGCTCTCTTGAAATCGCTTTCATAATAATCTGGCCTCGACATATCGAACTGTGCAGAGGAGAATTATCCAAGAAATCGATCGATTAAAACGCTGCATTTGCGTATGTATATAGAGATCACGTGGCGGCGGAGGTGCAAGCAGACGTAGGCAATTGGAGAAAACAAATGGTGCGCGATGAAGAAA
The DNA here is from genome assembly GCF_019457755.1 of Venturia canescens. Taxonomy (NCBI): domain Eukaryota; kingdom Metazoa; phylum Arthropoda; class Insecta; order Hymenoptera; family Ichneumonidae; genus Venturia; species Venturia canescens. The sequence continues at coordinate 10,482,556 of NC_057427.1, forward strand.
AAAAAGAGGCAATTATTGGTTCGGTACACGGGGATGGATGATTGTGAAAAAATAGACGAGGCGGTCGTGCGTTAATGGGCGAGGAGAGACGAACAAACTCGAGAAGGACGTTACTCGTCGCGTGATCGAAAGTGCGAAGACTCGAACGGGGAGCCACCCCCAAAAACGCCTTCCTCCGTCGCGCTCCCTCTCGTTTTTTAAGCTTCTTCATCAATGTTTATTGTAACGAGTGCTCGCTCGCGTGTGTGTCTGTTTACAAGCGGCTCACAATTAAGGTTGTATAAGTGATTCGGACGATGGCGCAACGGCCTTGCTCGTGATGTTACATATATCGGTGAACGTTTGTATAGGATGATTTCCACGTACCTTTCAGGGGGGCAAAGCGAGGCTCGCTCGCGAAAGTATAAAATCCGTCCAAGGCAGATGATACCTCGCACTCTGCACCATAGTCATCTCCCATAAGGATCAACAAACAAGTTGACAGACGAGCGAGGAAGAGGCGTACGCGTTGTCGATTTACTCCGAAATATCTGCACGGATAGAGATCGATGTGAAGCTCGATCGAACGATTCTCATCGAATTCATTCACGACGTGTTCGCGTGCCCTAAAGTTCGAGGAACATCCGTGCGGAGGATTTTCACATTTCTTTTATTTCTAATTCCACCGATCGACAGCAGTGAGTATCTCAGTAAAAATCGATATTCTCATCAGTACTGTGGGTAAGCCTGCCTTCCGGGGTTGTCAAAACTGTATAAAAATGTTCTCAGTTTCGCTCAATTATGATTGAGAAATATTTCATTGTTTCTTGGGAAAGGCAACGGCTCGGAATAGCCTCGCCACGGGAACAAATTCCTTGATAAATAGGTTATGAGCGATTGGCCGCGGAGCGGAAGGGGGCGATCGAGCGATAAGAAAATGCGACGACACAACTGCCCGAAAATCGGTCTCTATCCGCGGAGGCAAAAGTGCCGATCACTCAATTTCATGATAACCGAAAGAAAATCGAATTAAAAATAGGGCCCGACGAGGATGACGCGAGAATGTTTATCTTCGCGTGTAACGAACGCTCGAGCGTGGAGCGCTCGAGGAAAGTGACAAAACGGGAGCGTGATAACAATTTGCCGATACCGAGCACACCTTTCTCGTTAAATTGCTCCATTATTCACGATGCACTCTCGCGGTTTCACATCGGGGGGGATCCGACGAGACGAACACCTTTCTCTTACGAAACCCGCAAACTTATGGAAATATATCCCGCAACCGTCGAGGGATATTCTCTCGTGCGTGTACCTTCGATGATGCGATAGACCTCCGCGAACGTTCGGTTAGTTCGGTACATTGGGAGCCCCCGCTACCTACCTAACACAATACACACTCGTTTACATTAAGTCCGATCTTTCGCATCGTATATTTTTCAATAAAATTATCAATTTTCATAGTAATTTACGATTCGTTAGACTAAAATTGAGCCAAACGTGTTTCTTAAGCCAAGTACGAAATATCTTCAGAGGTCAGAAATCACGAAAAATCTTCGCTGCTATAGTTTTGGCAGTAAAATTAAAAACCCAATAAATTTTAAACGAATTTATCTTATCGAACGTTGCATACGTGAGTGGCAAGAACAGATAATGAAAATCGAAGCATATCATCGGTGTTGAGTCACGGTTCTTTCGCGCTAATGTAGGAAGCTAACGTCTCGAAAATAATAGACTTTTGCCTACGAAGGCCCGGAATACATGCATAAAATCTTTTCGATTCGTTAACCAACGTTTCGTTTGGTCCGTTGCGCAAATCCCGGCGATGGTCCGAGTTCTCGAGATGCATCTCATCCAGGCCATGGGGCCATCGCGATACGTGCGTGTACGTCAAAGTACGCGTACAGACTTTCCCGTGACGCGGGAGGTTAGCCGCGAGCGCGGGGAGGTGCGAGACCTCGAGGATATTGGAAGGATCGATTTCCCCATTGCTTCTCTTATCTTCGTGCGTAATCGAGCCGGCTCGACCCGACGAACCGAAAAATAATGAGCCTCGAAAGTTGTCAATGCCGCTACAAGCGCATCTTTGTGGAAAGATCCTCGGCGCACGGAGACAGAACTCGAGCGGCGCAACTTCCGATTTCGTCTGAGGACGCAGGTGCGAAAAGTGCTCCGCGGGCAAGCGAAAGTTTCCTTTGGTCCCCTCCCGCGCGAGAGAGCCGGGACCCCCTCGCTGTTCATTCTCATCACGGGAGGCTTCACGTTTTTAGCCAATTACCGATGGCAGCAGAGAGAGAATGAGCAATGCTAATTACCCTCGCAAGCCGAGACTCGACGGAACGTTAAAGCGATGCAATTATTAAGCCGAGCAGTGCAAGGGGTCGTAATATATTATACGACTATTACACGCTCGTATGATCGCGGCTATATACTTGTGCAATATCCAAGTGCATGCGTATAGTTTGTAGATATTCATGGAGCCCCAGCCTATGTCTATATCCCGTGGTCTCGTTACACACAGAAATGCTCGTGGCGGAAGCAGCGATAGCACTGACGTTATTCGTGGTCGGGATCTCTGGCAGACCGGAACCACCGGTGAGCCAGCAGCACCAGGCTTACCTACCGCCAGATCAGCAATACGGACCACCGCAGAGAAACGGCGCTAACTCCCCAGCCGGACAGGGCTACAACGCTTTTGGGGGTGCGAGCACATACGCAAGACCGATTCAAACTGCTCCAAGTGCTCCGGGTAGCCCGTACTCTACTAATCAATACCTTCCGCCAAATCAGCAGTACGGTGCTCCTGGCACAGGCAATCGACCTTACGATGATGGATCTAGCAATGTGAGTTGCGTTTCTCTAATTATTTCTTTCACACTATGTTACCGTCGAATGTTATTGTTCAAGTTTAAGAGTTTGGATCAGTCGAGTGAGTTCGCTCGGGATTTTCGAAATCGAAATTCTTTGAGACGGTTTGACCGGTTTAAAAAAGGCTCTGTCAGCCAGCGCGTTACGAGGGCAAAAATCGGCTGACGGAGCCTTTTTTTCATCGGCCAAACTGTGTCGAAGAATTTTCATTTCGAAATGCGCAGCTGTCTCTCTCGCACTCGCGGCTGCGTTATACCGGCTGATCCGTCCTCTTAAGCCTCCGCGCTGTTGAGCTCCGACACTTTGGCTCATTGTGGAATAATCGAGTTGAAGAAAGTGCGTGAAAATAATACTTCGGGTGCGTACATCAAAGACGTTCGGCTCGAATTAGCTCGGGTTTTCTAGTCAACGATCCTTTCGTTTCAATTCTCACTGACCGCGGTTAACAAGGTTCGTGGTTGATGTGGCGGTAAGTATACCGTATTAAGGGCTCAGTCGGGCACGCATACGCGCACAAGTTCGGGCGCTCGTGTCAGAAAAGTGTATCAACGAGGGTCGAAGTAAACTCGGAAATTTCGCTTCCGACTCGTAATGTACCGAGGTTTTATCCAAGTCCCGCCCTTTATTCCCGCTCGTTGCAAAGCTCCGTAAGCTTCGAGTGCGCATATCTTGAGTTCATTTTTCTCATGATCTGTGTATGTATGTGAATGCAAAAAAAGGGTCCGGCGCGATACGACTTCGAATACATGGTAAACGACATCGCTTCCGGTAACGACTTTGGCCACAAAGAGAGCCGGGATGGTGACGTAACGCGTGGCGTCTATTACGTTCTTCTGCCGGACGGCCGTCGTCAGACCGTCGAATACGAGGCCGACCAAAATGGTTTCCGGCCGAAAGTCACTTACGTCCAGGAAGGCACCGGCATCGGGGGACCGAGCGGAAACAATCCCGGTGGCTACCCAGCCGGAAACAACGGTTATCGTTATTAATAACAATAAATATCTGTTTATGTATTTAAAAAAAAAAAAAAGAAAAAACCTAAAATGGACGCACGAATACGGAACAACAAAGGGCCAAGTACTTACGATTACCATTACTATTATTATTGTTACTGTGCGATCGAGTGATCCGGAATGGCATGCTGAAGATCATGGCGTTGTTAAAACTATGAGGTTTCATCAAAAATTCAATATGATCGCGCTCGAGCGCGAAATCGCACGAAAAAACACACACACACACACAGCCACGAACACACACGATTCTTTCATCTCCATCGTCCCTTGCCCTCTATTTATGTACTCACCTATAAATATCTGTTTTTTAATCTTCTTTTTTACTGTATACACATGCGCAAAGCGTTAATTCCCAAACCTCCCATTTTTCATTGCCATAAAACTGTGGAGCGTGTAAAAAAATGGAACGTAGCTTCGAAGGATATTTTTTCTGTAATTTAGCCTCCGGTCGTGTACACGATATTTTGTATTTCGTTCGATTTTATCTCATTAATGTTACGGCCAACATACGAGTTGTATAGTGGAGCGAATTTTGTACCGCGTAGTTGAACTACGATGATGATACACACACGTACGAATAAATCGATTTCATCCAATGACAATTTTTTAATTACTCCCCATTGAAGCATCTTCTCGAAGTGGATTATTAATACATTCGTTATCGCGATTAAATGGTCGAAAATATTCGGTAAACGCGGCGGTGGCGACACCAGAAAATCTGAGGTTTTAATCGTTGCCAGAAATAAATCGGGTCGCTTCGAGTACCTTCGGTGCGGTTTTCGAAAGATTTTTACGCTTGTTGGAAAGAAAAATTGTCGGAGCGATAATAAAGTGTTGCGAATACAAAGGTGCTTCGACGTCAGCTCCCGATCTCACGGATCCATTCATAATACTTTTATATCAATTAGCGTGTTGCTCTCTAATGAAGCTTCATAATAGCCCATTGATGGGCTTCCCAATTGCTGTAACTCCGCTAATGAGCCGCGAACCTCGCGAAGTCTTCTGTAATGAATTTAATTTGTGATCGATGGAGCGCCCGCCCGCCCGCCCGCCCGCTCACAACGACGGAAACACACATTATATAGCCGCGTCCGCGGAAAAACTCGGGGCAATTGGAGAAATTTTCTTCTGGCTTTTGTAATTCCCACGTCCTGCTTTTAGCTATCAAACGAGCCACGCTAAAAACGGCGAGAACCCACGTCAAAGGATTCTACTTTGACCCAGCATTACCCACTAACATATATATTTATGTCGGGCTTTTTCACGCGAAATTCAATCGGAAGCTTGAACTCTTGGGAATTATTCGATAAATTCCAGTTTTTTTTTTACATTTTTTTTTCCAGCATCGACGATCATTAAATGTTTATGAACTTCCGCAGCGATTAGCTCGAGAAATAAGCCATGCGAATCAAAGAAACATCAAACTGCTTTGATCGCAATAAGTTATGCAGCCTAAAAAAGTTAGCGAGCAAACGAGTACGAATCGCATGAACGAAAAGTCGTGAAGGAGTGCGTACGTACGGTGAATGTATAAATTAACATCATTTACAAAGTGAAAAAGCACAAAGAAAGGGGCGAAATGTTTTGCAAAGGACTTTTCATGTGGAGCCGTCTAGCGAATGAAATTCGTTTCGCCCGCGCGTTTACTTTCATCGCGCAGATACTTAATTTCACATAAGCGTGTATTCACTCCGATTTTGGATCGGGACACACGTGTAAGGAAAGCAAAGAAAAAGCGCACGGGGGAGTGGTAGAGCGGTCCAGGACGGGCGATGAAAACTCAAGCAAGTCAGAGGGCAGCAGCGGTGCAGGATTCTGTGCTGCTTTGAACTTCCACCCGACCTACGCCCTCTCTCAGTGCGTTTCCGTTCATTTTTTTTAGCACCCATAGCGCAGTTTTTTCTTCCTCACTCTGGGAATTTCCACCTCTTAGGGTTGTCCTAATGGCCGTTTTCCCTGGGCAAAGGACGGGGCTTTTCTCTCTCTCTCTTCTTTTTCTTCTTCTTTTCACGATAAAGCAGCCTTGCGTATGGTACACACGCGGACGGGAATCCAGAGCCCCCTCTATACGCGCAGCTAAACTTTCAGACACGAACGGAGAAAATGGGCGCGCGCGCTTTCGCGCTCGCCTCAAAGCGTTAACATATTCAAAGAAAAACTCCAACGTAGTCGCTCTCGCTGCCAAGTACTCTCATAAACGCGCGCAGCTTGAAAAAAATGTTTTACAGAACGAGCCGCACAGCCAGGGATTCGGTGCGAGAAGTAAAACCGTGCATGGTTGTTTAGCCCTTCCATAGCCAACTCTGACAGCTGCGCATATCAAACTCGAGTTATCCCCACCACCATTCGTCTCGCCCATCATCATCGTCATGAGAGTACAATAAATATGAAAATAATCAGTGATAAATCGCCCCAAAACGCCAGTACTCGATCGTTTCACGCGTTTTTCTATCTCGACCAAAAAATCTCATCTTCCTCTACAAGATCCGAGCTTCAGGTTCGTTCGAGCTGCTCGGGTCGCCAACCGGACCGTGAGCACCGGCAAGCCATGGCAAAGTCGATTGTTCCATAAAATCAACGGAATTCCCCGCGCGCTCGTCGAACGACGCGGCCGAAAAGCGGAGGATTTTTCCAGCAAGAGCGCATCGGCATCGTTCGATTTCTGTCTTCCTTCCCGCAAAATGGCAACTCGAAAAATATCCAGCGAGAAGGACTTCATCGTGCGTACCTTTTTGAAATGTGTGAAGGAAACAGAGGAGATACGAGAGAATGAAAACCGATCGGAGGCTGCGGGAGTGAGCCGCGAAATCAACGAGCGAGCGAAGAAAATGCAGCGATATCAGAGATGCTTCAGGAATTTGTTAATTACGAATTCAGATGCCTCAGCGAATCTACGGTGGCGGCTCTCTCACTCGTAAATAACTATATAGAGCTATCACGCTCCGACATTCTTCCATTTGAGGATCGAGCCCCAGAAGTCGGCGTAACCCCGCGCTTGACGCAATTATATCCCTCGACATAAACATTCCGAAGCAGCAGGCGGAGGATGTGAAAGTGATGAGTGAAATATCCAAGTTCATCCAGCCCAGAGTTCTCGGCTCATGGGCTCTCTTATACTCCTCGTATTATTCCTGCTATATATCTCACCATACCTATCTCCACACCTCGCTTCATTCTAACCGTCCAATGAGATTATGACACGTGCGAAAGCAAGCGCGACGTTATCCAAACGGAATTGGAGCCACCGAAACCCTACGTTGTTTACGTTCGTTCGTACGACATCCGAATTTGCATCAGCATATTTGTATGTATGGAGAACCAGCTGTGTCCGCGGCTCCCCTTGCATTAACTATTCTTGCAAAAGCAAGCGAACTCCAATTGCTGTAACGACTCGGTCGCAGCTCAGGATGGCAGGAGGGTGCTGGAATCAAAGCAATTCTGTGCGGAGGATTTGGAATTTTAGGTATTTTCGATCTTGTGCCGTCGCAGTTAAAAATCGGCTTTCTGATCATTTCGTGGTTAACGAACTTTTGGATGGACTCGATTGAAAATGCTGATTACAATAAAGTCGCTGAAACTTTTTTCATGAAAAAGTTTTTCTCGTGAAAATTCGAAAATGTTGGCTCCTTGGATCAGAAAAGCTGAAAAAGGAGCTCACGAAATAAGTGGTAAGGAGGAAATCCACACTCGATAATACTCGGCCAGTTTTCACGCCTTTAAGAATCTTTTCAGGTGACTCGCGATCAGTGGGAGCGAATAATGAGACACGGAGCTTTTGATTCGAGAGCATTTTATTTTACAAGTATTCGTAACACAATAAACTCAAGAGAGAAAAGATCGTGCCACGACACCAGGAGGAAGACTGTTTTCGATTTAGTACTGATATCCATGATTATTCAGTGTCGTCGATTGTCGCGGATAGGAGCCGGACTCGGCTTCTTCGTAAGTTATAATTGGCCTGTATCCATGGCTGTCGGCTTCATAATGAACAACTTGCCTCCGTCCATCCGGTAAAAGTACTTTGTAAACGCCCTGAGTATTTTCGCCGTTTCGGGTCTCCTTGTGGCCATAATCGTTGCCATAATGGTCCTTGACCTCGTACTCGAACTGGTACTTTGCCGGTTCCTTGATGGCGTGAACAAAAGAATACGTGACGAGGTGTAAACAATAGATTCGAGGAAAGTAAATCGAAAAATTATGGTAAACGCGCGCGCAGCCTTCGCTGAGTCAAGTTACTTTATGTCGACTGAATAAATTCTTCGCGAGCCAAGCGCAGCAGGCTCGTTGAGATATCATTTCGTAAAAGTACAAAATTCCGTCTAATTAGTCTCGTCAAATACGCGAATGACAGTTGAACAATCGAGTCTCCGAGACAGGAGTGAAAAATGCACTTGGAAAGCAGAGTCTCGTGAATTCTGATTACTCACTTGATGCTCCGACGACGGGTAGCGATAGCCGGACGATCCAGAATTTTGATAACCGTACCGAGACGAAAGTTTGTCGCTAATTACGACCTGTCGATAGGCACTGTCAACCCCCGACTGTGCTTCGCGCGATAAGAAATCATGGTGACTCGAGAAAGTTGACGGAAGGTGGGAAGTCGTTGGATCACTAGCGAAGTTACTCTTGTCCGCAATCGGTGGATAAAGTTCCGAAGAACTCAGTTCGTCTTTGAGTGGAAGATAATTATTCAGGGGTATAGCTTCGGTGAGGCTCGGTTGAATCTCGCGGGACGGTTCGTACGAAGGCTTAGCACTGTTCCAACGATTCTCAACGCTCGATTGATGCTCGCTTGGATCGGAGGATTGTCGATTAGCTGGCAAATAGTTTGAGAAAGGTAAGGGCTCCTTTTGCAGCGGCAACGAAAAACTCGACGACAATTCTTGCCTCAATTCGGCCACGTTTTGGCCTGAGACATTCGGCGACGAGGATGTGTAGCGATTATTCGTGCGATGATTGCTCGACGAAGGTGGCAAGTATCTCGTTTGGGGATGTGTGCCAGGAGGCCTGTAGCCAGCTGGCTCCAGGCTACCGTGTGCCAAGCTCATCAGTGAGCAAACCAGAACCAATGGAATCTGCAGTTTTCAAAAACAAAAAATACCACTTTGAGACACAAAACCCATTCAAATTTCATGACTTTTCAACATTATTTCACCGTTCGGACGAAAGTCTGAGCTCTGAATAAACTTTCCATTGGATTACTCGAGTCCTTAAATTTCTAACAGTCACTATACAGCTCTCGAATCATCATTTTTCATCTTAGCTATCTGAGAGCAGTCAAATGAGAGATTTTTTCTAATATTTATTTTTTTTGAGTCCCCTCCGTCCTCGCAGAGGGTGATTTCATCGAGAATCTGAGTGGAATAAAGTGAAAAAGAAAACAAGAAGAATCGAGTGATGAATCAACGATAAATGAAGATAAAAACGGAGCAGCAATTACCCAACATATCGTATAACAACGAAGTTGATATTTCAGGCACTTTAAGCTCGTAGAACTCGGTGCATCTTACATAAACGTTGATTCAACGTTAACGAGTAATAAGAAGATTTACGGAAGGTGTAATATTGAAAAAGAAGCTTTACAAGACGGAGGATGGCGAGGATGAAATTCGTACGCGCTTCGAAGAAGCTAAAATACTCGTTACGAAAGGTAGCGAAAGCTTTTGCCTAGAGAAATGTTGAAACATGAAATCGTACACTAGAAATGGTAAGCTTTCATGTTTAACCCTTGCAAGCCCGGGGTTTCTATCTCCGTCGCTCTTTCCCTTTGGCTTTTGACTTGGACTGATAGTCTTTTCCACTAAAAGCTAAATCCTCTTATTCCGTCCTTACCTTCATGTTTCCTCTATGAGGGCACGTCTTGATTTGATTTGGCATGGAGCTTGAAGCCTCCTTTTATATGTGCACAGAAATAGCAGTGCTTGAATATGTGGGTGCGTGCGGGGCTCCGTGCGTGTTTGTGGCCGAAGTCTTTGGAGCGTTTTCCGTTCGTTCAAACTTGTATATTCGGTAGGATGCTGCTGCCACGAAAGCATGAAGATTGGAGGGAGGGAGGGTGGACTCACTCTTCTTTGAATGTGAATACATTTCGTTGCTAGAGCTCCGATTTCGTGTAGTTAAATTCACGGCGCGTCTGTGCGTCTCTCCGTGTACGTGCGTGTCCATGTGCGCGACTGTACGTTAGAGCACGCAACTCGTACTCATGTACACGGATAAATACATGTAAAGTGTGATGCGAGCCAACTACCCGGTCACGGTAAAGTGTATAAAAGTGAATGCTTCGCTGAGCATGGCCGTCCTGGCGAGCCGCGCGACCTCTCCTTTTAACGGATCCATCTCATTCTTGTTTTTAATGCGAGAACATATGATGCGTGAGATTCTTGTCCTTTTGTCTTCTCTCCTCGCTCGTCTCAATTATTACGGCGATAGACTTCCATGGAGTTAACTCCGCAAAATAACCAACCAAAGAGCCGGTTGGAGGGATGGTTTTTCACGTTTTTATCAGCGAGCTCTTCTCCCAGGAAAAAGAATAAGAGCAGGGAGCGAGAGAGCACTCGCGCGCATGGAGCAATCGAACGAAAGATGTTTCGAATCTTCAGCCCATGAACAAAGAGATATGACTGACCTGCTCGCCTTACGATTGTCTAACTTTGGACAATGGCCCTTCAATGAGAACAACGACGCTCCAATCAGCTATACGAATACGCCGGAATCGTTGCTCTTACTTTTTTATTCACGCCGAGAAGAAGAGAAACGGACCTTCGAGAGTTGGGACGAAAAATACTGTGGATTTTCGAGAATGTGCTTCTGCTTTTTAGTTATTTGTGAGTACGAAACTAAAGTTATATTTTTCTATGGATACAGGCGCACGGGAGAAACCAAGTATGGAAGTCAAGATTTTTTAAAGAAAAATGAATATTAATGGTCAGTGAA